>NC_086117.1:55667660-56039327 GCF_963921235.1 Mobula hypostoma
TCTGTGTCTTATGGTCTCATCCAAAAGTCTTCCGAGATTCTTGGTCTCAACCTAGATTTATAGTGTGAGAATCATCCAGGACTTCAGCTTGCTTCTGGTCCTGCACAGAGGTGATACTGCTTTACCTACTTAAGATCTTTTTGATTTTTCATTCTTCAACATTACAGTGACAATCCTTCACCGTCATTAACCCTCCATTATATACATTGCTGTATAGCTGTGAATAAACTTTGTGCAGATCGACCTAATGCTTATTCAAAAATGAATGTTTAAAGTTATTATCAAAGTGCATAGGACCTATCAAGTGTGACAGTGGGAAAGTGTGTATGGAACCGGAGGAAACAGCAGAGATACTTAATGAATACTGTACTTCAGTATTCACTATGGAAAAGGATCTTGGTGATTGTAGTGATGACTTTCAGCAGACTGAAAAGCTTGAGCATGTAGGTGTTAAGAAAGGGGATGTGCTGGAGCTTTTGGAAAGCATCAAGTTAGATAGTCGCTGGGACAGGATGAGATGTACCCAGGCTACTGTGGGAGGCAGGGGAAGAGATTGCTGAGCCTCTGGCGATGATCTTTGCATCATCAATGGGGACGGGAGAGGTTCTGGAGGATTGGAAGGTTGCGGATGTTGTTTCTTTATTCAAGAAAGGGAGAGAGATAGCCCAGGAAATTATAGACCAGTGAGTCTTACCTCAGTGGTTGGTAAGTTGATGGAGAAGATCCTGAGAGGCAGGATTTATGAACATTTGGAGAAGTATAATATGATTAGGAGTAGTCAACATGGCTTTGTCAAGGGCAGGTCGTGCCTTATGAGCCTGATCGAATTTTTTGAGGATGTGACTAAACACATTGATGAAGGAAGAGCAGTAGATGTAGTATATATGGATTTCAGCAAGGCACTTGAAAAGGTACCCCATGCCAGCCTTATTGAGAAAGTAAAGAGGCATGGGATCCAAGGGGACATTGCTTTGTGGATCCAGAACTGGCTTGCCCACAGAAGGCTAACAGTGGTTGTAGACGGGTCATATTCACTTAGTGGGGTGCTTCAGGGATCTGTTCTGGGACACTTACTCTTCGTGATTTTTATAAATGACTTGGATGAGGAAGTGGAGGGGTGGGTTAGTAAGTTTGCTGATGACACAAAGGTTGGAGGTGTTATGGATAGTGTGGAGGGCTGTGAGAGGTTACAGCGGGACATTGATAGGATGCAAAACTGGGCTGAGAAGTGGCAGATGGAGTTCAACCCAGATAAGTGTGAAGTGGTTTATTTTGGTAGGTCAACTATGATGGCAGAATATAGTATTAATGGTCAGACTCTTGGCAGTGTGGAGGATCAGAGGGATCTTGGGGTCTGAGTCCATAGGACACTCAAAGCAGCTGCACAGGTTGACTCTGTGGTTAAGAAGGCGTACGGTGTATTGGCCTTCATCAATCGTGGAATTGAATTTAGGAGCCGAGAGGTAATGTTGCAGCTATATACGACCCTGGTCAGACCCCACTTGGAGTACTGTGCTCAGAGTGCGTGGAATGGGCTGCCAGTGATGGTGGTGGAGGCGGATACGATAGAGTCATTTAAGAGACTCCTGGACAGGTACGTGGAGCTCAGAAAAATAGAGGGCTATTGGAAACCATAGGTAATTTCTAAGGTAAGGACATGTTTGGCACAGCTTTGTGGGCCGAAGGGCCTGTATTGTGTTGTAGGTTTTCTATGTTTCTATGGTGGTGTATATGTAGTTTGATAATAAATTTACTTTGACCTTTGATTGTTGAGGGGTCATAACTGTTCCTGTATGTGTTAATCTGTGTGCATAAGGTGTTCAAGGTTTATTGCTTCCTTAGGAGTTTAGCTGGTCAAAGCTGCTCATTCTGGTTGTCTTTATTGCTCAAGATTTAAAGATTAGCTTTCATTCTCACATGTACATTGAAACACACAGTGAAATACTATGCTTGGGTCAATGACCACCACAGGGAGCAGCCCACAGCTTGCTAACCCTACAGATATACCATGGAGAGCATTCTAAATGACTGCATCACTGTCTGGTATGTGGGATGGCTACTGCACAGGGTCAAAGTAAGCTGCAGAAAGTTGATAACTTAGTCAGCTCCATCATGGACACTAGCCTCCATGGTATCCAAAACATCTTCAAGGAGTGGTGCCTTAAAAATATGTCCACCATTAAGGACACCCATCACCTATGATAGGCCCCTCTTCTCATAGTTACAATCAAGGAAGGATGTACAGAACCCCAAAGCACACACTCAGGAACGATTCAGGAAAAGCTTAGTCCCCTCTGCCATCTGATTTCTGAATGGACAATGAGCCCATGAACACTACCTCACTACATTCTTTATTTCTGTTTTGGCACTACTTATTTAATTTAACTATTTAATATACAGTGCCTATAAAAAGCTTTCAGCCCTGTTGGAACTGTTGATATTTTATTGTCTTACAACATTGAATCACAGTGGATTCATTTTGGATTTTTTTTTACATTGATCAACAGACAAAGACTCTTTAGTATCAACGTGGAAGCAGATCTCTACACAGTGATCCAAATTAATTACAAATATAAAATACAAAATAATTGATTGCATAAGTATCACCCCCTTTAATATGACACAGCAAATCATCACTGGTGAAGCCCATTGGTTTTAGAAGTCACATAATTAATTACATGTAGATCACTGTGTGCAGTTAAGGTGTTTCAATTGATTGGAGTAAAAATACACGTGTATCTGGAAGGTTCATCTGCTGATGAGTTAGTATTCTGGCAAAAACTATACCCTGAAGACAAAAGAACACTCAAAGCAATTCTGTGAAAAGATTATTGAAAAGCACAAAACAGGAGATGGATACAAGAAATTTTCCAAGTCACTAATAATCTCTTCGAGTACAGTTAAGGAAATCATGAAGAAATGAAAAGAATATGGCACAGCTGTAAATCTGCCTAGAGCAGGCCATCCTTAAAAACTGAGTGACTGTGCAAAAAGAGGACTAGTGAGGGAGGTCACCAGGAGACCGGTGACGTCTTTGGAAAAGTTACAAGTTTCAGTGGCTAAGATGGGAGAGACTGTGCATACGATAACTGTTCCCTGGCAGCCTTATGGGAGAGTGGGAAAGAGAAAGCCACTTTTTAAAAAAATTCACTGAAATCTTGGCTAGAGTTTGTTAGAAGGCATGTGGAGACTCTGAAGTCACCTGCAAGAAGGTTTCATGGTCTGATGAAACCAAAATTGAGCATTTTGATCGTCAGAGACTAAATGCTTTTTTTGGCGTAAGTCAAACACCAGACATCATCAAAAACACATCATCCCTACTGTGAAGCATGGTGGTGGCTGCATCATGCTGTGGGGATGCTTCACTGCAGCAGGCCTGGGAAGGCTTGTAAGGGTAGAGGTTAAATGAATGCAACAAAGTACAAGGAAATCCTGGAGGAAAACCTGATGCAGTCTGCAAGACAACTGCGACTTGGAAGATTTATTTACCAGCAAGCCAATGACCCCAAACATAGAGCCAGAGCTACACTAGAATGGCTTAAAAACAACAAAGTTAATGTCCTGGAGTGGTCAAGTGTAAGAGTCCAGACCTCAATCCAATTGAGAATTTGTGGCTGGACTTGAAAAGATCCCCATGCAATCTGACAGAGCTTTAGAAGTTTTGTAAAGAAGAATGGGAAAAAATGCAGTGTCCAGATGTACAAAACTGGTAGAGACCTATCCACACTGACTCAAGGCTGTAATTGCTGCTAAAGCTAACTTGAAGGGGTTGAATACTTATGCAATCAATTGTTTTGATTCTGATTATTATTATTATTATTATTATTATTATTATTCTGCTTCTTGTTCTGACTTACTGACACTAACCCTTTGAACTGTGGAAGGAAGCTGGAGCACTTGGAGGAAACCCACACGATCATAGGGAGAATGTACAAACAGTGGCAGGAATTGAACCTGCTGAGTTCCTCCAGCATTTTTTGTGCGTTGCTTGGATTTTCAGATTTGCAGATTTTATCTTGTTTGTGATTAGTAACAAAATACTCAGCAGTTTGTTTGATGTTTTGCAGCAAACAGTAAGGGACCTGTTTGAAATCCCTGCATTTTTGGGGGAGTCTCCCTTGAAGGTAAAGACAGAAGAGTTTGTCGTACTGTCCCAGGTGTCTTCCTTGGCACACCAGATCTCACCGAGGGAGACTAAACCTTTCCTGGAGGTAAAATTCAACTTCACTAGTGGTGCTTTTCCCGTCTTTTGTTCATGCTGCTTTATTCTGTATATCTTTCAGTTCCTGAGTTTGATTGAAGCTGATGGAAAAGTCTTTAAAGATTACGAGGGGTATAGATAGGGTGAATGCATGCTGTCTTTTTTCTAGACTTTGGTGAATTATCAAAGTAAATTTATTATCAAAATACACATGTGTCACGATAGACTATCTTGAGATTCATTTTCTTGCAGGTATTGACAGGAAAATAAAGAAATACAGACAAGTCAGTGATAAACCAACACTGACAAACGATCAGTGTGCAACAGAACACAAACTGTGCACATGAATAAATAAATATCACCGAGAACATGAATTGTAGAGTTCTTGAAAGTGAGTCTATAGGTTGTAGAATTAGTTCAGAGTTGTGATGAGTGAAGTTATCCACGCTTGTTCACTAGCCTGATGTTTGCAGGTTAATAACTGTTCCTGAACCTGGTGGTGTGGGACATAAGCTCCTGTACCTCCTGCTCCGTTGCAGTAGTGAGAAAACAGCCTGGCCTGGATGGTGGGGGCCCTTGATGATGGATACTGCTTTCTTGTGGCAGCACTCTTTGTAAATGTGCTTAGTAGTGCAGAGGGCTTTTCCTGTGATCAAGAACTAGAGGACACAGGTTTAAGGTTAGAGGGGAAAGATTTAATAGGGACCTAGAGTTAGTTAGTATATGGATCAAGCTGTCAGTAGAAGTGGTAGAGGTGGTGTATTCACAACATTTAAAAGGTACTTAGACAGATGCATGGCTTGGAGTAGTTTAGCCCAGGGGTTCTTAACCTTTTTTATGTCCTGGACGCCTTTGGCAGTCTGTCAGGCCTATGGACCCCTTCTCAGAATAATGGATTTTAATGCATTAAATAACAAGACTGTACATTTAAAATCTAGGCAAGTTAAAAGTAAATTTTGTTTTTTAAAGACATATCAGTGTGAAGACTGTTGTTGCTTAGCTTAAATAAGGACATTATACTGTGGGTGGTCTTTGACAAAGCAATAAACATGTCATCTTGGATATCCAATCACAGGGCTGCCTGATAGTTGGTCAATTACGTTCCACAAGTGTCTGCAGACTGAAAGACTGCGGTCACATTCGATCTAGCTGTGGGTTTTATAACTACCATAATTTCGAAGTAGTGATGAGTGTGTCTTTAATGATATCTTGTGATATTTGTAACAACTGGAATGTGATTTGAAAATATCTGTTTTTCTATTGGTGACAAAGTCACAGGTACTGTTAACACTACTGTGGTTTGTTGCCTATATTCATAATTGAAGGAAATGCTATTTTTCAGTTAGAGGTTAGTGAAAGTAAAGATGTAAATTTGTTCCCATCCAAGTTCACAGACCCCTGGAATATGTCCATGGACCCTAAGGTTGGGAACCCCTGATTTAGACTGATTGGGTCAAATGTGTGTGTGCAACTGGGAATAGCTGAGACGGGAGAATATTGGTTGATGGGGACCAATTGGACCTGTTTCTGTGCTCTATGACTTCTCAGGCTGTCTTGAGGGAAAAGGCAGGTTAAAATTTTGACTCCTCTCCTGGCAAATGAGGCCAAGGTCTAACAGTACCATTCAGTCTTGAAGATCCTACATCCTGTAGGATCTGTAGAAAAATGATCTTATAGAACAGAGCTGAGAACAAAGACAAGAAGATGATTTTTGCAGGAACGGAAACTTTTACATTGAGAGAAAGCAAATTCCTAAGATAACCTAAGGGCCTATTAGAAAACACACAGGCATGGCATGTTTTAACACCTAGCCGATGAAAAATGAAAGATGATAAACTGTTATATTGCTTTACCACCAGTAGACAGAGTCTAACAGCACATACTGTGGAACAATACAAGATAAAAATTCAAATTGTAAGTTAGTGGAGGTACAGTTTAGAAACCTAGAAACATAGAAAACTTACAGCACAATACAGGCCCTTTGGCCCACAAAGCTGTGCCGAACATGTCCTTACCTTAGAAATTACCTAGGGTTACCAGTAGCCCTCTATTTTTCTGAGCTCCATGAGCCTCTTAAAAGACCCTATCGTATCCGCCTCCACCACCATCACCGACAGCCCATTCCATGCACTCACCATTCTCTTCATAAAAAAACTTACCTCTGATATCTCCTCCATACCTTCTTCCAAGCACCTTAAAACTGTGCCCTCTCATGCTAGCCATTTCAGCCTTGGGAAGAAGCCTCTGACTATCCACACAATCAATGCCTCTCATCATCATCATCTTATACACCTCTATCAGGTCATCTCTCATCTTCTGTCACTCCAAGGAAAAAAGGCCAAGTTCACTCAACCTATTCTCATGAGACATGCTCCCCAATCCAGGCAACATCCTTGTAAATCTCCTCTGCACCCTTTCTATGGTTTCCACATCCTTCCTGTAGTGAGGTGACCAGAACTAGGCACAGTACTCCCAAGTGGGGTCTGACCAGGGTCCTATATAGCTGCAACATTACCTCTCGGCTCCTAAATTCAATTCCACGATTGATGAAGGCCAATACACCGTACGCCGCCTTAACCACAGAGTCAACCTGCGCAGCTGCTTTGAGTGTCCTATGGACTCGGACCCCAAAATCCCTCTGATCCTCCACACTGCCAAGAGTCTTAGCATTAATACTATATTCTGCCATCATATTTGACCTACTAAATGAACCACCTCACGCTTATCTGGGTTGCCACTTTTCAGCCCAGTTTTGCATCCTATCAATGTCCCGCTGTAACCTCTGACAGCCCTCCACACTATCCACAACACCCCCAACCTTTGTGTTATCAACAAATTTACTAATCCATCCCTCCACTTCCTCATCCAGGGCATTTATAAAAATCACAAAGAGTAGGGGTCCCAGGACAGATCGCTGAGGCACACCACTGGTGACCGACCTCCCTGCAGAATATGACCCGTCTACAACCACTCTGTGCCTTCTGTGGGCAAGCCAGTTCTGGATCCACAAAGCAATGTCCCCTTGGATCCCCTGCCTCCTTACTTTCTCAATAAGCCTTGTATAGGGTACCTTGTCAAGTTTAAGTCTTGCTAAAAACTTAATTCAACTAAATACCTTTGAAGAACAACCGATTCCAACACAACATATTCTTTGGAATGTGGGAGGAAACTGGCTCACCCAGAGGAAACACCCATGTTCACAGGGAGATGATACAAACTCCTTAAAGACAGCAGCGGAATTGAATCCAAGTCACTGGTGCCGTAATAGTGTTACTCCAACTTCTGTGCCGCCCCTATATGAACTTTTTTGAAGTAAATTTGTTATCTTTTGCAAACAGATTTGCAGATCATCTTGAAATCACATGGAATTTTGTAAATTCAGTGGAAGTTTTGATTTTGTTTGATAAATTCAAAGTTCCTTACCTGCACTACCCCATTCTGGGAAATCTGCTCCCAGATGAAGTAGAAATTCATCCAAGTTGAATGAGCAGACCTGTCACATGGTGGAACATGGTTCAGTGGAGAAAAGGAAGTGTCAATATCATCAGAATTGTCTTTATATAGCTTTATAGCCTCTGAACTATTATAATTTATAAAATGCATATTGTGGGAACAATTTCCACTTTCAAAAATGGATGGCAAAGTACTGATTGTAAATCTATGTTTTTGCATTGAAGGATATTGGACATTTTATGAGGTCACAGTGCTCTTTAATCAAGCTTCCCCTGCTTGTCCTAGCAGTTTTAGCATCCAGCTTGGCACTGAATAGCATTTGATAGAGTTGCTCGAAGCACTCTGGATCATCTTGCTGTACAATGACACTGGGGAATTGCACATTATTACAACAGATTCAACAGCAAAGAGCATTTACTTTTGCGGAAATCCGGTCTTAGTTTGACCACAAGGTGGTGCTGTTGCTCCATGATCATAATCCATAGTTTATGTTCTGCGCGGGAGGAGGATATTGTTACCAACAGGAGGAGACAATTCAGCATTCTAACGGAAGCAATATAAACAAGCCAATGCCTCTGCTGGCGACCTCGCAGGGAGTTATCTTGTATGACGTGTCCTCAGATCAATCCAATAATAATGTTCCAAAAAGTCAAAGAAATGTATTGAATCCTTTATTAGCAAACTAGCAAAACATACAATCTTGAAGTGATGAAACTTGTGAAACTAAAACTCGCGATGGTAAATGTACATAAGTGGACTTATGCAAAGTTGAGCTATTTCAAATGTAATTAAGTGGTCAACAAAAGATATGACACCCAACGGTTCCCAGCTCTAAACTGCCGAAAACAAAGCATGACTACAGAACTAAAGCCTTTGCTTTTACCACACTCCCGCCCACGTGACTACCATGATAAACATAATAAATGCGCAGCATGCAATACAATGCAGGTGCACAGCTTCCACAAGCACCTTGAGTTCATTGGCCATAAATGGTTGATCTGTCACGGAATCCACTTACAGTGGATTCCGGTTAATTGGGACACACTGGGGCCATGGAAGGAGATAAAAGGTATAAAAAAGACAAGCTACCATTTAACTAAGTAGCATATGTATTTAAATGGAATACAGAGCAGATTAGAACACTGCCAATGCCTCTACAGTACTATAAATCTGTGTGTTAGGTCCGTCTTACACACACAAAATACTAGAGTAGTGGTTGACAACCCGTCGATCACGATCGACCGGTCGATCTTTGAGACTTTCCCAGTAGATCCCGAAAAAAATCAAAAATAAATACACAAATACTGTTGTAATGTGAGCATTATAAAAATAAGTAATACTAATGAGGGTAATAGTAATTTAGCAATAGTTTCACTACCGAAAGCTGTTTGTAAAGAGAGATTGTTTCTGGGTTGCGGGGTTTTAGTTCCATTCTTTCTGCCCAGTGCGCATGTGTGTGGGTCCCCCGCCATGCGCCGCGTTTTCAGCGTAGCTTGTGCTGCATCAAAGTGACCAATTAGAATAGATAAGAGTACAGACTATCGCAAACATCAATATACGGCAGTGGTCCCCAACCTCCGGGCTGCAGACCGATACCGATCCACAAAGAATGCAGTGGTGGCCGGGATGCACCCAGCACATCTTTAAGAAAAAAACCAAAATAAACAAACTAATTAATTAGGTGCCGCCCAGCACGTAAGTGTTGGCTCAGATCAGAGGTGACGCAGTCGGCAACCGCCTCTGATCTGGGCTGGCATTTACGTGCCGAGTGGCACCTAATTAATTAGCTTGTTCATTTCGTCTTTTTTCTTAAAGATGCGCTGGGTGTGTTCCGGCCACCGCTGCGTTCTTCAGGGCAATGTATCGGTCCGCGGCCCGGAGGTTGGCAACCACTGGATAAGAGTACAGACTGTCGCAAACATCAATATACGGCACTTGCTTGTGATATCTTGCAAGTTAGCTAGCTAGCATGGCGGAGGCTCCATGAAAGAAGGCGAAAACGTACAAATTCCACCCAGAATAGGAAGAGGAATTTCTATTTACCTTGGTGAAAGACAAGTGTGTATGTATGTTGTGCCATCAAACACAAGCACTGACTAAAAGAGAGAATCTGGAGCGGCACCACAACACCAACCACCTGAAATTTAAAGCCACCCACCCCCCAAAGAGCGCAATTCGTGCCTGGAAAGTTGAGGAGCTGAAATCGGGGTTGAAGGCCCAGCATTCATTTTTCACAAAACATGCTGCTCAAAATAAGGCTGCTATTGAAACATTCGTGTAAGTCACCTTTTGGCTAAACGCAAGAAGCCTTTTGCAGATGGCAATTTATTCAAGGAAGCAATGGCCATTACCGCAGAGACTGTTTTTAATGACTTTAAAAACAAAAAGGACATCACAACTGCAATACGTAATATACTGCTTGGCCCTGCAACAGTGACAAGGAGGGTAGAGTCACTGTCAGAGGACGTGGATCGACAAGTGTTAAAGGACTTGTCACTCTGTGAATATTTTTCACTATAGTTCGATGAATCCCTGGATGTAACACAAACAGTTCAGCTTGTTGTATTTGTCAGAATGGCTTTCCAGGATTTTACAACAAAGGAGGACTTCCTCACTCTTTTGCAATTAAAGGAGAGAACGAGAGGTGAGGATATTTACAATGAGTTTTAAAAATATGTCCGTGAAAATGACATCCCCATCATTAACTGGTGGCAATTACTACTGATGGGACCCCAGCAATGCGTGGTGTACGCGGTGGTTTTATAGCACTAAAAGTCAGTGCCTACTTCGGGTCAACTTATCTATGTGAAATTGCATTTTCACAGATGAAAATGATTAAATCTAAGTACAGGAGCTGTCTTACTGACAGACACCTCACAGACAGTCTCAGACTAGCTATCTGTAGTTATGAGCCAAATTTCAGAGAACTAGCAGAAAGTATTCAGCCCCAGTCATCACACTGAGTGCAACAATCATTTTTATTTATTTATTTTTCGTGTTGAAATAAAATTAAATAATGAAACTTAGAATTAAAGGTGTGAAGTATTGTAATATTCTTAAAGAAAAACATCTATGGCCTGTTTGATATGCTAGTTACAGTATTTTCTTGTGTTAATTAATTTGAAAGTTTGACAAAAGTATTTTGTGTAATTGAAATACAATTAGCCCAAATAAAAGGCCTCAAATTGGAAGTACAATCTGAGCTGTTTTTTCTGTAAACTATTTAGTAGGTAGATCTTGCCTTTCACTAAGGTCGAGGTAGGGGATCTTGGGCTTAAAAAGGTTGGTGACCACTATGCTAGAGGAACTCAGCAGGCCAGGCAGCATCTATGGAAAAGATTAAACAGTGGACGTTTCGAGCTGAGACCCTCCACCAGGACTGAAGAACGAGGATGAGAAGTCAGAGTAAGAAGATGGGGGAAGGGGAAGAAGAAATACAAGGTAGGTGATAGATGAAACCGGGGGGTGCTGAAATAAAGAGCTGGGAAGACATTGGTGAAATAGATAAAGGGCTGGGGAAGGAGGAATCTAATAGGAGTGGACAGAAGGCCATGGAAGAAAGGAAAAAGGGAAGAGTGAGGAGCACCAGAGGAAGGTGATGGAGATAGGGTGAGAGAGGGATATGGGAATGGTGAAGAGGGGGTGCCATTACTGGAAGTTTGAGAAATTGACATTCATGCCATCAGGTTGGAGGCTACCCAGACAGAATACAAAGTGTTGCTCTTCCAACCTGAGTGTGCCCTCATCCCAGCAGTAGAGGAGGCCATGGACTGATATGTCGGAATGGGAATGGGAAGTCGAATTAAAATGGGTGGGCACTGGAAGAACTCACTTTTTCTTGCAGACAGGGCTTAGGTGCTGGGCGAAGCAGTCTCCCAATCTACGTTGGGTCTCACCAATATACGGGAGGCCACGTCGGATGCACCAGATACAGTGGATGACCCCAGCAGACTCACAGGTGCAGTGTCACCTCACCTGGAAGGACTGTTTGGAGCCCTGAACAGTAGTGAGGGTGGAGGTGTAGGGGCAGGAGTAGCACTTATTCTGCTTGCAAGTATAAATGCCAGGAGTGAGATCAGTGGGGAGGGATGAATGGACAAGGGCGTCGCATAGGGAGCAATTCCTGCAGAAAGTTGGAGTGGAGGAAAGGTGTGCTTGGTAGTGGGGTCCCATTGGAGATGGCATAAGTTTTGGAGAATTCTGGAGAGTAATGGAAATTATGCTTTGCCCTGCACCTAAGTTCGATCCACCAGTAAAACGGTGGTCTCCCAGTGGAAACACATTTTAATTCTACTTCCCATTCCCATTCTGACATGTCAGTCCATGACCTCCTCTACTGCCAGGAGGAGACCACATTCCGGTTGAAGAAACAACACATTATATTTCATCTGGCGTGCCTCCAACCCGATGGCATGAACGTCGATTTCTTGAAGTTCCAATAATGCAACACCCCTCCCCTCTCACCATTCCTCTCTCTCACCTTATCTACTAAACTGCCGATCACCTTCCTCTGGTGTTCCTCCCCTTTTCCTTTCTTCCATGGCCTTCTGTCCTCTCCTATTAGATTCCCACTTCTCCAGCCCTTTATTTCTTTCACCAATCGACTTCCTAGTTCTTTACATCACTCCATCACCTCTCCCTGTTTCACCTATCACCTACTACCTTGTGTTTCTTCTTCCCCTCCCCCACCTTCTTACACTGACTTATCATCCTTGTTCTCCAGTCCTGCTGAAGGGTCTTAACTTGAGATGGTGACTGTTTACTCTTTTCCACAGTGCTGCCTGGCCTGTTGAGTTCCTCCAGCATTCTGTCTGTGTGTGTTGCTTAGATTTCCAGCATCTGTAGATTTTCTCTTGTTCTGTGTTCTTTTTACTGTAAATGAACAAAATTAGCACAGACACCAGGTGCAGGTAATGGACTTTATACAATGCTTCCAATGATTGCATCCTCCAAATCTTCTTTTTCATTGTAATGTACAAAGTAGCTTCAAATTTTTCATCTTTCCTAACTTGTTGAAGTAGTGAAATTGTTTCATTTTCACTCCCGGCCGTTTCTGACATCTCCATGCTGAACTACAGTGAGCAAAACAGTTCTGAATTGCCTTGCTGCTTATTTCTTGCTAACTATCAGTGACAAAAACTACTACCTTTTGAACAGAAGCGCATGCAACTGACGCTATTTAAAAACATCGCTCTAAGCACAGTATAGTGTCTAACAGCCATGCAAAAATCAATTGCAATAAAATTCTGAAGAGCTTTGCATGAATTTACCATGAACAAATTTTAATTGGATTGGTATAACCATTCCCAGATCCTGAGAGCATAACCTTGATCTGTATTTAGAGCAGAAGGCTGGGTTTTTTCTTCGCAAGCAGAGCAATAAATGAAACAAATCAGGAGGTGGATAATTGGTAAACGAATTAACACATTATACATAAAATATATTGGTTGTAATTGTTTGAAATCCTTTTAGGTTCAGAGGTAAATTTAAAGTGAGTCAGCTGAGTACTAGCAAGAGTGGAATACAGCCAAACTCCTACATCAGAGCATTTTTGCTAACAGACATTCACACCACAGGTAAAGCCCTCCCCACCACGGAGTACTTCTACACGGAGCGCTGTCGCAAGACAACAGCATCTTTCCCCCACTGTCCAGTCCATGCTCCCTTCTTCTCCATGTTACTTTCTTCTTAGGACCCACACCATCAGGTTCAGGAATAGTTATTATCCCTCAACCATCAATCAGGCTCTTGAACCAGTGAGGATAGCTTCACTCACCCCAACATTGAACTGATTACACAACCTATGGACTCACTTTCAATGACCCTACAACTCATGATCTCAATATTTGTTATTTCGTTCTTTATTATTATTACTTTGCTTTTTCTTTTTTGTATTTGCAGCTTGTTGTATTTTGCACATCAGTTGTTTGCCCAGTTGTGCAGTCTTTTCATCGGTTCTAATGTGTCTCTTTGTGAATGCCTGCAAGAAAATGAATCTCAGGGGAGATTCACAGTGATTTTCATAGTAAATAAAAAGAGACCGAATAGAATCGACCACCCAGATGGACAAAACCCCATCATCAAAAGACAACAAGCTGTGCCAATACAAAAGGGAAACAAAGTAAACAATAAGTATTGAGAACATGAGATGAAGAATCCTTGAAAGTCAATCCATAGGTTGTGGGAACAGTTCAGTGTTGGGGTGAGTGAAGTTATCACCTCTGGTTTAAGAGTCTAATGGTTGAGGGGTAATAATTGTTCCTGAACCTGGTGGTGTGAATGCTGTGGCTCCTGTACCTCCTTCCTGATGGCAACAGTGAGAAGAGAGCATGGCCACAGCTTATCCCACTCACTCCAGTTGCAGTTGTGTCAGAAACATTAGATGGGGAACAGTGTCAATATAAATGAGCCTTTTAATAATATCCTTGTTACTTGTTCTGTCCAGGCACTGAATAGCATTGAGCAGGAGAGTGGTGATCTCAGTAAAGCAGAGTTGACAGCAAGGAATGAACACGAAGGTGGTGTTGACAAAGCCACAGAGAAGCGTAGGTGTGTGAGCTACGAGGAGCCTACCTACCTGGACGGATTGGCAGCACTTGTGGAGCAGGTGATTATTTTTATTTCTTCTGGTAATCTTTATTCATTGAGCCTTACGGAGGATGTAGTTTGGCCCTTCATATCTAAGCCAAACCATGTGAAGTATTGAATGCACTCCTCCCTGTCCCCCCGCCCCCACCCCAGTGTCCTGCTATTTATCCAGTTACCTCTACTTGTTATACATTGGTATTGGAAGGATTTGGCTTTAGTGATAAAGTTGGAGGATTTGGTCCCCATTTTGAGGCACCAGATCAGTTTAAAACTATATTGCTATTGACAAGTAAACTCTAATGATATCAAAACCCCACTGAATCAGAATCAGGTTTAATATCGCCGATGTATGTCGTGAAACTTGTTGTTTTGCGGCAGTAGTACAATGCAATGCATAATGAAAACTATTTAGTTATAGTAAGTACTGTATATATAGAAAATAAATAAGTAGTTCAAAAGGAGAGGGAAAAATATTGTAGTGTTCATGGGTTCATTGTCTATTCAGAAATCTGATGGCAGAGAGGAAGAAGCTGTTCCTAAAATGTTGAGTGTGTGTCTTCAGTCTCCTGTACCTCCTCCCTGATGGTAGCAATGAGAAGAGGACATGTCCTGGGCAATGGGGTTTCCTAACTGCAGCAAGCCCTGTTCACCAGCTGCCCTGTGCTCACTCGCCTGCCTGCATCCAGTGGCCCAGCTATCAGGCAGTGAGGTGTTAAACAGGGGCCACGGAGAGCTGGCCAGTTTCTGTGATGTCCACAACTCTGCAGTCTCTTGTGGTCCCGGGCAGAGCAGTTGCTGTAGCAAGCCGTGATACATCTGGGCAATATGTTTTCTGTAAAAATTGGTCAGAGTCAAAGGGGGTGTTTCAAATTTCTTTAACCTCTTGAGAAAGTAGAGGCACTGGTATTTTTAGCCATGGCATCTTCGTTTGGTTTAACCATCTCTTGTACAAGATGTAACCGTGGTGTTACTGCATTGTTAATGTATATATTTTAAAGGCTGGAGGACAATTTCTTTACAAATTTATTGTATTGAATATCCCTGGAGCCTTTAAAATTCATTACTAGTTTTAATATCTAATGATGCATTCTTCTTGGAATTGTTTGAATATTTTTTTAGCCAACAGGCACAGTTGGTTCAGCATGACTGTGTTAACTGCAATAAATTATTCTTTATTTGTATCTTCAGGGAAAGTTTAATCACTGAGTTGCTTACAGCAGAGTCCAGCACTTCGTACCAATTCACTGCATACATTAGCAGTCTGAGTCACACTTAAACACAAGAGATTCTGCAGGTGCTGGAAATCCAAAGTCACAAGAACAAAATGCTGGAGGAACTCAGCAGGTCAGGCAGCCTCTATGGAGAGGAATAAACAGTCGACGTCCTGTTGATGGGTCTCGACCCGAAACGTCAACTGTTTATTCGTTTCCATAGATGCCTGCTGAGTTCCTCTAGCATTTTGTGTGTGTCCGTCACACTTACTTAGTTTTACTAAACTTTATTCCTTATTTAAGAGCCTCTTAAGACCCTCTATGTTGTATCTGATTCCACCACCACCACCCCTGGCAGTGCATTCCAGGCACCCACCACTCTCTTGTGTCTTTAAAAAAAAAATTGCCCCGCACATCCCCTTTGAGCTTGCCCCCTCTTGGATTAAATCAATGCCCTCCAGTATTAGACGTTTTGATCTTGCGAATAAGATAGTGGTTGCCGGATGATGACATGATATCTGTTTGGGAGAGTTTTTAAAATGGAAAAACCTTTGGACTGGGGCAGTTACACTCTCTCTACCTCAGAACTCCTGGTCCAGTGGTACGAACAAGTTTCACAAACTGGGATCCTCCTTGGTTGTAGTGGGTGACTGTGCACCTTCTGTGCCTCGTCATGCCCTTTGCTCTCCAGAGAGTGATGCAGAACTGCCTTCCTTGCTTTGGATCTCACTGTAGATCTTGTCCACCCAGTCTGTTGGCGCTGACTTTGTGTGCTAGGACAACCATGGCCCTCTCTCACTGGGGTATAAGGCCTATGGCTACCCTCACCTGGTTTAGCCCAACTTTTAACTGGGGTATGGCTGCTGTCTCATGCAGACAGCTACTTGGAGCCACAGGTGAGAGCTGAGTGTCCAGTGGGGACTAAAGGTGAGTGAGCTTCCCTAGAATGGACATGACAAATCCTTTCACCAGAGGTGCTTGCCCTCCCACCATCCCATACACCCCAAGGGGAGAAAAGATACAGATACAGGCCATCTATCTGTTCCTCTCTTATTGTTATAAACCTCTGTCTGATCTACCCTCAGCCTTCTGTTGGCTAATTCTCACCACCTATTCACAATTAATGCTGATGGTGCAACTGCTAATGTCTAAAATCTGTGCTGGGTTTTGTCACGAACATGCTCCCTAATGTTAGATTGCTGATGCAGCCAATTGCTTGTGGTTTTCTTAGTCAGGGTGTGAAAGGTCATGGCGAGAAGGCAGGAGATTAAATCAACCACAATAAAATGGTGGGGCAGACTTGGTGGGCCGAATGACCCAAATCTGCTCCTATATTTAAAGCCCTTTTGCATGACCAAGTTTAGAATTAACTGCATTTTTATCTTTGTAAACTTGCCATTGGGAGAAAAATTGCTGACAGTTTGTAGGTACTTCATTACTGATGGTTTCTAGCTGTTCATCAGTGACTTATGACAATCCGAATAGAATTTGTTCAAAATGCTGCAGGAACTCAGCAGGTCAGGCAGCATCTATGGAGAGGAATAAAGAGTCAACGATTTGAGCCAAGACCCTTCATCAAGTCTTGATGTTATTACTCTGGATTTCCAGCATCTGCAAAATCTCTTATGTTTAGAATTTCTTCAGGGTCTCTTTATGCAAAGCATTTTTGAGGTTAATTGCAATTGATGGTGCAGCTATTTTGAATAAGTACATTCAGACTGGACTGAATGGCATTTCATTGTATTACCATCCACATGGGCTTCTCAGACAAGACAATTATTTACTGCCTATCCTTAATGCTCTTGAAGTTAGTGGAGCTGCTGCCATAAACAGCTGCAGTTTGGAGGAGATGCTCCCTAAATACGGGTGGTGGGGTGGAGATTTATCTCTACTAAAGGAGGTGCAAGGTGCTCCTTCCCTCCACTAGTCTGAAGGTTACCACTGGGCAAGGTGTAGTGCTTGCTTAGCCCCTGATCAGGGTTACATGAAGCCATGGGAGCGGATGGTGGACGGTCGTATGAGCAGCTAATGCATATCACAAGTACTGGTTATGCAGCCAGTGACACCAGACAGACAATCTCTGAAGATGATCTCTCAATCTCTCAATCTCTATTGATAATGGCTGGGGTCACCTGTCTTGTTAAGACACTGCCCAGAAGAAGCAATAGCAAGCCACTTCTGTAGAAAACATTGCCAAGAGCAGTCATGGTTACGGATAAGACCGTATTCGCCCAAATCAAAACGACATAACACATGATGATGATGATGACTCTCTAAATGCTCTTGAGCAGAGACATCCAGGTTTAAACCCATCGACAACGAAGGAGCTCATAGCGGCGTGTAACGTGGATGAACATGGAAGTAGTGGCATTTCCTCTTCATCCTGCCCTAGTGGAGTAAGTTAGTGCTGGACCTGTAGGGTGAGCTTTAATTAGTGTGACACTTCCAGCATGGGGTGTTGAAGTCTGGCGGTCAATCCCAGCGGCCTCTATAAGGTGTCTGTACATCCTCCCTGTGGAATGTGTGGGTTTTCTCTGGGTGTTCTCGTTGCTTCCTAAAGTCCAAAGACATACTGTTAGTAAGTTAACTGGTCATTGTAAATTGTCCCATGATTATGCTAGGGTTAAATCAGGGTTTGTTGGGGGTTGCTGGGTGGCGTTTCTTGAGGAGCCAGAAGGGCCAATTCCATGCAGTTTCACTAATAATAAATACCCAGCTCTGTAGCAAGGTGTTCATAGTCCATTGTTATATTGTCATGTTCCATTAGTCTAATCAGACAGAGAGGGTATTCACTTCTCCAGTCTACGTGTCATGCTCAGTGATGGCTATGCACTTTGATCCACAACCCATCAACACCAAGTGCTGGCATTGACATCAATCCATTCTTCAGAGTACTGGTTGAATAAATGTTTCTCCATTACTGCATGAAGCTCTAGCGGGTCGTACAGGACAACACTGCCTTCAAGATATAGACTGCAGGTAGATCTCTCCATATAGTTGTTTCAAGAATAAGCTTTTAACATGCTAAATGAACTATTTCTAGTTACAACAGAACTTCCTGCCCTTACTACAATTGTATTCTCACGAAGTCCTTGCTCTGTTTTTAATAGAAGAGCTGAAAATTAGCTGTGAGCACCTTAAACTTTTCCAATTATGCACTGGTTCCATTGCTATCAATGTTACTGGTTTATACCAGATACGTTCAGCAATATAATGACTCTGTGAAATTTCCAGTCTGAAATTGTGTTTTGTTTTCATGCAGCTTACCCCAGTTGAAAAGTACGCAATGAATTATTTAGAGCTGACACAAGCGTTTATCACACCAGCAGAGCAGAAACTACCTGAAGTAAGTAATTATCCACGTGGAATGAAAGGACTCTGGTCTGAAACTGTTCCATGATTCTGACTATGATGGAGAGGGATATATTATTACTCTTGAAATCTAGTCTAGAGACCAGTATAAAGTTAGTTTCTGTTTCCAGTTGCTGAGAATTGGTTCTGGATGTTATAGATTTTGGTTTTAAAGATGGATATGTAGTTGGTTTTGGGTGGTGGTGGAGGTACATCTTTATCAAAGGAGGTGTAAGGCGCTCCTTCCCTCCACTAACCTGGAGGTCCCCCTTGGGCAAGCTGTAGAACCCGCTTAGCCCATCAGATCATGATAGCCCACCTTGTACGACATGGCACATAACAAATATAGTTGGTCAATTAACAGATATACAGCATCGAGGGGGGCCACGTGGAGTCTTGGTATGGAGTAGACGTGTGTCCCGGGAGCTGCGCCTACCTTCACCTTTTGCCTCACCCAAATAGCAGTTAATTCTTATTTTTTAAGTGACTTATGTGAGCTGTAACGGGCTGAACGAAATGACGAAGCCAGGTAAAGGGAAGAAACAAGAAAAGGGCGCGGGAGAAGCTAAAGTCAATGCTGCTAGGGCCCCGGTCCCAACTACCATTGAAGTAGTCCTTGTGGTGGTAAACAAACTGTACAGTTTGGTAGACGGGAGACATGCAGAGCATAATAAGTCAATCATGAACCTAACAGCGGCTCTAACCAAAGTCAGTAAACGTGGTTCTTTAATGGAGGATGCCGTCGAATCGTATGAGAGGCGAATGGAAGAGTTGGAGAGGCGGCCAGAACACACAGCTACAGGCTAAGGTGGATGACCTTGAAGCTCGGTCTCGCCGTCAAAACATTCGCATTACCGGGGTTCAGGAGAAAGCCGGAAACAATAAGCCGATGGAATTTGTAGCCACGGTTGCTTCCGAAGTTGCTGGGGGAAGAACATTTCCACCAGCCGATTGAAGTGGACCGTGCCCACCAGAGCCTAGCACCTGCTAAAAATGACAGGCCAAGAGCTATTAAGGTGCCAGGGTCAAAGATGTCTCTGATCGATTGCATGACATTCTGAAGTGGGAGGGTGACCAGCCAGATGTCGTGGTGCACATCGGTACCAATGACATAGCAAGGAAGAGTGAAGAGGTCCTGGACAGTGAGTATAGAGAGCTTGGTAGGAAGTTGAAAAGCAGAACCTCAAGGGTGATAATCTCAGGATTGCTACCTGTGCGAGGTGCCAGTGAGGGTAGGAATAGGATGCTCTGGAAGAGGAACAAGTGGCTGAGGAACTGGTGTAGGGGGCAGGGTTTCAGATTTCAGGATCATTGGGACCTCTTCTGGGGCAGGTGGGACCTGTACAAGAGAGACGGGTTACACTTGAACCACAGGGGGACCAATATCCTTTCAGGGAGGTTTGTTAGTGCTATTGGGGAGGCTTTAAACTAGATTTGCAGGGGGATGGGAACCAGAGTGCCAGAGCTGACAGTGTGGCTGGGGTGAAAATAAATGATATTGAAAGTTTAAGCAAATCCGCTGATAGAAAGGTTGTGAGTGGTGGTAAAAATCTTCTGAGGTGTATATATTTCAATGCTGGGAGTATTGCGGGGAAGGCGGATGAGTTGAGGGCGTGGATTGACATGTGGAATTATGATGTTGTAGCAATTAGTGAAACTTGGCTACAGGAGGGGCAGGACTGGCAGCTTAATATTCCAGGGTTCCGATGTTTCCGATGTGATCGAGGCAGAGGAATGAAAGGTGGGGGAGTAGCATTGCTTGTTAGGGAAAATATTACAGCAGTGCTCAGGCAGGACAGATTAGAGGGCTTGTCTACTGAGTCCTTATGGGTGGAGCTGAGAAACAGGAAAGGTATGGCCACATTAGTGGGATTGTATTACAGACCACCCAATAGTCAACGAGACTTGGAAGAGCAAATCTGCAGAGAGATAGCAGGCAACTGCAGGAAACATAAAGTTGTGGTGGTAGGGGATTTTAATTTTCCATACATTGATTGGGATTCCCATACTGTTAGGGGTCTAGATGGTTTCGAGTTTGTAAAATGTGTTCAGGAAAGTTTTCTAAATCAGTATATAGAGGGACCAACTAGAGGGGATGCAATATTGGATCTCCTGTTAGGAAATGAATTAGGGCAAGTGACAGAAGTCTGTGTAGGGGAGCACTTTGGTTCCAGTGATCATAACACCATTAGTTTCAATTTGATCATGGACAAGGATAGATCTGGTCCTAGGTTTGAGGTTCTGAACTGGAAGAAGGCCAAATTTGAAGAAATGAGAAAGGATCTAAAAAGCGTGGATTGGGACAGGTTGTTCTCTGGCAAAGATATGATTGGTAGGTGGGAAGCCTTCAAAGGGGAAATTTTGAGAGTGCAGAGTTTGTATGTTCCTGTCAGGATTAAAGGCAAATTGAATAGGAATAAGGAACCTTGGTTGTCAAGGGATATTGCAACTCTGATAAAGAAGAAGAGGGAGTTGTATGAAATGTATAGGAAACAGGGGGTAAATCAGGTGCTTGAGGAGTATAAGAAGTGCAAGAAAATACTTAAGAAAGAAATCAGGAGGGCAAAAAGAAGACATGAGGTTGCCTTGGCAGTCAAAGTGAAGGATAATCCAAAGAGCTTTTACAAGTATATTAAGAGCAAAAGGATTGTAAGGGATAAAATTGGTCCTCTTGAAGATCAGAGTGGTCGGCTTTGTGCGGAACCAAAGGAGATGGGGGAGATCTTAAATAGGTTTTTTGCATCTGTATTTACTAAGGAAGCTGGCATGAAATCTATGGAATTGAGGGAATCAAGTCATGAGACCATGGAAACTGTACAGATTGAAAAGGAGGAGGTGCTTGCTGTCTTGAGGAAAATTAAAGTGGATAAATCCCCGGGACCTGACAGAGTGTTCCCTCGGACCTTGAAGGAGACTAGTGTTGAAATTGCGGGGGCCCTGGCAGAAATATTTAAAATGTCGCTGTCTACGGGTGAAGTGCCGGAGGATTGGAGAGTGGCTCATGTTGTTCCGCTGTTTAAAAAAGGATTGAAAAGTAATCCGGGAAATTATAGGCCGGTGAGTTTAACGTCAGTAGTAGGTAAGTTATTGGAGGGAGTACTAAGAGACAGAATCTACAAGCATTTGGATAGACAGGGGCTTATTAGGGAGAGTCAACATGGCTTTGTGCGTGGTAGGTCATGTTTGACCAATCTGTTGGAGTTTTTCGAGGAGGTTACCAGGAAAGTGGATGAAGGGAAGGCAGTGGATATTGTCTACATGGACTTCAGTAAGGCCTTTGACAAGGTCCCGCATGGGAGGTTAGTTAGGAAAATTCAGTCGCTAGGTATACATGGAGAGGTGGTAAATTGGATTAGACATTGGCTCGATGGAAGAAGCCAGAGAGTGGTGGTAGAGAATTGCTTCTCTGAGTGGAGGCCTGTGACTAGTGGTGTGCCACAGGGATCAGTGCTGGATCCATTGTTATTTGTCATCTATATCAATGATCTGGATGATAATGTGGTAAATTGGATCAGCAAGTTTGCTGATGATACAAAGATTGGAAGTGTAGTAGACAGTGAGGAAGGTTTTCAGAACCTGCAGAGGGACTTGGACCAGCTGGAAAACTGGGCTGAAAAATGGCAGATGGAGTTTAATGCTGACAAGTGTGAGGTATTGCACGTTGGAAGGACAAACCAAGGTAGAACATACAGGGTTAATGGTAAGGCACTGAGGAGTGCAGTGGAACAGAGGGATCTGGGAATAAAGATACAAAATTCCCCAAAAGTGTTACAGGTAGATAGGGTCGTAAAGAGAGCTTTTGGTACATTGGCCTTTATTAATCGAAGTATTGAGTATAAGAGCTGGAATGTTATGATGAGGTTGTATAAGGCATTGGTGAGGCCGAATCTGGAGTATTGTGTTCAGTTTTGGTCACCAAATTACAGGAAGGATATAAATAAGGTTGAAAGAGTGCAGAGAAGGTTTACAAGGATGTTGCCGGGACTTGAGAAACTCAGTTACAGAGAAAAGTTGAATAGGTTAGGACTTTATTCCCTGGAGCGTAGAAGAATGAGGGGAGATTTGATAGAGGTATATAAAATTATGATGGGTATAGATAGAGTGAATGCAAGCAGGCTTTTTCCACTGAGGCAAGGGGAGAAAAAGAACCAGAGGACATGGGTTAAGGGTGAGGGGGGAGAAGTTTAAAGGGAACATTAGCGGGGGCTTCTTCACACAGAGAGTGGTGGGAGTATGGAATGAGCTGCCAGACGAGGTGGTAAATGCGGGTTCTCTTTTAACATTTAAGAATAAATTGGACAGATACATGGATGGGAGGTGTACGGAGGGATATGGTCCGTGTGCAGGTCAGTGCGACTAGGCAGAAAATGGTTTGGCACAGCCAAGAAGGGCCAAAGGGCCTGTTTCTGTTCTGTAGTTTCTATGGTTCTATGGTTCTATTGCGAGGCTACACCACTACCAGGTTAAAGAGCTGGTGCAATGGTTGTCCTGGGAGAGAGCTCTGTTGCTATATGACGGGCGTCCAGTGTTCATTTACCTGGATTTAACCTCGACTACCATGAGGAAATGTCAGGATTTTCAGCACATTAAGGAGAAATGCAAAGCCAAGAAAATTAAGTGTGGATTCCAGTATCCGGCGAGGTTTGTGGTTACAGTTAGCAATACCATGAGTGCATTCAGCACTGCAGCTGTAGCAGAGGAGTTCCTGAGCCGAGAAGTTAAAGATTGGCATTTGGACACCGTATCAACCTAAAAACGGATTAACGCTGGGTTATTGGATTCGTCGTTGATCGATAGTGGCTTCATCTGGAGACTTTGTTCAGCGCATGAGGAACTGAAAAATAAGTTCACACTAGAATGTGGGTGAGGACTGATTGTTATTGTTTATTTTTATATTTCGTAGTGTATTTGTGAAGAGGTGTTTCTCCCATGTTTAGTGAGTAATGGGTAGTTATCTCGCTATTCCGGGCCATGTGTTGGCTCTTGGATATAGCTTTGACTCTAGGTTAGGGGTATGGAAGTACTACTCCTGGTGTGTTTTTATTTTTGGGAGGGTTTTTTTTTGTGTTCCTCAACGGGTTGTTACAGCACATCTATTTGTTCGAGTTACAGTTTATGTTATGCCACGACCATACAGCATATTTTTTTTAAGCAGCAGATATGACATCTAATTCGCATATGCACAGCATTGGTGAGACTAAACTTGTCAGCTGGAATGTACGGGGGATGAATAGTCCACTGAAGAGAGGGAAGGTGTATGCACATCTTCGTACACTCAAAGCTGATAGTTGTTTGCTCCAAGAAATGCACATTAAGAAAAGAGCGGCGAAAGTACTTTGTCCCTCCTGGGCATCTCAGATCTACCAGTCGAATTTTAGTACTAAAACTAGAGGTGTTGCAATCCTAATTTTTAAAAAAACCGTACTATTTATTCACACACAAGCTATCACTGACCAGAGGGGCAGATATGTAATAGTAAGTGGAATACTAAATTCTATACCATTGACTCTGGTGAGTGTGTACGGGCCCAACTTTGATGATCCAACTTTTTTCCAGAACCTCTTTAAGGCCATGCCTAATCTGTCTGACTCTAACATAATTATAGGTGGAGACTTTAATTGCATCTTACACTCCCTCCTAGATAGACAACGTCCCCAAGTTTTTTCACTTAAAATAGTGTAACACTTAATAATCTCATGCAATTGTATAACATAGTGGATATTTAGAGGCTTCTTAATCCCACGAAGAAGGATTTTTCATATTTCTCTACAGTACATAAATCCTACTCTAGGATTGATTATTTTCTGTTAGATTCGAAATTAGTCTCATCAGTAGTCAGTTGCACTTACCATCTATATACTACTAAAACTCTCATGCTCTGTCTGCCTGTTTGTGACCTCCAATTAGCGCAAACGGTGTGGTGCATTACAGCGGCACTTTTTTTGGCTAAATCAAATTAAAATGCGCTGACTTACAGAATGCAGGCAAAGTTCAGTGTTAGATATTCATATAAAATTGCTCATTCACCAGAAATCAACAGGCTGGCTTTCACCCAAGACCCGATCGGCCATCATGGAAATCGGGACGCGACAGCCTGACGCATGTGCATGGCCAGCCTCAGCAGCGACACCTACCGGAGCAAAAGGGCAGGGCAGCTCTATTTCGAGGGGTCACATTCTGCTAATCACCATCAGCATGTGCAGGATTGAGATAGATCTAACTGCCACCCATCAATGAGATAATTAAATCTTATTGTAATAACGTACTTGGAGACGCCCATAAAACCCTTTGCTGCAGTCAAAGGACAGCGGTGACTATATCACGTCCATTTAGGAGAGCGCCAACCACATCAACAACAATAATCAACATCCTTTGGTGTTAGTGCTTCGTATCTTCTATCCAGCATCAGGGTAAAAAAAAATGGTCAGCCTAATTATGCCGCGTGGAAAGGGAAGGGGGACATTATGGAGAGATGACGCCAAACATCATCGGGAAGCGGCGGCAAGGAGAGGGAGAGAACAAGAATCGAATGATGCCAGGGCTGCATGACTCCAGGATCAAAGAGTCAGGACAAAAAAAATGAGAGAAGAAGAGACAGAGGAGGAGATGCATGCACGTCTCCAGGATCAGAGACAAACAACAAACAGCAGAAGAGCTGAAGAGACGGGGGATGAAAGGTCTGCATGTCTCCAGAATGACAACGAGTGGCAGATAAACCAGAAATGATGCCATCAAAAGTGTCCTTCGTTAATGAGGAGGAGCTATATTTGCTTTTCTACGCGTCGTTCTTCTTTAATAAACTCAAGTTTTCTACTTCAGGTTCCAAAGCAAAACGATACAAGTAGCATTCAGGAAAATTTAATGTTCATTCTGGTCACATCAGACTGCACTACCCTTCTCTTAAAGGGTGCCCCAACGGGTCACCCTGTTGTCTAGTAATATACTTATATCTGATCATATTCCTTTCTCTCTTATACTCAAATTGAACCACAAAAGAGGTGAATATAGTTGGTGTTTAAATAATGCTTTGCTAAAGGACAAGGATTTTTGCTCTTATCTTTCAGGTAAGATAGATCTATACTTAAGCACCAATGATGTGGGTGGTGTTGATGATTCCACTCTTTGGGAGGCCACGAAGGCGGTTATTAGAGGTTGCATAATAGCATATGAGACAGCGGAAAAAAGAAGAGTCAAGAAAAGGTTAACTGAGGTAGATGATCAGTTGGCAAATCTGGAAGCTTCTTACAAAATAAACCAGGAAGCAGAATTACTTAATAAGATTACTGCCTTACGGTATGAGTATAATTCTATAATGTCCGAGAGTGTTTCAAAACTACTGATACAAGTCAGACAGGTATTTTGAGCTTGGTGAAAAGCCCCATAAGTTATTAGCCCGTCAGTTAAGACAGATGCAGGCCTCCAGGGCCATACATCATATAAAGGCGAAAGATGGCTTTTTATTGACAGACCCGGAAAAAATTAATGTGTTCTGCGGAGTTCTATGTTAATGTTTACCAATCACAAGGCGGTCCGGACGTTGAAGCTATGGAAGCACTTTTTGATAATCTAAATCTGCCCACGCTGTCAACAGATTCAATAAATACACTTGATGCTGATATAAGCCTAGATGAGATCAAGAAGGTCATCTCTTCCCTCCCCAATAATAAGGCAGCGGGTCCGGATGGTTTTAGAATGAAATTCTTCAAAGTATTTGGTCCAAAATTGTCACCTCTGCTCTTACGAATATTGAATCACTCTAGGATAGCTTCCAGATTGCCACCCAGTTTATGTAAAGCCAATGTTTCTCTGATTTCAAAACCAGGCCGTAATGCCGAGGTGGTTTCATCATATTGCCCCATTTCACTGCTGCCCATAGAAACCAAAATTCTTGGGAAAGTCCTGGCCAATAGGTTAAAAGAATGCATTTGTTCTATTGTTCATTCTGATCAAACTAGCTTTATGCCAGGTAGACATATGTATTTTAATTTGTGTCATCTTTTCAATATTTTATATACAAAACATGCAGAAGAGGCTGTAGTCATTTCATTAGATGTGCAACGTGCGTTTAACCAAGTGGAATGGCCATATATGATGTTTGCACTTAAGAAATTTGGATTTGGACCGTCCTTCGTTAAATGGATTGAGATAATTTATTCACACCCATCTGCTTCTATTATCACTAATCAGAATATTTCCTCCCCTTTTGCAATTCATCATGGGACTCGTCAAGGCTGCCCCCTTTCTCCGTTTTTGTTTGCAGTTATCATTGAGCCACTGGCTGTTAGCGTCAGACTGGACCCTTTGGTATCTCCCATTGATATGCATGGACATAAACATCACCTTTCGTTATACGCTGATGATGTTCTTTTACATATCTCCAGCCCACAAACATCAATACCCGCCCTTCTGACTCTAATTAATAATTTTGGTAGTTTCTCAGGTTTCTTTATTAATTGGGATAAGAGTGAACTAATGCCAGTCACTGCAGTGGTTAATACAGTGTATTTACATTCCATTCCTTTTAAAATAACATGATAATTTTTCCTATCTTGGTGTGACTATTACAAAAAACCCAGGTGATCTTTTGCAAGTGAATTGGCGAAACAAAGCTGAGCAGGTTAAACGCAATATTGACTTTTGGAAAACCCTTCCAATTTCTTTGGTGGGGAGGGTTAACACAATCAAGATAATTTACTGCCATGATTTCTTCATCTTTTCCAGTCAATTCCATGTTTTATTCCTCTGTTGTATTTTAAGAAATTGGATTCAATTATTATACTCTTCATTTGGAATTATAAAGCCATTAGAATTACTAAAAAAACACTTGTCAAAGCTCAAGGAAGCAGGTGGTTTTGCCCTACCAAACGTTAAAATGTATTACTGGGCTGCCCACCTATCCATTCTTGTGTGGTGGAAAAAAGGCCCACCCTCTACCTCAGACTCGTGCCCAGCATGGTTACTCATAGAGCGAGTGCTTTGTAAGGAGATTTCCTTACCAGCTCTCCTTAATAGCCCCACTATAGTTAATAAGTCACATTTTAGTAACAGCTTCATGGTGGGCAGCACTATAAGAATTTGGAAGCAAATTCAACTACACATTAAGGCCCCAAAAACTTATATTGACACTCCTATTTGTGACAATCATTCCTTTTTGCCTGGCCTGAATGATACTTTTTTTTTACCTGGAAACAGAGAGGCATCTGTAGTGTAGGTGACCTATATATTAATGGAAACTTTGCCTCATTTGCGCAGTTACAAGCAGTTTACAATATCCCTGCATCTAGTTTTTTTAGATATTTACAAATTCGAGATTATGTTAGGAAATATATACCTAACTTTGAAGTTTTCGACAAACATAAGTCCCTAGAGGCAATAGATAAATTTGATCCTGTTACTCATAGTGCGGTATCCTATTTTTATCAGATCCTACATAATGGGGCTCGGGTGAATACTGCAGGTTTTAAACAGGCATGGGTGGATGAATTGGGTATAGAACTGACAGAGGAGGTCTGGGATGAGTGTTTAAAGAGTATACATGATTGTTCGGTCAACGTCAGACACAGACTTATAAAGTGTTAAACAATACGTAGACTCCATTATTCCAAAGAAAAGTTGCACAGTTTCTACCCTGATGTTTCACCAGTTTGTAATAGATGTAAATCTGTGAGTAGTAACTTGTGTCATTCATTCTGGTCATGTTGTAAGCTTTATGCATACTGGAAAAGTATTTTTCACTGTTTCTCTGAGGCTTTTGAGAAGCGGTGGGAACCAGACCCGCTCATAGCCATCCTTGGAGCAACAAGCTCCCTATCTTCAACCAATAGGTATGAAAAAATGCTGTATTGTTTGGAATGGTGATTGCTAAGAAGTTAATCCTGCAAATGTGGAAAATGGACTCTGTGTCTACGTACGATCTGTGGTTGAGAGAACTGACAAATACTTTACATTTGGAGAGACTGAGACTATGTAATGAGGACAGAGGGGACATCTTTGAAAGGATATGGGGCCCTGTATTGGACTTTCTTACGGGGTGAGGACTGAGGTTTTTTGGTGTGGTGCACCTCTACTGTGTATGTTTACTTTTGCCTTTATATTTTTCTCCCTTTTGCTGCTCAATATTTGATTTGATTTTGTCAAGGTCGTGGTATTTGTGGATGTGTTTTTTTTTTGTTTTCTTGTTTGTAATAAAAAAATAAAAATATATTTTAAAAAACAGATATGCAGCATCAAATGTAGAATGTGGGACACATTGGTTAAAGGTGACCATTTCATTTTTCTGAATGCTAGGGATTGCAAGGCTATGCAAACCAGAGTTTCTTTTTCTCATTTGGGAAGTCACTTAATCCAGCAGTGCTAAATCTAGGATGTGGAGTGAGGAAATTTTACTAGCAAAGAGTTTTGGGAACCAGAGCTTGTCACTTTTGCTTGGCACGTCTTGATTAGATTGCTAATGCCTGGGATTCTGAAATGCCAATTTCTGAAAGAAGGCCATCCGATGTGTCCTTGAATAACTTGGGGAGTTTATGTAAAATTTAATTGCTATTTTCCTGTTGCCACTGATTTGAATCTTAATTCACAGCTTGAACATCAGCGTAAAAGTTTGCCAAGCTTTGTTTAACGTGGTCATAGTATGTACTACTGCAATAATAGATGTTGTTATTGTCAAACCATTAGTATTGAAAGAACCAAATCATTTGTATAGATACCGACATGAAGTTATAGGGAGGTTTTCACCACTTTGAAAGAACAGTCCTCTTGTGCTGAGCCATAACTGTAATTTGTGCCATTTCTGCCTCAGAATCAGGTGAAAGCTGCAAAGCGAGTGTGGGAGTTTGGACAGTTGCACAGCCTGAAAGAGGAAAAGAAGAGACAGCTAGAAGATGAAGAAAATGATGTGCTGTTCACTTACAGCCGGGAGGATGCGTACAACAAGGTATATACTGGTTTCATTGTGACGAGAGTCTCATGCTGTTGGTGCACTGTGGGCACTGTTCCTCCTGAGCAGCCGTGCAGTAACTGAAATGCTCCTGCACACGTGGCCTTTGTTGCTGTGCAGCTGGAATTTTCTTTTATTAAAGTACCCTACCGTTTTCAGGCCATGTTTTAAAAAAATTATTCCTGCTCAGAGTGGCTTGTGCTGTTGATTGAAAAGACAATTTTACTCAGTTGTATCTTTTCCTCTCTTTGTAAAGGAGTATGTGAAAGAAGTTAAGGATGGCCAGCCTGAAATAATGCCCGTGAGTCTATTTATTTATTTATTGAGTTACAGCTCAGAGTAAGCCCTTCTGGCCTTTCGAACTGCACCACACAGCAATCCCTCAATTTAATTCTAGCCTAATCACTGGACAGTTTACAACGATCAGATGACCTACTAACTGGTGCGTCTTTGGACTGTGGGAGAAAATCAGAGCACCTGGAGGAAACCCATGCAGTCATGGGGAGAATATTCAAACTCCTTACAGGCAGCAGCAGGAATTGAACCCCAGTCACCTGTACTGTAAAGCGCTGTGCTAACCACCATGCTGCCATGCTGCCCTATTGCACCCACTTCTTCCAAAAGGATTTAGAATCTTTCTTAAGTTTAAAAACTGAATGGATTACATTGCTTTCTATCTCTGGCAGATTTGGACGCCTCCCACACCGCCCCAGGATGACAATGATATCTATATGGATCCAGTAATGTGCCTGATGTATGATACTACTCCGATTCAGGAGTCCAAACTGCCCCCTGTTTATGTCCGAAAGGAACACAAGAGATTAAAGATGGACCCTTCAGGTGAGGAAGCATGTTAGCAATGTGCAGCTGAAGTAGAACATGGGCACGTTTCATTAATTAAAATATTGGTCAAGGAAGAGATCTAGACTTAACCACCTCCCGCCCTCCCCAGTCTTGATGTGGCCTCTGTGGTAGGAGTGTAATAATGATCATGAGGGATCCCTACATGATCCCTCCATAAATTGATGATAGAAATTTGATAATGCATTATATAGAACATTGAACATTACAGCACAGGTGCAGGCCATTTTGTGCTGAACCAGCTAAAAAGGCAAATCAAAAATCCCAGGCACTGATCCCTTCTACCTACACCATGCCCATATTCTTCCATCTTCCTTGCATCCATTTGCCTAACTAAACATCTCTTAAAAGTCTCTAATGTATTTGCCTTTACCACCATACCAGACAGTGCATCTCAGGCATCCACCACTCTCTGAGTAAAAAAACTTACCCCTTTCATCGCCTTTGAACCTACCCCATCTCACCTTCAATGATATTAGGCATTTCCACCTGAGAAACAGGCCACCCTCAGGATGGAGGAACAACACCTTATGTCTGTGTAGCCTCCAACCTGATGGCATGAATATCGATTTCTCCTTCCGGTTAAAAACAAATTGCCTCCCCGTCCACTCTTATTCTATTCCCCACTCTGGCCCCTTGCCTCTCCTTACCTGCCTTTCACCTCTCCCTGGTGCCCTTCCTTTCTCCAATGGTCCACTCTCCTGTCTGATCAGATTCCTTCCTCTCCAGCCCTTTATTTTTCTATTCTGCCTGGCTTCACCTATCACCTGGCTATTCTCCTCTCCCCACCCCCCAACTTTTTTATACTGACATTCTCTGCCTTCCTTTCCAGTCCTGAAGAAGGATCTCGGCCTGTGTTTGTTGCTTTTGGATTTCCAGCAACTGTAGAATCTCTCATGTTGATAATATTCCAAGTGCAGCCTCACCAGTGTCTTATACAACATAAACTTGAGATTCTGCAGATGCTGGAAATCTTGAGCAACACATACAAAATACCAGAGGAACTCAGCAGATCAGGCAGCCCCTATGGATGGGAATAAACAGTCGGCACTTCAGACCAAGACCCTTCAACACATCCTGATTTATTGCTCTCCATAGATGCTACCTGGCTTGCTGAGTTTCTCCAGCATTTTTGTGTGACCAAACATCTATACTCATTTTGCAATATGTGCAACCCCATGTCAGTCTCATAGTGAAGTAGTTTAACCCGTCATTATATTTTGCCTCCTATACTAAAAATGTCACCCATGTACAGGGAGGTTTTATATAGGTGCACGGGATGGTGGGTCACTTACTGCCCGTTACGCACTAACATTTAGGGCAGCAATGAAGGTCTTCTATCTCTGGCAGTGTTCAGAGCTTCCTTCACATGTCAGTAGCTTCCTCTCAGCTTTCAGTACTGTCAGTTATACAAGACTCGGGTGGAGACTCAAGAATACCATCACACTCAGATGTAGAAGGATTCTTCATTGCTGTTTCTATAACCGTTTTGTTTTACCAGTCAGGGTTGTTAGCCCTGAGCTGAACCCCCGAACCTGGAGGACCAATGGACCACTCTTAGTCTGACCTCTACCCCTTGACCTGTTTGGCATGGATGACCCTACCAAGAGCCAAATCATAAAGCTCTGACTCCAGCCAACATAGCTGTCCGGATCACTGGGGCACGCAAACCTGTAAACCCTATGACAAGGTTGTGGTCCTCTTGGAGGGGATGGTGGGTTAATTAGCCAGTATATAGCCCAATCTATAGTTAAGTGGTGGAATGGGGAAGATGGAGAAGGGGTGGGATGTAAGGGAATAACAAGGATTATATGGAACTACTGCAAATGGGTGCTTGATGATCACTTTGGGCGTGATACACCAGAAGGCCTGTTACTGTACGACATGACTAAGGCTGTGCTGCATTCTGGTGCTTACATTTCTGAGAACTGCCTTGTGATGTTTTGTTATATGAAAGATACTGCTGTTCCAATCTGAGCCAGTCCAAGTGGAGTTTCTTGGTATGAAGTGGCAACAATTGTTAACAGTCCATTCAGTGGTTTAATTACACCCTTGAAGCAGGTGGTAGACCCAAAGAGGAGGAATGGTTGGTGGACATCTGTAATGAAAGCATTCGGCCAGTGTTGCTTTTTGTATGTGCAGAAAGCGAGACAGACGTGTTGACCTTTGTTGATGCAGCTGCCGGAAAGAAGTTTAAGAAAGCTCGGCACGGGGAACCAGTCACCCCGCCCCGATCACTGTTCGACAGATCCACACCCTGCATGCTCAAGATGCGCCGTGAGGCTAAAGACCAGAAGAAGAACCTGTTCATGAAGCAGCAGGCACCGTTTGCTAAACCCTTGCCCACGCTGACCAAAACCCCTGCTGATGGTGGAACAGACAGCCCAGAGTGGCTGATTAGCGAGGACTGGGCACTTCTGCAGGTAACATGATGCACGCGGTTGGTCAATGTCTCCCACATCCAAGCGTCAGCATCTGAGGGCAGATTGCTGAAGTTTTAATGGGAAAGGCTGTGAGGCTGAGGGATTGTTGGCATGAAGCCGGGGTGGCGGCAGAGTAGATACATAAAAGGCATACAAGAGACTCCTAGATAGTAACATGATTGAAAGAAATATGGAGGGCTATTTGGAAGGGAAAGGTTAGATTGATCTTGGAGTACGTTAAAAGGTTGGCACAACATCGAGACAGTGCTGTGCTGTTCTGTGGTAATTGGTTGAGAAAGTTAGGGCTTTACTCTTTGGAGCAAAGATGATAAGAGGCTTAGATGGACTGGACAGCTAGTGCCCTTTTCCCAGGAGGGAAGTGGCTAATGCAAATGTGCATAATTTTAAGATGATTGGAGGAAAGTATAGGAGGGGGATGTCAGAGCTAATGTTATAGCTCTACAAAACCCTGGATAGACCACATTTGGAATATTGTGTTCCTTTCTGGTCACATCTTCATAGGAAGGATGTGTAAGCTCTAAAGAGGGTGCAGGGGAGATTTACCAGGATGCTGCCTAGTATAGAGAGCATGTCTTATGAGGAAAGGTTGAGTGAGCTAGGGCTTTTCTCTTTGGAGCAAAGGAAACTTGATAGAGGTGTACTAGATCATAAGAGGCATAGATTGAGTGGACAGTCAGAGACTTTTCCCCAGGGCATAAGTGGCTAATAAAAGAGAGCATAATTTTAAGATGATTGGAAGAAAGTATAAGGGGGATATCAGAGATAGGTGTTATTACAGCGAGAGTGGGTAGTTGTGTGGAACACACTGCCATGGGTGGTGATAGAAGCAGATAAAATTAGGGGTACTTAAGAGATTCTTAGGTAGGCACATAGATGAGAGAAAAATGGAGGGCTATGTGAGAGGGAAGGGTGACATTGATCCTGCAGTAGGATAACATGTCAGCACACATTGTGGGCCGAAGGACCTGTACTGTGCTCTATGTTCTAGTGTAGAGGCTAGGGAGGATAATTGGAGAGGCTCTCAAAGCCACTAATATAGAGGATGCTTAGAGGGACCTTCACCGACCGTTACTGATAACTTGCGGGTGGGGGGTGGTGAATGTTATGGTCAGGTCTGTTGATGCTAGAACGTCAGAGGGCTTTTATTCAATAACTAATCTAAAACTAAATTAAACTTTAGTCTCTGGACATCAGTATTAACGACTACTGGAATATGTCTCCTTTTTGTTTCTTCTTCTGTTCAGAATCTGAATTAACCTATCACCATCTGGTTTAAATATACCCAATGATTTTGCCTCCACAGCCATCTGTGGCAATTAATTCCACAGATTCACCACCCTCTGGCTAAAGAAATTCCTCCTCATCGCTGTTCTAAATGGATTCTGAGGCCCTCTGGTCCTAGACTCCCCCACTATAGGAAACATATCTTTAAAGCGGAGGTTGATGAGTTCTTGATTAGTCGGGGCATCAATGGTTACGGGGGAAAGGGAGGGGAATGGAGTTGAGGAGATAATAAATAAAGAATAAATATAATAATAAATCAGCCATGATGGAATGGTGGAGCAGACTCGATGGGCCAAATGGTCCGATTCTGCTGATACAGTGCTGTGCAGACATCTTGTGCACATATACAGTACACAGTACCTATAAAAAGTATTCAGCCCCCTTGGAAGTTTTCATATTCTATTGTTTTACAACATTCAATTACCCTGGATTTAATTTGCTTTTTTGACATTGATCAACAAAAAAAAAACTTTCAGGTCAAGGTGAAAACAGATCTCTACTAAGCAATCTAAATTATTTACAAATGTAAATCACAAAATAATTGATTGCATAAGTATTCACTCCCCCCCCCCCTTTAATATGACACACTAAATCATCACTTGTACAGCCATTTGGTTTCAGAAGTCACATAATTAGTTAAATGGAAATCTGTTTTTGGAGACCTACACCATGAAGACAAAAGAGCACTCCAAGCAACTCCATGAAAAGGTTATTGAAAAACACAAGTCAGGAGATGGATACTAGAAAAATTCCAAGTCACTGAATATCCTTTAGAGTACAGTTAAATCAGTCATCAAGAAATGGAAAAAAATATGGCACAGCCATAAATCTGCCTAGAGCTGGTCATCCTCAAAAACTAAGTGACTGTGCAAGAAGGGGACTGGTGAGGGAGGTGACCAGGAGACCTATGACAAATCTGGAGGAGTTACAAGCTTAAGTGGTTGAGATGAGAGAGACTGCACATACAACAACTGTTGCCCGGGTGCTTCACCAAATGCAGCTTTATGGGAGAGTGACAAAGAGAAAGCCACTGATTAAAAAAAAACTGACATGAAATCTTGGCTAGAGTTTGCCAGAAGGCATGTGGGAGATTCTGAAGTCAGCTGGAAGAAGGTTCTATGGTCTGAGACCAAAATAGAGCTTTTTGGCCATCAGACTAAACACTACGTTTAGCATAAGCAGAACATTGCACATCATCAAAAACACACCATCCCTACCATGAAGCATGATGGTGACTGCATCATGCTGTGGGGATGTTTCACTGTAGCAGGCCCTGGAAGGCTTGTGAAGGTAGAGGGTTAAATGATTGCAGAAAAATACAGTGAAATTCTGGAGGAAAACCTGATGCAGCCTGCAAGAGAACTGCAACTTGGGAGAAGACTTGTTTTCCAGCAAGACAATGATCCCACGCTTAAAGCAAAAGCTACACAGGGATGACTTAAAAACAACAAAGTTAATATCTTGGGGTGGCCAAGTCAGAGTCCAGACCTCAATCCAATTGAGGATTTGTGGCTGGACTCGAAAAGGGCTGTTTTTACTCACAATCCCCATGCAATCTGATAGAGCTTGAGCGATTTTGTAAAGGAAGAATGGTAAAACAAAATTGCAGTGTCCAGATGTGCAAAACTGATAGAGACCTATCTACGCAGACTCACAGTTGTAATTGCTACCAAAGGTGTATCTGACTTGAAAGTAGTGAATCCTTATGCAATCAATTATTTTGTGTTTTATATTTGTAATTAATTTAGATCACTGTAGAGATCTGTTTTCACTTTGACATGAGAGAGTCTTTTTCTGTTGATAGTGTTAAAAAAATTCAAATTAATTCCATTGTGATTCAATGTTGAAAAACAATAAACATGAAGCCTTCCAAGGGGTTGAATACTTTTTTAGGCACTGTGTATAGCTAGGGTGCCCAAATGCACAGTACTGCATTTGTCAACGTGGAGCGGAGAGCGTGTTTGTTAATCTGGTGGGAGCTAAGGATGTTGGAAATAGCAAGGGTGGAGTGCCGTGGGAGGGGTGTGGGACAGGTGGCAGAGAAGGGAGTGTGAGAGTCAGAGGGGTGGCACGGATGCAGACACACCCAGCCCTGAGACACCAGCATTGGCATTTGATTCCAAACATTTAGTTTTATTGGTCATTACGGAATGCCTCTGTGGCGCTTCCTGCTCCCTCCCCTCACCCTTCCCTATTTTCCAACTATGATTTCCCTCTCCCTGCCTCCCTTCCACTCTCAGTCCACAAATAGAGACCCATATTAGAATTGGGTTTATCATAATTCACATATGTCATGAAATTTGTTTTCCTTGCAGCAACAGTACAATTACTACATAAAATTACTACAGTTCTGTGCAGAAGTTTTAGGCACTCCAGCCATATATATTTGCACAGTACTGTTTGTTTGATGGTCTTATGGACTTGTGATGTGGGACACCTAGCCTTTAACCTGGTGTTGTAGTCACTGTACTTGTGGCTTCTCCAGATAACACTATGGAGACATTGATATTTAAAGGTCAGATGTACCAGCAGATTTCTGGTTACTCTTCTATAAAATCCCTTTTTTTGGTGTGATTTTGATCAGGCCGACTGGGTCTGCGACCTGTAGTCGACACATGACACAGTGCTAAATTGAACTAAACTGAATGTTCCAAAAATGCTTCAATAACTCTGTAGTTTGTTGTTTTATATTTTGTGTTTTTTTGAGCGATTTGTTCGTGTTTTTTGAACACTGCATGTTTGATGTTTTTCTTTGAATAGGTTCCATGACGTTTCTTTGTTTTAGTCATAGTCATACTTTATTGAATCCGGGGGAAATTGGTTTTCGTTACAGTTGCACCATAAATAATAAATAGTAATAAAACCATAAATAATTAAATAGTAATATCTAAATTATGCCAGGAAATAAGTCCAGGACCAACCTATTGGCTCAGGGTGTCTGACCCTCCAAGGGAGGAGTTGTAAAGCAGGAATGAATTCCTATGTCATTTGTGGCTGTCTGTGAGGAAGACAAATTTCAGGGTTGTGTATTGCATACATGCTTTGATAATAAATGTACTTTGAATCTTTGATTTTGTTAAATATTTCATAGATTTGTGTCTAATGGAAGTTTTGTTTCTGTGTTCTTTTGTTTCTTGCTGCTAGGCTGTGAAGCAGTTGCTGGAGTTACCTTTAAACCTGGCTATCATCTCACCAGCACACACACCAAATTGGGACCTGGTCAGTGATGTTGTTAATTCCTGCAGCCGCATATACCGATCACCCAAGCAGTGTCGCAACCGATACGAAAATGTCATAATACCACGAGAAGAAGGAAAGGTAAACAACATTTCATAGTTGGAGTTTCTAATATAATGCTTTTCACATTTGCACTATTTATCCTCCAGGTCGATCTGTAAGGACTGTTTTCAGTTTACTGGTTCACATACTGCTTTTTGAAGCTTGGAACATGAAATTATTTAAAAGAGAAAACTGGGTACTGAGAATTGTCAGAACCAAGGCAATAAAACCATTCAAGTGGGAATTAGGAATTTATTTTTAACATTAAATAGGGGACCAGAGTGGTATAGTGGTTAGCACGATGCTTTTGTAGTTTGGAGCATAGGAATTTGGAGTTCAGTTCCAACATCATCTGTAAGGAGTCTGTATGCCCCTCCTGTGAGTGTGTGGGTTTCTTCCAGGTGCTTTTGTGTCCTCCCACAGTCCAAAGACGTTGGTAGGTTAATTGGTCATTGTAGATTGTGATTAGGCTACAGTTAAATTGCTGAGTTGCTGAACAGTGCAGCTTGTTGGGCTGGAAGGGCCTGATTCACGCTATATCTCTAAATCAGGGGTTCCCAACCTATTTTATAGACCCCTACCATTAACTGAAGTGTTGGTGGATCCCAACTTGGGAACCCGTGCTCTAAATAAATAAACTTGAGGTTGGGGAAGGGCAGGGGCAGCTTGAGTTGAAGATCTGCTGATACAGATACAGTGGGCTACATCCATTGCTAGTGCTGTGACTGCTATGAGTCCAGAATCTACAGTTCCATGGAAGTTGTATAATGCTGATGAAATGAGGCAAATCTAGATCATTTCAAGCTGTCGGCAAAGTGTTTTGTGCAGCTAACCACTGATCAATAATTTGGCTACATTTCCGCTGCTGCTGAGATGCCTTGGAACTGGGAATCCAGGTCCAGTGGCAGATGTTGATTGATCATATGTTGCTCCTATGGCCTGGGCATGCCCCTCAGTGGGCACGGCCTAAATTGGACACACAGTGCTGTGGCACATATGACGCACAGTGATCATCAGGTTGGCTTAATTTAATGGTTCAGCTCACCAATGTTTGGAAGTCCACTGCTGAGCATCAGCTTCTAAAACAGGCTGTTGATCACCCACAAAGGCTGTCTCTTCGTGTTGCTACCACCCAAATGAGTAATGAGATGCAGGGACCTGGACATAAATGGCGCAGAAAGCAGCCATTTTTCTCTCAGCTCCTCTGCTGGCCATTCGCATGACACAAGAGAGTTGGAGTTGGCCAGTTCTGGTCACCTACTTACAGGGAGGGTATCAGTAAGACTGAAAGTACAGAGAAAATTTACAAGGATGTTGTTGAGAATTAAGAAAATGAATCTCAGGGTAGTATATGGTGACGTGCATGTACTTTGACAGTAAAATTTACTTTGAACTTTGAGTTATAGAGAAGGGTTGAATATGTTAGGACTTTTTCCCTGGAGCAAGGGAGAATGAGGGAAGGTTTGATAAAGGCATATCACAAATCCCCATTATCTGATCACTGACATCAGACGCTGCCCAGGAAAAGACAATGGCAAACCACTCTGTAGAAAACCTTGCCAAGAACAATCATGGTCGTGGAAAGACCATGACTGCACACATCATAAACACGGCACATAACAAACAAACGATAGAGGTATACCTCCTTTGTGGAGGCCAGGTCATTGGGTGTATTTAAGGCGGCAATTGATAGATTCTTGATTAGTCAGGGTGTGAAAGGTTATGGGGAGAAGGTAGGAGAATGGGGTTGGGAGGGAAATGGTTCAACCATGACCAAATGGTGGAGCAGATTCAAGGGGCCGACTGGCTTAATTCTGCTCTTATGTCTTATGGTCTTATACAAAATTATGAGGGGTGTAGATGGGGTAAATGCAAGCAGGCTTTTTCCACTGAGATTGTGTGGGACTACAACTTCAGGTCATAGGTTAAGGGTGAAAGGTGAAATATTTAAGGGGAACATGAGGGGAATCTTCTTTACACAGAGGGTGGTAAGAGTGTGGAACCAGCTGCCAGAGGAAGTGGTGGATGTGGTTCAATTGGAACATTTAAGAGAAGTTTGGATAAGTATATGGATGGGAAGGGATATGGAGAGCTATGGTCCAAGTGCAGACCAATGGGACTAGGCAGAATAACAGTTCAGCATAGACTTGATAGCCCGTTTCTGTGACTCTGTGGCCCTTAGAGTTTGCTCTGACATTCAGTGAGATGATGGCTAACTTGGTCTTGGCTTCTGCTCCACTTAACAGACTGTTCCTCATCAAGAGCAAATCCACAAATTCCCCGTAAGACCAAAGACAGGTAGAATGAAAAAACTTGCTTGTTGCCAGGATCATAGGCACATAGCATCAAATAAGCAGTGCTCACAAGAAAAACATAAATGAAACGTAAATTATCGTGTTTTTTTCAAAGACCACAATTAGAACAAAAAAGGACCATTTTAATGCAAGTTGATCAGTGTCATCAGTGTTGCTAAAACTGTAGTGTTCAGGATCAGTCATAGAAAGCTACAGTGCAGAAACAAGCCCTTCGGCCCATCTAGCCCATGCTGAATCATTTTCCGGTTGATTCAAGGCTGCATCTGTGGAAAGGGAAACAGCGTCAACATTTCAGGTATGCTTATTGTTGCTGCTTGCCCTGTTGCATTCTCAGAATCAGGTTTAATATCTCCAGCATATGTTGTGAAATTTGTTATGTAGTAGCAGTACGTTCAATACATAACTGTAAATTACAGTAAGAATTATATATGTTTTTAAGAAGTGTTCATGGGTTCAATGTCCATTCAGAATTCTGATAGCAGAGGGGAAGAAGTTGTTCCTGAATCGTTGAGTGTGTGCCTTCAGGCTCCTGTACCTCCTCTTTGATGGTAGCCACAAGAAGAGGGCATGACATGGGTGTTGGGTGTCCTTAATGTCAGATGCATCCTTTTTGAGGTGTCACCTTTTGAAGGTATCCTCGATGTTGGGGAGAATGGTGCCCATGATAAGAGTTGACTGAGTTTGCAACTTTCTGCAGTTCATTTCGATCCTGAGCATTTTCTGTTGGATTTCAAACTTTCAGCTTCTGCTGTTTACTGATTTTCACACGTTCTGCCTGAGACACCAAAATGTGACTCTTTATTCAGTTTTGATCTGTGTTTTGTTCTGTTTCTTTGTTCAAGAGCAAGTTATTCACTAACTTGCTGCCTCCAGCAGTACCCCACCTTCAGCAGTCAGTGGGTGCTGACCTGGAGCAAGGCTGGATGGTGGTGCGAGTGCTGAAGGTGCTGTCATTCCAATTACTGCAGAGCAGAGAGATGTGCAGCAGTGCTGCTGAGTGGCTCGCAGAGCAGTGAGGTGCTTTGAGAAGAGGAAATGGAGAATGGATTTCAAATACTGCAAGGGCTAAGCAGCCACAGTGAGGAAAATGTACAATAGAAATGAAGCACTGAGCAGAACTGCATCATTCGAAGAGCACTGAGGCAAGCGCACAGCAAAGACCTTCCGCACGTACACTTGAACTCACAGAGTGGTGAGGTACCACGAGAGGAGGAGCTGGAGAAAGAAATCCTAACTGCAAGGAACAAGCTGCAACAGCGAGCAAATTGTACAAAGGAAATAAACAGAACTGCTTCATTTGTAGAGCACCGAGGCAAATACACCGTGAAGACCCTCAGTACACGTATTTAATCAGAATCAAGTTTATTATCACCAGCATGTGACATGAAAGTTGTTTAACGTGTAAATACAGCAATCCCACCATTTCATTTAATACTTGAGCTGCAGAGACCGCAGTTTAAATATGAAGCAGGATTGTAGTTAACAGATATCTGTACCCAGGTCGAGCAAAACAGTAGATGGTTGACCTTTAAATTCAAGTGAAATTGTCATTCAGCCATACACGTATATAAATTCCTCAAATTTTGAAAGAATTTATAAACTGTTCAGCTGCTTTTTAAATATAGGAGCTCATGTAGGTATGTTTATCAGATTATACTGTGCTAGTCACTCTTTTGTTAATGGCTATTTGGGTAATGGAATTTCACCCTTACTGAATTGATAAATCACTACCTAAATTTTTGTGACATGGAATGAAATTCGCTCTTGTGGAATTTATTTGGGGAAAAAAGGTCAATAAACATAAAGTTTATTTTATTTTTAACTTTCATTTATTGACCTGTACATTGCTAAAGTTAGAGCAGAACAGTCAAAACGAGATGAAGGGAATCAGAAAATATTAATTAATATATTTCACTTTTAAAACTCTGAGAATTACAAACTGAAGGAGTTTCCCCTTTCATTCTCCAAAAGCACCCACTCTGTGTATCTGGTCTTTCACCATTGTTTGTAGTCTTGGCCAAGACCTTCATTGAACAGGCTCAAATTCTCTTCTTAAGCTCTCCTGATGGCTGAAGAAATCTGTAAACTGGTTGTTCTTTTCCATGAACTCTATGAAGCAGGCATGTTTGCATGTCAGAATATCAAAGGTCTTCCTTGGAATTACTGTTTCATGTTAACAGACCTTCAGAGAACAGATTGAATAAAAGTCCATCAACTTGAAATCTTCAGTCTATTTCTCTCAGCAGATGCTGCCTGACCTCCTGAGTACTCCTATTTTGTATTTTTATAATGGATATTTCTGGAAGTATTCTTGGGACTGTGATTTATTGCCTGTTCCTTGTTTCTCTATGGAGATGGTCGTGGGGTACCTTCTTTACAGCTTTACAGCTTTCTGTGAGTGAGTGACTTGTTAGATTCTTTGGGTCTTTGTCATCTACCTCATTGAGCCAGGACCAAATCACAGGTTACCCAGGGTGGATAAATATGATGGGTTTGGTGAGGCCTAATTTGGAGTATTGTGTGCAGTTTTTGTCACCTGCCTACAGGAAAGATGTAAATAAGGTTGAAACAGTACAGAGGAAATTTACAAGGATATTCCCCATTTGGAGGACCTGAGTTATAACGGAAGATTGAATAGGTTAGGACTTCATTCCTTAGAATGTAGAAGATCGAGTGGAGATTTGATAGAGGTTTACAAAATGATGAGAGGTATAAATAGGGTTAATGCAAGCAGGCTTTACCCACTGAGGTTGGGTGGGACTACAACCGGAGGTCAAGGGTTAAGGGTGAAAGGTGAGAATTTTAAGGGGAACATGAGAGGAATCTTCTTCACTTAGAGGGTCTTGAGAGTGTGGAATGAGCTGCCAGTGCAAATGGTGCATGTGAGCTCAATTTCAACGTTTAAAAGAAGTTTGGATAGGTACATGGATGGAAGGGATAAGGAAGGCTATGGTTCCAGTACAGGTTGATAGGAGTAGGCAGTTTAAATTGTTTCAGCATGGACTAGATGGGATTGAAGAGCCTGTTTCTGTGCTGTACTTCTCTGTGATTCCAGATTTCCTAGTGATGTTAATGAAACGCCTAAATGTTTGGTTTCCTTCCTACTGTAATTGTACCCCATTTCAAAGTGTTCTTCTCTCAAACAGGAATGAACAATTGTGCTGGTGAATGTGTACTTTCTCATTGTCAGCGTCAATATTTATCAGAGACTTTATTTTCATTATACTGAGTATCTTACTGGAAAGATTGTTAACTCTTTTCTTCATTTTCTTCATTTGCAGTTGATCTATGACGCTAATCCAAAGAAAAAGACTAAGAGCATTTACAAGGTACATTTACCTTTTCAAACATATTGCTTGATCTTTATGCACTTGTAAAAAGTGTGAAACAGAACTAAAGTGACCTCTGTGTTTTGTTTTTGTTTAAGAACAAGAATAGTCGCCCGTTGCGAACCAGCCAAATCTATGCACAGGATGAGAGTGTTATGCATACACAACTCTTCACAAGCCACTTTGAACTTGTAAAGCTTATAGCTGGGAAAAGAAGTCCCCCAATCAAACCTATGTAAGTATCCTACCATGTGTTTTGAATGCATGAGTTCCCAGGCAAGAAAAAGTCCCCTGATTCATCCTCTTTCATCCTAGTCACATGATCTGGTGATCGTTAGTTATTTTGATCAATCCGTTTCAAAGTTGAGTCAGCAGCACACCAACTTAAAATTGACATAATGATTCCAGGATTGTAGTAAGAGAAGCATTTGATGGGTCTAGCCTTCTACTCATGGAAATTCAGAAGAATGAGGGGAGGATCTCTTTGAAACCTTTCGAATGTTGAAAGGCCTTGACAGAGTGGATATGGGAAGGATGTTTCCTATGGTGGGGGAGTCTTGAGACCAGAGGGCATAGCCTCAGAGTAGAGGGACATCCATTTAGAACAGAGATGAGGAGGAATTTTTTTAGCTGGAGAGTGGTGAATCTGTGGAATACGTTGCCACAGGCAGTTGTGGAGGCCAAGGCATTGGGTCTATTTAAGGCTGAGGTTGATAGAATCTTGATCAGTCAGGGCATAAAGGGATACAGGGAGAAGATAGGAGATTGTGGCTGAGAGGGAAAATAGATCAACCATGATGAAATGGCAGAGCAGACTCAATGAGCTAAATGGCCTAATCTCTTCCTATATCTTATGGTCTTATGGACAACAGGCAATTGGGTGTCACAGAGGAGTAGCAATTAGCATGATGCTATTACAGCTTGGGGCATCAGAGTTTGGAGTTCAATCTTGGCATCCTGTGTAAGGAATCTGTATGTCCTCCCTGTGGAATGCGTGGGTTTCCTCCCACAGTCCAAAGACATATTGGTCGGTAGGTTTTTTTTCCCTCCAATCCTGCTGAATGGTATTGGCCCAAAATGTTGACTGTACTCTTTTCCATAGAAGCTGCCTGACCTGCTGAGTTTCTCCAGCATTTTGTGTGTGTTGCTTGGATTTCCAGCATCTATAGATTTTCTCTTTCGTCTCTGATTCGGTTAGTAGGTTAATTGGTCTTTGTAAATTATCCCATGATTAGGCTAGGGTTAAATCTGTGGTGCGGCTCAAAGGGCCACAAGGGCCTGTTCTGCGCTGTACCTAAGTAAATAAAAATAATAAAAATCAAATAAAATTAAAAGTTAAAGTGAAGAAATACCCAATGGTGGAAAAGATTTGGGAACCGGACTTACAAAGTTCTCTGTCTCTCTCTGGCATACTGCTTCCTCTGTCCACAGATTTTAATAAATAAATAGATAAGAATTGGTTAGGTTTATCATTGAAGCAGTGTGCGTAGAAGAAAATTTATATTTCAAAGTACGTTTATTATCAAAGTATTATGAAGTATGTTATACAGCCTTGAGATTCGTCTCCTTACAGGCAGCCACAAATCAAGAAACCCAAAAGAACCCAAAAAAAACCTCAAATACCCAAATGTGCAAGGGGGGGGGGGAACAAATCGTGCAAACAATAAAAGTAAGCAAACAGCATTTAGTGAGCCTTCGGACACGAAGCCCAGAGCAGCCAGAGTAGGCCCACAGCCTCGGCCACCTCACTCACAGTAGCTTCTTCTGTCTACAGAGTTTAATAAGTAAATAGGTAAGTAAAATTTTGTTAGAACTGTGATTGAAGCAGTGTGTATAAGAAGATACACTCCCACTGCCTTTTCTGTCCACAGATTTTATTATCTAACTATGGGGTGATTTTTATGTAATAATGCACAGAAACTTAAATATGTGAGAACACGTACTTAATCTCGCACTCAACTTTGCTCATTATGTTGTTTGTCTGTTTGAGCCTTGTAATTTTTAGTGGTTTAAGAGTGAGCATTTTCAAGTTCTTGGGTGTCAATATTTCTGAGAATCTATCCTGAGCCTAACCTGTCAATGCAGCCACAAATAAAGCACAACAGCAGCTATATTTCATTTAGAGTTTGAGGAGATTTGGTATGTCACTTAAAACACTCACATATTTCTACAGATGTAGCATGGAGAGCATTCTAACTGGTTGCGTCACCATCCGGTATGGGGCGGGGGTGTGGCTACTGCACGGGATGGAAACAAGATATAGAGAGTTGTAAACTCGGTCAGCTCCATCATGGGTTCTAGCTTCCCCAGTATCTAGAACATCTTCAAGGAGCGATGCCTCAAAAAGGCGGCATCCATTATTAAGGACCTCCATCACCCAGGTCATGCCCTCTTCTCATTGCTACTAACTGTATATATTAACAGTAATTCATGGTTTTCTCTATTATTATGTATTGCATTGTACTGCTGCCGCAAAGACAACAAATTTCATGACGTACTTCGGTGATCTTAAACCTGATTCTGATTCATTTTTAGGCTGGGAATGAATCCATTCCAGAAGAATCCAAAGCACGCATCTGTGTTGGCCGAGAGGTTTGGATGCTTCTTCAGTTTTTCTTTGTCATGAAGCTTTGAGTTTAATGTGACACAGCTGAGAAGTTCAACCCCCTGGAATGGCTTGAATAGAGGAATCATTTCCTCTTGAATAAAATTCTCTAAGAACAAAGCTGGCGGCTATAAATCTAAGATTAAAAATCAAACATTGAATTCAGATGTAATTTCTTTCTGCAGAGCAAGGCGAAAGGGTGCAACTTATTACTGTAGGTAGCAGTCAGGCCAAAGACTAGACTGGCATTTACACTCAAATGGACTAAGTGTGTGAAGAAGAGAGCAACACAAGACCTACAGTGATAGATTTGGGTGAGAAAGTATGGGAAATAATATGAGGAGCGCTTGGTGGCTCTGGGCCTGTATTCATTTGAACAGAAAAATGAGAAGGGATCTCATTGATACCTATGGAATAGTGAAAGGCCTTGACAGAGTGCACATAGAGAGGATGTTTCCTGTGATGGGGGAGTCTAAGACCAAAGGACACAGCCTCAGGGACATCTACTTAGAACGGAGATGAGAGTGCTGAATCTTTGGAACTCGTTGCCACAAGCAGATATGGAGACCCAAGTCATTGAGTATACTTAAGGCAGAGATTGATAGATTCTTGATTAGTCCGGCCTTGAAGAGTTACGGGGAGAAGACAGGAGATTGGGGCTGAGAGGGAAAATGGATCAACCATGATTAAATGGGCCAAATGGCCTAATTCTGCTCCTATACCTTGTGGTCTTATGATAATGTTTGGAGCATTACATTGGGGTGGATTGGTTCAGCCAAATGACCCACTTCTTTGCTTGATATTCCACTTGATTATATTCTGCAGAAAACAGAATGTTGGAGAGCATATGTAATATCGTATTCATTCACTCTTTTAGTGGAATCAGCTATGACAAGCCTCTGCCGCCAATCCAGGTTGCCTCACTTAGAGCTGAAAGGATCGCAAAAGAGAAGAAGGTTAGTGTTTACACAAACAATCACATATATAGGACATATTGTCCTGTGAATGCGAACCAACATGGCAAAGTAAATAAATAAATACATAATCAAAAACTTTTAAAAAATAGTTTCCAACAGTCTTTAGTTCCATTATCGCTCAGGAACATTTAGGTATTGTAGATATTTTGTTTCTGAGTTTTATGGAACATTAAAATATCACAGTCCAGATTACACTAGAGTTTTAGATCTTGTAGCCATATGTAATGTTCTTGAGATGATAATTGCTACTAACATTATTGCCAAGTGGTTAAGGCAAACACAGGACTTCTGCAGATGCTGGAAATTCAAGCAACACACATCAAAGTTGCTGGTGAACGCAGCAGGCCAGGCAGCATCTCTAGGAAGGGGTACAGTCAACGTTTCAGGCCGAGACCCTTCGTCAGGACGAAGGGTCTTGGCCTGAAACGTCGACTGTACCCCTTCCTAGATATGCTGCGTGGCCTGCTGCGTTCACCAGCAACTTTGATGTGTGTTGCTTAAGTGGTTAAGGCGTTCATCTAGTGATTCGAAGGTTGCTAGTTCGAGCCTCAGCTGAGGCAGCGTGTGTGTCCTTGAGCAAGGCCCTTAACCACACATTGCTCTGCGACGACATCGGTGCCAAGCTGTATGGGTCCTAATGCCCTTCCCTTGGACAACATCGGTGGCGTGGAGAGGGGAGACTTGCAGCATGGGCAACTGCTGGTCTTCCATACAACCTTGCCCAGAAACCTTCCAAGGTGCAAATCTATGGTCTTATGAGACTAACGGATGCCTAAAAAAACAAAAGAAAACATTATTGCCTGGTATATTTTCCTGCATGCATTAACATAATTTTAAACACGGATTTTATTGTAATTGATCAATAATTTCTCCATGTGAGTGTAATCAAGGAAATTAGGTTCGAGTTTCGATGGCTTGTTATAAATATCTTGTGTTGGTATGGCCTGTTGGTCAGGATCAACCTTGGATGTTGCATCCTATCTGTCTAGATACACAAGCTAAGGCAGTACGATGTGGAGAGCAAACTGTTGCCCATGTAGCAAGCTCCCCCTCTCCACACATCTGATGTACTCAAAGGAATGGCAGAGACTGTACAGTTTGACATCAGCGGCATTGCAGGAATTTCCAATTAGAGTTCAACTCAACATAGGACAGCCTTAGGGTCTCCAGCTCTGAATTTTCCCCTTTGGATTTAGTCCTGAAGCCATCCCCATTTGTGGGTATAGCTACAAAACAGTGGATGTTTGAGATCAGACTTTTCCTTCTAGATGCACTGCCAACCATGGCTAGTGAGCCCCATCTGTCCGGAGTGACTGGTTTTAAGGCCCCAGTAAGCTGCATTTGCCCCTTCTCCTGACAGTAGAAACAGTTGCACCGTGCTTAGTAGCTAAGCCACACGTGAGGGCCAGGAACTGAACTTGGTTGTCAGAGGCTATTTGGCAACGCACACCATTGGAAGCATTTAATAACTATTGGGAACTCATCCCATTACTACCCCCACCCCCTCCCATAATAACCCTAAGGAATCATCTTGTGTTATATGTTGACTATTCAATGTATAGTAACTATATATCAACCAAAGAAACTTGACAATGTGTTTTCAAAGTTCAAAAAGTTCGAAATCCAAAGTAAATTTATTATCGAAGTACATATATGTCACTATATACAACCCTGAGATTCATTTTCTTGTGGGCATTCACAGTAAATACAAAGAAACACAGTAGAATCAATGAAAATCCACACACAACAAATATGGACAAACAACCAATGTACAAATGACTATAAACTGTACAAGTACAAAAAATTATTATAATAAAAATAATTATAATAAATACGCAATAAATATCGAGAAAGTGAGATGAACACTACCTCACTGCTTTTTTTCTTTTTGCACTAGTTATTTAATTTAACTTTTAAAATATATTTTTTAAAACTTTTTTAAAAGCCAGAGGCTTTTGCACAGTAATAAATGTGTAATATATATATAATAAAATAGTACTGTGCAAAAGTCTCCTGCACAAATACATAGCTAGGATGCCTAAGACTTTGGCATAGTACTGACATGGAGCGGAGAGAGAGTTTGTAAATCTGGTGGGAGCAAAGGATGTTGAGACTGGTGAAGGTGGAGCGCTGCAGGAGGGGTGTGGTACGGGTGGCAGAGAAGGAGTGCCAGAGTTGCGGGGGGGGGTGGTGTGGTATGGATGCAGACACACCCAGCTCTGAGACATTAGGCAAGATCATTTGAACAAACAATTGTTTCTTTTACCACTACAGAATGTGTCTGGGCTTCCTGCTTCCTCCCATCTCCCTTTCCCTTTTCCCAACCATCATTCTCCTCTCCCTTCCCACTCTCAGTCCACAATAGAGACCTGTATCAGAATCAGGGTTATCATCACTCACAAATGGCATGATTTTATTTTTGCAGTAGAAGTACAGTGCAATCCATAAAATTACTACAGAACTGTGCAGAAGTCTTGGGTACCCTAGCTACTTGTATGCGTCTAAGATTTTTGCACAGTGCTGTATATACTTACTATAATTTACAGTTTTTTTATTATATATTGCAGTGTACGACTGCTGCATAAGAACAAATTAGACAGCATGTGCTGGTGATCTTAAACTGGGTTCTGATTCTGATTGAAAGAGGAAGGGAGAGGAGTCCATAGTTTGTGGGAACATTTCAGTGTTGAATGAAGTTACCCCTCTGGTTCAAGAGCCTGATGATTGAGAGGTAATTAACTGTTCCTGAATCTGCTGGTGATGCAGGTTCTGAGGCTCCTGTACCTCTTTCCCAATGGTACCAGTGAGAAGAGATATTTTCTCTAGCATTTACTACCTTTTTCTCCCCACAGCATTTATATTTGTATTTATTTCAAGTAAGAAAGGTTGAGAGTTTGCCAAAACAAGGGACAATGCTGAGCATTTCTTTATAGTTTCCACTCTTTTACCTTTGTGTGTGGTTCCAGTCAGGGAACTGAGTACAACATTCTTCCTTAACATTTCACTGCACTGTTGAGGAAGATTTGGAGCTGAGAAGAATGAGGGGTGATCTCTTTGAAACCTATTGAACGTTGAAAGGCTCAACAGAGTAAATTTAGAGAGGATGTTTCCTGTGGTGGGGAGTCTAAGACCAGAGGGCACAGCTTCTGAATAGAGAAATGTACATTTAGAATGGAGATGAGGAGAAATTTCTTTAGCCAGAGAGTGGTGAATCTGTGGAATACATTGCCACAGGTATATTTAAGGCAGAAGTTGATAGATTCTTGATTAGTCAGGGCATGAAGGAATATGGGGAGAAGGTAGGAGATTGTGGCTGAGAGGGAAAATGGATCAGCCATGATGAAATGGCAGAGCAGACTCAATAGGCCAAATAGCCTAATTCTGCTCTTATGTTTTATGGTCTACTTATACTTTATCCAGATGAGAGATTAAGCAGAGTCCTTCAAGGTGCTGTTTTGAAGAGGAGAGCCTTAATTGATTGATTTCCCATGGCAGCGTTACTGATATTTTAATGCTGGCTCTATAATTACAGAAGGGCGGCACTGACATTATTATTACTTGTTTGTGGGAGCTTGCTGTATGCAAATTGATTGTGGATTTTCAATGTTACAACAGTGATTACACTTCAAAGCACTTCATTGTTTGCAAAGTGCTTTGGTACATCCTGGAAGGGATCTTAATGGTGCTCTAAATTTGCATTTGTTTTCTCTTTCACATATTAATTGCGTTTACTTTTTCTCTTTCTTTCAACAAACTCCCAAGGCTTTAGCAGAGCAGCAGAGGGCTCAGCATCTGGCACAGCAGCAGCAGCAACAGCAGCAACAAGCTCAGCAAAATTCCCAGACGGCCGTTCCACAGCAGCAGAGCTCCCAGACTCAGGCTGCAGCCGTTCAGCAATCTCAAGCTGTGGGACAGACTGCTGCATCCACCGTGGCCAACACTGCAGTGCTGGTAAGAAACATCTCTGGCTTTTCCTTCTCTAGGTGGCAGGCCAATACAATAGAGACTCTTAGATGGGTATATGTATGTGTGGAAAATGTGTCGGCAGAGGGGATTAGTTCCTTGGGCATTTGATTACTAATGTGATTAGTTCGAGACAACATTGTGGACTGGAGGGCCTGTTACTGTATACTTATTTAGAAATACAACACAAAACAACCTTTCCAGCCCAGTGAGCCTCAGCAACCCTAACCGAAGCAGTGGGTGCAAGGTAGTTGTTGTGACACCACTCAGCAGATTTTCAGTCTTCCTCCTATATGCTAATTTGTCACCAGCTTTGAGATATTTTGGCTAATCTGAACTAACTGGCATCTGTAAGTGAGGATATCGAGGATCCAGTTGTACAGGAGGCCAAGGTCTGGAAGCTTATTGATTGGTTTTGAGGTGATGATAGTGTTGAGTGCCAAGCTGTAGTTGATGAAGAACATCCTGGTGTATGCATTATTGCTGTCCAGATGTTCCAGGGTTGAGTGCAGAGCCAATGAAATCGTATCTTCTGTGGCACTAGGCAAATTGGCACGGATCCAAGTGGCTTCTCAGATAGGAGTTCATATGTTTCACCTCCAGCTTTTCAAAGCACTTCATCACAGAGGATGTAAGTGCTACTGGATGATATTCATTGAGGCAGACCACCATGTTGTTCTTCTTAGGCACCAGTATGATTGAAGCCTGCTTGTAGCAATTGGATACCTCAGACTGCTGAAGCAAGAAGTTAAAGATATCAGTGAACACACCAGCCAGTTGATCAGCACAGTTCTTTAGTACTTGACCGGATACTCCATCTGGGCCCATTGCTTTCCGTGGGTTCACCCTGCTGAAGGATACTGTTATGTCGAGACTGAAGTCACAGAGTCCTTGGGGGCTGTGGAAGTTCGTGAAGATTCCTCCATGTTTTGATGGTCAAAGGGAGCATAGGAGGCATTGAGCTCATCAGGGAGTGAAGCCCTGTTGTCACCTATGTCACAACATACATCAAAGTTGCTGGTGAATGCAGCAGGCCAAGCAGCATCTATAGGAAGAGGCGCAGTCGACGTTTCAGGCCGAGACCCGTCCTGACGAAGGGTCTCGGCCTGAAACGTCGACTGCGCCTCTTCCTATAGATGCTGCTTGACCTGCTGCGTTCACCAGCAACTTTGATGTATGTTGCTTGAATTTCCAGCATCTGCAGAATTCCTGTTGTTTTTTTTGTCACCTATGTCACTTGGTTTCACTTTTTTAAGAGGTAATAGCATTCAAACCCCGCACAGCTGTTGAGTATCTTTTAGTGATTCAAGTTTGGTCTGGAATTGCCACTTCACTCATGAGATGGCTTTCTGGAGATCATTTCACCAGAAGTGAATGCCACTGATCTGACCCTTGGCAGATTGCAGATCTCATGGTTCAACCAGAGCTGCTGGTTGGGGAAGACTCTGAATGATTTTGTAGGAACGCACTCATCCACAACATATTTTATAAAGTCCCTGACAACTGTGGTGTATTCATTCAGATCCTCTGACTCCTTCAACACGGCCCAATCCACTGACTCGAAACAGTCCCATAGCCACTCTTCTGCCTCCCATGACCATCTCCTATCCATGCTCTTCAGTCTCTGCATGTATGCCGGTCAAAGAAGGACAGCCAAGTGATTCAATTTCCCAAAATGCAGTCTAGCCATTCCTTATCATGTATAGTAGTGGTCCATTGTAGGGATCCCTGGTGCTGCAGGTTATATGCTTATAGTAATTGCGCGAGGCCAAGTGGTTAAGGCATCGGTCTAGTGATCTGAAGGTTGCTAGTTCGAGCCTCAGCTGAGGCAGCGTGTTGTTCCTTGAGCAAGGCACTTAACCACACATTGCTCTGCGACGACACCGGTGCCAAGCTGTACTGGCCCTAGTGCCCTTCCCTTGGACAACATCGGTGGCATGGAGAGGGGAGACTTGCAGCATGGGCAACTGCTGGCCTTCCATACAGCCTTGCCCAGGCCTGCACCCTGGAAACCTTCCAAGGCACAAATCCATGGTCTCACGAGACTAACGGATGCATATATATTAATTGGGCAGAGATTTCTTCAAATAAACCTGATTAAAGACCCTGACTATGATTGGAAATGCTTTGAGGTGGGCTGTTTCTTGTTTGATGGCAGCATTCAATATCTTATGCCCAGCTTTTGGTGGTATGTAAACTGTGGTGAGGATCATGGAAGGGAACTCTCTTGGTAAGTAGAATGGTTGGAACTTAATCATTAAGTGTTCCACGTCAGGGGAACAAGAATGTGAGAAGACCAAGACCATTCCACCACAGAATTTATGAAACACAGACCCTACCCCCCCCCCCAACCATTTGCCTTCGTTGAATCAATAGTTCGGTCCATCCTGTATATCAAGAAGCCCTCAGGTCTATCACTGAATCTGGCATGTTCAGAGTGAGCCATGTTCCTGTGAATCACAGAACGTTGCAATTCTTCATTTCCATCCCATACAGTAATCTTGCCCTTAGGTCCTCAGTCTTCTGCTCCAACAACTATATATTTGCTAACAAAATGCTGGGTAGAGGAACTTCCATGGCTTGGTTTTTCAGCCTGCTTGGAGTCCTCCTTTCCTCCCTCTTTCAGCTATTGTGATGTACCTCCATTTGCTTAAAGGTGAGAGTTAAATCTGCCGAGTCCTTCAGAAAATCATGAAATCGCTAGTTCATTAAGATGGTTCAAAAGTACGTTGCTTAAAGGGAAATTACAGGCTGCAGATGGCAGTAAGAGTAATTTAGAAGAGGGATGTTTAGAAGCTTTGTTCGCAGCCTGTATCACATCAGAAAAGTTCACTGGTGCCATCTTGGTTCAAGAACCGAATGGTTGGAAGGAAGTAGCTATTCTTGAACCTGGAGGTGTGGGACTTCAGGTTTGTGTAACTCCTGGATGTTACCCAAGTAGAAGACTTTGTGGAGTTGTATTTCTGAACTAAATGATATTTCACTAAAGGCGGTTTCCTGTTCTACTTCGAAGCAGGCTGGAACTATCAAAACAGCACCTGGTACGACAAACATTCAGACTGGTAAGTCATTGTTTCGTAGTGGGGTTCTGAGGGGAGCCTGGCACAGCTCCACTCTGAGCGCTTCTTATGATTTTGTTTTTTCAGCCACTGTGGGAGGCAATGTCATCGTGAATACAGCAGCAGGAGTACAGCAGAGTACCTTCCAACCCATTAACAAGCGGCTTGCACAGCAGGTTATTCCCGGAACCCTCACAGTGAGTGCTTCAACTCGTTTATCTTCTCTAGAATAGCCTACAGCTATTTTGTATGAACAGTACACAAGACAATTTTTTTTTCTCTGTACCTCTGTCTATGTGATGATAATAAACCGATTTACCAGAGTTTAGCTTTTAAATATATCCCACCTCCTGAAAATGTAACACTTTATCTTGTCACATTTCTAATTTTACAGTACTGTGCAAAAGTTTTAGGCACATATAATGCCTAAGACTTTTGCACAGTACTGCTTTTGTCAACGTGGAATGGAGAGTGGATTTGTATATCTGACAGGAGCATTGGGAATGACGAAGGTGGAACACTGTGGGGGGGTGGTGGGACAGGTGGCAGAGAAAGAGTGGCAAGGGCAGGGGGATGGCACAACCAGCCCTGAGACACCAGGCAAGATCATTTGATTCCAAGCAGTTGGCTTATTCATTCTCTGGTGCTTCCCACTCCCTCCCCTCTCCCTCTCCCTTCCCCTTTTCCCAACCATGATTCCCCTCTCGCTGCCCTCTTTCCACTCAGTCTATAATAGATTTAGATTATGAGGACACGCAGTCCTCTTTTATTGTCATTTAGTAATGCATGCGTTAAGAAATGATACAATGTTTTTCCAGAATGATATCACAGAAACACACGACAAACCAAGACGAAAAACTGACAAAAACCACAAAATTATTACATATAGTTACAACACTACAAAGCAATACTGTAATTTGATAAGAATAGACCATAGGCACGGTAAAGTCTCAAAGTCTCCCGCAAGTCCCAGCATTTCACGCAGATGGTAAACCTCCAGCGCCGCAAACTTGCCGATGCAACATCCCGGAAGCATCCGACTCCGAGTCCGTCCGAAAACTCCCAAGTCTCCGACACCGATGCACCGAGCGCTTCCACCCCGGCCCCGGCAACAGGCAATAGGCAAGGCCGAGGATTTGGGGCCTTTCCTCCGGAGATTCTCAATCACACAGTAGCAGCGGCAGCAAAGCAGGCATTTCAAAAGTTTCTCCAGATGTTCCTCCGTGCTTCTTCACGTCTGTCTCCATCAAATCAGGATTGTGCACAGATACGATATCATTCGGAACGGCCGTGCACGCTGCATCGCATCACCATCTTCTCCTCCCTCCATTAATAGAGACCCAGATCAGAATCAGTGCTCCAGTTTCCTCCCACAGTCCAAAGAAGTACCGGTCAGTAGGTTAATTGGTCATTGTAAATTGTCCTGTGATTATGTTAGCATTAAATTTGTGCGACTTGAAGGGCCAGAAGGGCCTATTTCCTGCTGTATATAAATAAATCGCCCCTACTGTATTCACTGGAATTTAGAAGGATGAGAGGGGATCTGGTTGAAACATATAAAGTTATTAAGGGATTGGACACGCTAGAAGCAGGAAACATGTTCCCGATGTTGGGGGAGTCCAGAGCCAGAGGCCACAGTTTAAGGATAAGGGGTAGACAATTTAGAACGGAGTTGAGGAAAAACTTTTTCACACCGAGGGTTGTGTTTCTGTGGAATGCTCTGCCTCAGAAGGCAGTGGAGGCCAATTCTCTGGATTCTTTCAAAAAAGAGTTAGATAAAGCTCTTAAAGATAGCGGAGTGAAAGGATATGGGGAGAAGGCAGGAAAAGGGTACTGATTGTGGGTGATCAGCCATGATCGCAGTGAATGGTGGTGCTGGCTCGAAGGGCTGAGTGGCCTACTCCTGCAACTATTGTCTATTGTCTATTGTCTGCTGGGGCAAAGGCTGCCAACAACAGGCCAGAATCCTCTGTCCTGGGCCAATCTTTCAGATTATCCCCAAGTTTAGCTTGTAACCCTCTCACCAGGCTCGTATGCAAACTTGCCTTGATAGCTAACTTGGCTAACAGTCATATGACTCAGTGGTGAGAAGGTCACCTTTCACAAACGATATATGTCTAGGGTTGGTATGATTTGGGGATCAACCAAGCAGGAACTTCATGATGTACCGATTAAAGAAACCTTGATTTGAGCAAATAATGTGTCAATTCTGCCCATATGCAATTATCAGTTGCCAAGAAATAACAGATGGTACACCACATAAAATTATAAAGGAAGTATATTTACCAATTTCAGCTTTATCAAACAATTAGTAGGAAAAAGAAAAGGACGCAGTACGGTTAAACCAGTCCTATATGCACATAACTGTTGGAGTTCATACTGGAGTGCTCGGGGTGTGTCTCTTACTCACGCGCTGGATCCCAGGTCTGTTTGAAAGCACCCACCACATTTTCAAACTCCCCTGGAAGGCAATCTTAAGCAAACTGGCTCTCTTTCTCAGGAGTATTGTGCTTCCTCCTTGGAGCCATTCATCTGCGCAGAGCATTTTTTGCTAAGGGGACTCTCCTTCAAGTGGCATTCTACGGCATCTTTTCTTCTGTCTAAGCCAGGTTGGGTGCGACTGTAACTCGAGGTCTTGAGTTAAGGGTGAAAGGTGGAAAAGTTTAAGGGGAACATGAGGGGAAACTTCTTCACTCAGAGGGTTGTGAGAGTGTAGAATGAGCTGCCGGTATAAGTGGTGCATGCAAGCTCGATTTCAATGTTTCAGAGAAGTTTGGATGGATACGTGGGGAGGAGTATGGAGGGCTATGGTCCCGGTGCAGGTTGATGGGAGTGTGCTTCTAAAGCCATTCAGCACGGACCAGGTGGGCCGAAGGGCCTGTTTCTGTGCTTAATTTTTAATGACTCTCTGATTGGCCGTCCATTATACAACTCCACTATATCTACTTTTCCTTACTGCAAATTAACATAAACATCTCGTGAAATGCTTCATACAATTGTAGTCAACTTTTCTTTTCATCATCAATGTTTCTGTCTTTTCCAGTCCACAGGAGGTACAACCGCTCAAGTCGTACATGCTCAACAAAGGACAGTAGCCACGTCTGCGGCTACCACAGAGGTTGTAGCCATAGCAACCAACCAAGGTGTCCGAGCTGCAATGGCCCCGGTTACAGCCACAGCCGCAGTGGTGTCCACCAATTTGACTCCAGTGCAGAGCCAGACCAGGTCGCTCGTCACACAGGTCACCCCAGGTAGGGCGGTTTCTGCGCCTTCACAATTCCGGGTGTGTTGTTCCCTGTGTCCAAGTCAAAAAGAAGTCCTGATTTAGGATTTCTAGCTGTATCTTTCTAGTAGTTCTCAAAGTCACATTGTGTTCTCCACAGGTAGTATACTTGCACTGTAAAATAGGTATTTAGTGAATCAGAATCAGATTTATTAACGCTGACATACAGTACTGTGCAAAAGTCTTAGATAGATATCAGTCAGTCAGTGGGTGCGGTCCCAAATCTGGGGTTGGCAGCTATGCACCTCCATCTTCTTCCATCTTGCGGCAGCACTGAGTACAGCCCCTCCTCCAGTTTGTTCTCGCTGGCCACCTTGGCACCACCCACCACCCCCGCCGAACTCAAGCCCGAGGCTGTGTCGGCCTCCAGCCGCAGCGGCTTCCTCAAGCTCAGCCCTTCCTTAGGCAGAGGCCTTGGGCAGGTCCAGGCCCACGGTGCAGCATCCAAGTTCATCATATCTCTTCTAACTAGGTGCATAGCATACGATTTGTAGATACGTGGTGAGGCTTTAATCTCTTCCATGGAAGATGGCTGTTGGCTCACAAGGAGTTCATCTGCTCTTTGTCAGGTCTTGTTTTTTTTTTAGTCCTGCTGGGTGTCTTCACACACTCCTCACTAGACTAAGTCTAGTGGGGGAGCTGGCCCAAGTCGCCGACCACTCGACTATGGTCCCCCGGCCAAGTGCCGGACGCCCGCCCCCCGCTGAATCTCGATATATACAGGAGTATATATTAGATAGATATACTCCTATATATATAACTAGGGTGCTGAAGACTTTGGCACAGTACTGTATTTGTCAATGTGGAGCAGAGCACGAGTTTGTAAATCTGACAGGAGCAAAGGATGTGAGAATGGCGAGGGTGGAGCACCGCGGAAGGGGTGTGGGACAGGTGGCAGAGGAGTGTGAGTGTGGGGGGGTTGGCTCTGGTGCAAACTCACTCTATCCCGAGACACCATGCAAGGTCATTTGATTCCAAGCAGTTGGTTTATTGATCATTACAGAATGTCTCTGGTGCTTCCCGCTCCCTCCCCTCTCCCTTCTGTCTTTAAGGACTCCCATCACCCAGGACATAACCTCTTCTCATTGCTACCATCAGGGAGAAGGTACAGGAGCCTGAAGGCACACTTTCAACCTTTCAGGAATACCTTCTTCCCCTCTGCCATCAGATTTCTGAACACTACCTCACAATTTTTTAAAATTTATTGTAATTTCTTATTATAATTATAATCTTTTAAAATTATGTATTTCAATATAAGGCCTCCATTGGCCAGGGTCGACCATGGGTAGATAGTTAGATACTTTATTGATCCCAAAGGAAATTGCAGTGTCACAGTAGCATTACAAGTACACAGATATACAAATATTAGAAGAGAAGTAAGAAAGAATAAAAATAAGTTACCTCAGACAGTCTAACAGGAGGCGGTCACCACTTCCCCAGCTATAGGTTGACTCATTATAGAGACTACTGGCCGAGGGTAAGAGTGACCTTGTATAGCACTCTTTGGAGCAGCACAGTTGGCTTAGTCTGTTACTGAAAGTGCTCCTCTGTTCAACCAAGGTGGCATGAAGAGGGTGAGAAACATTGTCCAGAATTGCCAGGATTTTCTGTAGGGTCCAGTGTGTCTAATTTGACTCCTATACCAGAGCCAGCTCCAGCATACCAACTCATAGAAGATTGTACTGGCGACAACAGACTAGTAGAACATATAAAGGAGAGGCCTGCATACTTCAAATGACCTCAGTCTCCTCAGGAAGTAGAGGTGACTCTGGCCCTTCTTGTACACAGCCTCTGTGTTAGTGCTGCATTCATCTTTCATCCAGGTGCACCCCCAGGTACACTTGTAGGTCTTCACCATATTCATGTCCTCACCATCAATAGTAACAGGGAGCAGTGCAGGCTTAGTCTTCCTGAAGTCCATCTCCTTTGTCTTACTGATGTTAGACTGCAGATGATTCAGCTTGCAGCATTTGACAAAATCCTCCACCGGGGCCCTGTACTCATCCTCCTGTCCTCCCTTTATATATCCAACTATTGCTGAGTCATCAGAAAATTTCTGTGGATGACATGACTGTGTTGTCCGAGGTATACAGGGTAAACAGGAAGGGAGCTAATACAGTCGCCTGTGGGTCTCAGTGCTGCCTATGGCCATGTCTGATATACAGGTCTGAAGCCGCATAAACTGTAGTCTGCTGGTCAGATTGTCCGTTATCCAGGATAACAATGGAAGTGCCAATCTGCATTGAATGGAGCTTCCCCCCTCCCCCCGCCCAGCAATGAGGGTTGTATGGTATTCAAGGGACTTGAGAAATCAAAAAACATGATCCTCACAGTGCTGCCCTGCTTATCCAAATGAGAGTAGGCTGTGTTCAGCAGGTAGATGACAGCATTGTTGACTCCACTGTACTCCTGGTAGGCAAACTGCAGAGGATGTAGCATCCTAGCTGTCTTGATGTGCAAGCCAAGGTAGTGCAATATGGAGAGCAAGCTGTTGCCCATGCAGCAGGCTCCCTTCTCCACGCAGCAGCTGATGAACCCAAAAGAACGGCAGAGACCAATACATGTTGGTACCAGCGGCTTTGCAGAAGTTGCCAGTCAGCATTGAACTCAACGTAGGACCACCTTAAGGACTCAAGCTCCGGATTTTTGCTTTGTGGTTTACTCCCAAAACCTTCCCCGTGATGGGTATAGCCACAAGAAAGCAGGGGTTTGAGGTCAGAGTTTGCCTTGTCATTAAAGAGCTGCCAACTATGGCTGACGAGCCCAACTGCCCTAAGCGACTGGTTTTAAGGCACCAGTAACCCACATTTGCCCCTTCTGTCATTAGAAATGGTTCTGCCAAGTTTAGTAACTAAGCCACACGTGAAGGCCAGGAGCTGGACTTGGTTGTCAGAGGCTTTTTGAGATGCGCACCGTTGGGACCATTTAATAAGTAGTGGGAGCTTATTCCCACTACCTCCCCTGATAGGCAACGTTAAGGATCCATATTGCAATGTAGCGCTGCCAAAAAAAAAGTTCCACAACATATGGTACACCAATGATATTAAACCTGATTCTGGTCTTTCTTTAAAGGTTAACTTAAGGACTGGCATTTAAGCCAACAGTTTGGCTTTGTGTGTTACCTCTGGCTACTTTAATAAAGCTCTCAGACATCTGAGATCGTCATCAGCTCAACTTGATGATTTGTTCATCCATTTTCATCTTCAGCTACAGGCATCCAGCTGACCACAGGAAAACCCATTCCTCAAGCACAGATTCAGCTCTTCAGACAGCCACAGACTGCTCCCGTACAAGTCCAGCAAATCCAGCCCCAGTCTCAACCCTCAGCACAGCTGAAGGGAGTCCAAAAAGTGCCGGTAAGATTAAAGCCAGAACTATATATGAGAAACACACACAAAATGCTGGAGGTACTCAGCAGGTCAGGCAGATCTATGGAAATGAATAAACAGTCGACATTTTGGGCTGAGACCCTTCATCAGGACTTGATGAAAGACCTCTGCCTCTTGGCCTGAAATGTCGACTGTTTATTCATTTCCATAGATGCAGCCTGACCTGCTGAGTACCTCCAGCATTTTGTGTGTGTTGCACTGAATTTCCAGCATCTGCAGAATCTCTTGTGTGTACTATATTTGAGAAAGAGTCTTATACCGCACTTGTGTGAGAGAGGCATGTTGGTTGTCATAGAAGGAGAAGGAATTGCAGATGACTATGTGACTGGTATTTAGTCATCAGTGGGTAACATTCTTGCCTCAGTATCAGAAGGTTAAGGTTTCTTGTTCAGTCTTCAGAGTTTAAAAAAAAAGCCCAGGATGTTACTCCCTGGACTGAAGGGACACTACTCCAGCATGGAGTGCCATCTTTCATGAATCAAGCTCCATCTGCCTTCTAATTAGGTTGTCCAGTAAATAAACATGGACTTCTTCCTCATCCAACTTTCTGGCAATGTTTATCCCTCAAGTCAGTTTCCTTGAAGAACTCGCTTGCAAAAACCCTATTGATAATGAGATTCTGAAATAAAAGTGGAAAAACATCCCACAAGTCAGCTACCATCTGTGAAGAGAGGAGTAGTCAGTACTTCATTAAAACTAATGAAACAGCAATGGTTTTGTGTGTTCCCTCTTTCTCTCACTCTTCTCTCTCTCCCCCTCCCTCTCCCCCTCCCTCTCCCCCTCCCTCTCCCCCTCCCTCTCCCCCTCCCTCTCCCCCTCCCTCTCCCCCTCTCTCTCCCCCTCTCTCCCTCCCCCTCTCTCCCTCCCCCTCTCTCCCTCCCCCTCTCTCCCTCCCCCTCTCTCCCTCCCCCTCCCTCTCCCCCTCTCTCCCTCCCCCTCTCTCCCTCTCCCCCTCTCTCCCCCCCCTTCCTCCTTCCCTCCTCCTCTTCCTGCTCTGGCTCTGCCCTTCACGCTCTACCCCTTGCCTCTGCCCTCTCTCCCTCCCCCTCTGTGTGTGTGTGTCCCTTTCGCACTCTACAAGCATTGTTGACAGTATTTTCTATTCTGATTTGACTATTATTGGTACTTTGCTCAGTGTTTGACATTGTTCGCAAATTATCTGCTCCATCTCAAATTGTGTATTTGAGACTGTACCTTGGAAAGTGCTTGTGTAGTTGTAACTTATTTTGGGACATCTGAGTGTAGTTAGTTCTGCTTCAAAGTTCTTCTTAGTTACTTCTACAGCATCTTGTCTGGATCTTAGATAATGTACATTTAGTTCTGTATACATTTTTAATTTCCACTTGCAAATAATAGTGACATCCGCAACTATCCCCAATATTGATCGGTATTAAGTCAGAAATGCCCAGCTGAGCTACGTTTCCTCTGTTGTGTCGAGGATTTGGATTTCTTATTATTCATTAGGACACTCTTGGATGTATCTGACTTGTATATTTCATTTGTTAGGATCATGTCTTAAAACTCAAACAGAAGCAGCAGCAGTTGGCTCAGGTGACGCAGAGGAGCGCTGTCCTCACCAGTCCCGTAACCAATCTTCCAGTCGCCCGCATTGTAAGTTATACCCACTTTAAAAGTTTCTTCTGTGAATGTAGTTCACTATTTGAACAGACTGTAGAAGCATCTACTAACTCATTTTCATCAGCATGAACTTCAGTAAATTATCTATGCAAATATCAGAATTGGATTTAATATCAGCGGCATATGTCATGAAATTAGTTGACGTCACAGCAGCTGTACAATGCAATACATGATAATAGAGAAAAAAACTGTAAATTGCACTGTGTATATATATATATATAAAATAGTTAAATTAAATTAGTGAGAAAACAAATTTTAAAAAATATCGAGGTTGTTTTCATGGGTTCAATGTCCATTCAGAAATCGGATGGCAGATGGAAAGAAGCTGTTTCTAAATTGTTAATTGTTGTCTTCAGGCTCTTGTACCTCCTTCCTGATGGTAGCAATAAGAACAAGGCATAGGTTGGTCGGTAGGGGTCCTTAATGATGGATGCCACCTTTTTGAGGCATCATTCCTTGAAGATGTCTTTGATACTATAGAGACTAGTGCCCATGACGGAGCTGCCTAAGTTTACAACTCTGCAGCTCACTTCAATCCTGTGCAGTAGTCCACCCATACCAGATAGTGATGCAGCAAGTCAGAATGCTCTCCACAGTACATCTGTAGACATTTGCAAGTGTCTTTGATGTCAAACAAAATTTCTTCAAACTCAATAAAAAGTAGCTGCTGTCGGGCTTTCTTCATAGCTGTATCGATATGTTGGGACAAGGTTAGATCCTCAGAAATGTTGACACCAGGAATTTGAAATTTAATTGTCTTTGTAATGAGATATATTTAGTGTCCACTGCATTCACTGATGTTGCTGCTTTAGGACTCTCAAATTACTGACTACATTCAAAAGGCTGCATGTGGACTGTGAACAGCAAACCACTGAACAAAGAGAGCAGCGAGACAGTGAATTTGAGCTTCTGATCAGAATCAGGCTTATTATCAATAACTTATGTCAGGATATTTGTTATTTTGTTTATTATATATCACTAAGGTGCCTAAGACTTTTGCACAAAACTCTAGTAATTTTACGTATTGCACTGTACTGCTCCTGTTGCTGAAAAAAAAATTCATGTCAGGCGTGAGTAAAGATAAACCTAATTCTGATATGGGTCTTTGTTGTGGACTGAGAATGGGAAGGGGGAAGGGAGAGTGGAGGGTGTGGGAAACACCAATTTATTCAGTAAGTTGATTTTGTAATAAGGGCTACAGTGGTGCTAGAAAGTTTGCGAACCCTGTAGAATTTTCTCCATTTCTTCATAAATATGACCTAAAATGTGATCAATTCTTTGTGCAAGTCCTAAAACTAGATAAAGAGAATCTAATTAAATAAATAACACAAAAAAAACATTATACTTGTTTATTTATTAAGAAAATTGATCCAGTATTACATGTATTTGTTGGAAAAAGTATGTGAACCATTGCTTTCAGTAACTGGTTTGATCCACTTGTACAGCAATAACTTTGAGCAAATTTTTCTGATAACTCTTGATCAGTCCTACACATAATCTTGGAGGAATTTTAGGCCATTCCTCCTTACAAAACTGCTTCAACTCTAGGATATTAGTAGGCTTCCTTGCATGATCTGCTTGCTTCAGGTCTTTCCACAACATTTCTATAGTATTAGCATCTGGACTTTGAACTGGCCATTCCAAAACACGAATTTTCTTCTTTTTAATCCATTCTGTTATTGATTTACTCTTGTATTTTGGATCATTGTGTTGTTTATTATTCAACTTCCATTAAGTTTCAGGTGATGGATTGCTACCCTGACATTCACCTGTAAAATATCTTGATACAATTTTGAATTCATTGTTCCTTCAACAATTGAAAGTTGTCCAGTCCCTGAGGCTGTAAAGCAGGCCCAACCCACGGTGCTCCTTTCGCCATGCTTCACAGTTGGAATGAGGTTTTGGTGTTGGTGTGCAGTGCCTTTTTTCCTCCAAACATAGCAATGTGTATTTCTGCCAAAGAGTTCAACTTGTGTCTCAGCTGTCCACAGAGCATTGTCTCAGAAGAGTTGTAGAACATTCAGATGGTCTCTTGCAAACTTGACACATGCAGCAATGTTTTGTTTTTGGAGAGCAGCGGTTTCCTCTGTGGTGTCCTTCCATGAACACCATTCTTGTTCAGTGTTTTTCTTATAGTGGACACATGAACAGAGACTTTAACGAGTTCTGGAGGTTTCTTCAGGTTTTTTACCATTACTCTTGGGTTCTTTTTCACCTTCCTCAGCTTTGCACATTGTACTCTTGGTGTGATCTTTGCAGGACACCCATTCATGGGAGAGTAAAGTTTCTGAGTTTCCTCCATTTATAGACAATTTCTCTTACTGTGGACTGATGAACATTCCGGTCTTTAGAAATGATTTTGTAGCCTTTTCCAGCTTCATGCATCTCTGCAATTCTTCTTCTATGGTCTTCTGAAAGTTGTTTTGATAGAGGCATGGTGCTCATAAACAGATCTTTCTTGAGAAGAACAGGCTCTGTCAGTAACCTGACTTCCTGTGTCTTTTTTATAGGGCAGGGCACCTCTTCAACGTTCACCTCCAGTCTCACCTTATTGATTAGAACACCTGACTCTAAATAGCTTTTGTAGAAAGCATTGCCCCAGAGGTTCACATACTTCTTCCAACAAATACATGCGATATTGGATCATTTTTCTCAGTAAATAAGTGAACATGTATAATGTTTTTTCTGCTATTTATTTAATTAGGTTCTCTTTATCTAGTTTTAGGACTTGCGTGAAGAATCTGATCACATTTGAGGTCACATTTATGCAGAAATAGAGGAAATGCTACAGGGTTCACAAACTTTCTAGCATCACTGTAACCTGTAATCCAACACCGGCACAACTGATTGTACTGAGTGCTGTATTTTCTTGCTGATTATTTTGCAGCAAAGCTGAGCTAAAAATGCTCAAAGTGAAAGGAAGTCCAGTTGTCTATCTTTTCTTAATGACACATCTCTAGGTGCTCAGTAGAGTTCGGGGGCAGGTCTTCAAAAAACGATGCCTTAGGAAATCAGCATCCATTATTAAGGGCCCCTATCACCTAGGACATGCCGTCTTCTCATTGCTATCATCAAGGAGGAGGTACAGGAGCTTGAAGACACTCACTCAGCGGTTCAGGAACAGCTTCTTCCCTCCACCATTAGAATGGTCAATGAACCCATGAACACAATTTCACTTTTTTATTGCTCTCTTTTTGCACTACTTATTCATTTTAATCTTTTATGTATTTATTATTGTAATTTATATTTACAAGTTGAGTCTGTGGTAAAGAAGGCAAATGCAATGTCGGCATTTATTTCAAGGGGAATAGAACATAAAAGCAAGGAGATAATGCCGAGCCTTTATAAAATGCTTGTCAGACCACACTTGGAGTATTGTCAACAGTTTTGGGCCCATATCTCAGCAAAGATATGTTGTCATTGGAGAGAATCCAGAGGATGGTTCCAGGAATGAAGGGGTTAATGTGAGGTGCGTTTGACAGCTTTGGGCCTGTACTCACTGGAATTTAGAAGAATGCAGGGGAATCTCATTGAAATCTATTGAATGCTGAAAGGACTAGATAGGGTGGATGTGGCGAGGATGTTTCATATGGTGCGGGTATCCAGAACTAGAGGGCACAGCCTCAAAATTGAGGGGTGACTCTTTAGAACAGAGGTAAGGAGGAATTTTTTTAGCCAGAGAGTAGTAAGTCTGTGGAATATTCTGTCACAGACTGCGATAGAAACCAAGTCCATGTATATAGTTAAAGTGGAAGTTGATCGTTTCCTGATTGGTCAGGGCATCAAAGGATATGGCAAGAAAGCAGGTGTATGGGGCTGAGTGGTATCCGGCGTCAGCCATGATGAAATGGTGGAGCAAACTCAATAGGCTGAATGACCTAATTTTGCTCCTGTATCTTATGGTCTTGTGTATTGCAATGCACTGCTGCTGCAAAGCAACTGATTTCTCAACATATGCCAGTGATTTTAAACCTGATTCTGATTTTGATTTAGTGTTGTTGGGCATTGTGTGGCTTCCTCTGTGAAATTTTTTTTTCATCTTTCTCTTGCCTTCCCCAGGCCAGAGTTTCCACATCACAGCTTCAAGCACAAGGGCAAATTCAGGCACAACCGACACCGACTGCGCAAGTCACCCTGACAAAGCCACCAGTTGTGTCTGTCCCCACAGCGGTAGTGTCTTCAGGTGTGACAACCCTTCCTGTTACTGTGGCTGGAATTAGCATGGCTATTGGGCAGCCCCAGAAAGGAACAGCAGGTAATTAATAACCAGTTTCTTGGCAAATGTAAGTCATTTCATCTAGCTGCATCTGAAGTAACGTTCACTTGTTCAAATTCGAGTCATAGAAAAGTACAGCTCGGAAACAGGCTCTTCAGCCCATCTAGTCCATGCCGAAACCATTTAAGCTGCTATTCCCATCATCTTCCATCCGGACCATAGCTCTCCGTACCCCTACCATCAATGTACCTATCCATACTTCTTAAACATTGAAATTGAGCTCACATGAGATGAGGCTGAGTACAGGGCTACGGTAGGAAACTTTGTCACATGGTGTGAGCAGAATTATCTGCAGCTTAATGTGAAAAAGACTAAGGAGCTGGTGGTAGACCTGAGGAGAGCTAAGGTACCAGTGACCCCTGTTTCCATCCAGGGGGTCAGTGTGGACATGGTGGAGGATTACAAATACCTGGGGATACGAATTGACAATAAACTGGACTGGTCAAAGAACACTAAGGCTGTCTACAAGAAGGGTCAGAGCCGTCTCTATTTCCTGAGGAGACTGAGGTCCTTTAATATCTGCGGGACGATGCTGAGGGTGTTCTACGAGTCTGTGGTGGCCAGTGCTATCATGTTTGCTGTTGTGTGCTGGGGCAGCAGGCTGAGGGTAGCAGACACCAACAGAATCAACAAACTCATTGGTAAGGCCAGTGATGTTGTGGGGATGGAACTGGACTCTCTGACGGTGGTATCTGAAAAGAGGATGCTGTCTAAGTTGCATGCCATCTTGGTCAATGTCTCCCATCCACTACATAATGTACTGGGTGGGCACAGGAGTACATTCAGCCAGAGACTCATTCCACCGAGATGCAACACAGAGCGTCATAGGAAGTCATTCCTGCCTGTGGCCATCAAACTTGACAACTCCTCCCTTGGAGGGTCAGATACCCTGAGCCAATAGGCTGGTCCTGGACTTATTTCATAATTTACTGGCATAATTTACATATTACTATTTAACTATTTATGGTTCTATTACTATTTATTATTTATGGTGCAACTGTAACGAAAACCAATTTCCCCCGTGATCAATAAAGTATGACTATGACTATGTACCACTTGCACTGGCAGCTCTCACCACCCTCTGAGTGAAGAAGTTTCCCCTCATGTTCGCCTTAAACTTTTCACCCTTAACCCATGACTTCGAGTTGCAGTTCCACCCAACCTCAGTAGAAAAAACCTGTTTGCATTTACCCTGTCTATGCCCCTCATAATTTTGTATACCTTTATCAAATCTCTCAATCTTCTACATTCCAAGGAATAAAGTCCCAACCTATTCAATCTTTCCTTATAACTCAGATCCTTCAGTCCCAATGACATCCTTATAAATTTTCTCTGTACACTTACAACTTTACTTACATCTTTCCTGTAGGTAGGTGACCAAAACTGCACACAATACTCCAAATTAAGCCTCACCACCGTCTTATATAACTTCAACATAACATCCCACCTCTTGTATTCAGTACAAATTGATTGAGAAATTTAATACACTGATGGATAGTGAGAGGTGATGCAGCTAATATTTCCACTGCCTTAGTGTTCCAGTAACCTGAATTCAGCGCTTTGTGTGTGTTGGTCAAGATTTCCAGCATCTGACACATGAACTGACACATACTATGATCTGCTCTACATTGTGCATGGTGTGATACTGCAGTTGAAGCGATCTGCCTAAATGGCCTTCAAGCTGAAGTTTTCACTATCTCAGTATACGTGTTGGAATTGATTTATTATTGTGGCAGTTCTGTCAGTAAAACTTGGTGCATGATAGCATATTGTTTAGTGCAACACTATTACAGCTCAGGGCATTAGAGTTGAGAGTTCATGACTGGCGTCCTCTGTAAGAAGTCTCTGTACGTCCTTCCTGAGGAACGCATGGATTTTCTCCAAGTGCTCTGGTGTCCTCCTTCAGTCCAAAGGCATAGTGGTAGTTAATTGGTCATTGTAAATGGTCCAGTGATTAGGTTAGGGTTAAATCAGAATTGTCAGGAGTTCCTGGGCAGTGCAGCTCAAAGGACAGGAGGGATCTATTCCACTTTGTATCTCAAAATAAATAAACAAGAAGATAGAACAGTATAGCACAGTACTTCGGTCCATAATGTTGTTCTGACCCTGTACCTACTGGAAGATCAATCTAACCCCTCCCTCCCACAGAATAACAGTAAGTGTCAGCTCTTGTCTGGAAATCTTTGAATCCCTGTGAATGAAGAGGTTCTAGGTGACCTGGTGAATGGAACCAGATCTTTATCTCTCACTCTGGGTCGTCCATTCATCTAGGATGCCCTCTCTTTATCCCACCTCCAAACTGGGTAGTGGTCAGAAGAATGGAGGGATTATCTTACAGGCTGTCTCCAACACATCTTTGGGTGTGTTAGTTGCTAACACAAATTTCACTGTAGGTTTCGATGTACATGTGATAAATAAATCTGAATCTGATTATCAATGTCCAATTATCATTGTGGGTAATATATTGTATGTCCACAATAATATCAAAAAAACTGTGAAACCACCCAGCTCTCCACACTATTCAGAGAGAGTTAGAGACAAAGTTGGCAGTAAAGTAGCATAGCAGTTAGCATGACGCTATTGCAGTTCAGCATTGGAGTTAAATACCAGCATGCTGTCTAAGGAGTCTCTGTACGTCCTTCCCGTCGAATATGTGGATTTTCTCTGGGTGCTCTGGTTTTTTCCTACAGTCCAAAGATGTACTGGTTAGTAGGTCAATTGGTCATTTTTAGTTGTCCTGTGATTAGGCTAGGGTTAAATTGGAATTGTTAGGAGTTGCTGGGTGATGCAGCTTGAAGGGTAAAAGGGCCTTTTCCTCATTGTTATCTCTAAATGGATACACTACTGAGCAGAAGTCTAGGGTGCCTTTGAATTTTGCACACTACTATAGTAATTTTATGTATTGTACTTGTAACTCTTGCTTCGCCTAGCGGCTTAATATAGGGGCTGATAACCCCCGGCCTGGCCAAACTTAAATCTCCTTTGGGTTGACGCTGCGCGATGTGTCCCCTGTTACAAATCAAGGAGGTTGTTCCTGCCTGTGGCCATCGAACTTTGCAGCTCCTCCCATGGAGAGTCAGACATCCTGAGCCAATAGCCTGGTCCTGGACTTACTTTCCACCTGGCATAGTTTGCATTTTGTTGTTTGATTGTTTGTGGTTTTTGTATTGCTATATTTATGCTCTATTCTTGGTTGGTGCGGCTGTAACGAAACCCAATTTCCCTTGGGATCAATAAAGTATATCTATCTATCTACAAATCAGTACCCCGAAATAACAAACCGTACACAATATGCGATTAAATGATTAAACTTTATAACTCTTATTTTGACTATATGGTTAGTAGAGAAATGAAATAAAAGAAAAAAAAGGGCCCAATATTATTAAACAGTCTGTGCGCAAAGTTGGAGTTCACTGATAAGCCAATTGTTCACCATCGACCTTCGATCGTCGCTGCCTTTGGACCCTCACTCCGAGTCCACCCCGTCCAGCGGTCTACCAGATCTCTCCATTTGCATCTTCTCTCCTCATCTCTCTCTCTCTGGCAAAAACCTGCAAAATCAACTGTTGCAGATTCACAAGACAGAGCAACAAAATCCTGATTGGCGAACATGCATACCATAGTCCTGTTATCTCCAGCCATAACCCAAACATTGCTGCTACAGAGAAACCGTTACTTCAGCAGTGAACATTACAGAGAAGCTATTACAGTGCGTTACACTCTCTCCCCACCAAATTTAGTCATGTCCTTATGACATTGAGATAATTTGCCAATCCTTCCTGCAAAACACAAAGCCCAATCTAGGTGCAGAAGGCAGTGACATAGCTCCCCAAAACGGTAGAGATCACACCCTGTTCCCCTGGCACTACAAAGGCCAACCTATCTGGTGGTCTCCTAATTCTCTGGAGACCTCCGTACCTCCTCACCTAACTCTTCAGGCTCAGACGCTACTGGGGATACTTCTGGTCTACCTGGCAAGGCCTCTCCCGACCTGTCACTTGTGCCCCCTGCAACTCGGAGCCCTCTGTCCCATGTCCAGGTCCCGCTTTCTCTCTTTCAAGGTCCTGCTGTAACCCAGGCTGCCCACAGATAGCCCCCCGCCCCCCCGCTTCACCTGATTCAGCGGGAGAAGGGTCAGGAGTCTCTTCCTTAGTCACTGGGGAGTTAGCGAAAGGCAGCATATACCACACATCCAGGTCCTCATCCTCCGAATCAGTATCCCTCTCAGGGGTGGGAGTCAGCCTAACCTCACCTACTGTGGGCCCTGCAGTCGCCCTGCATTTTCGCAGAGTCCTCTTACTAGGTGTAGGCTCCAAGTCAAGTTCTGGGTCTACCTGCACCTCTTGTCCCAGGGGCAGCAGGTGGTTCTGATGGAGAATCTTGACATGCCCATTCCCATCCTCTGGTTTCACCCGGAAAACTGGTAAGTTTGGCATCTGACTCTCCACCACATAGGGTGTGGCCGCCCAGCGGTCAGCCAACTTGTGCTTTCCAGGTAGCCCCAAATTCCTTATGAGGACTCGGTCTCCCGGCAGGAGTTGGGAGAGCCTCACTTTTTGATCATACCTCCTATTATTTCCTCAATTCTGCTTGGCGGCTGCGACCCCACCCAATTCATAAGCCCTTTTCAGTTCTTTCCTCATATCAGACACATACTTAAAATAAGCTTTCGGTAGTAAGTCACCCTCGTCAGTCCCAAAACAAAGGTCAATGGGCAACCTCACCTCGCGCCCAAGCATCAGATAATATGGTGAGTACCCAGTAGCTTCATTTCATGTACAGTTGTAACAGTGAACCAGCTGCCCAATATGTTGACTCCACCTGCTCTTCTTGCTGATCTCCAGGGTCCCGAGCATGTCTAGCAAGGTCCAATTAAACCTCTCAGGCTGGGGATTGCACTGCGGGTGATAGGGCGCGGTTCTTGACTTCTCAACTCCAAGCATGCCCAGTAACTCATAGATGAGTCTGCTCTCAAAGTCCCGTCCCTGGTCACTATGTATCCACCTGGGAAGGCCATAATGAATGAAATTCTTCTCCCATAACACTTTGTCGCCCTCTTGTCCTTGGTAGGAAAAGCCTGAGCATGTCTGGTGTAGCAGTCCATGATGACTAAGACATTCGCTGTGTTGCTGGCATCAGGTTCTATTGAAGGAAATCCATACACACCAGGTCCAGGGGCCCTGCACTCTGCAAGTGGGACAAAGGAGCTGCCTGCGTAGGCAGTGTCTTCCGCCGTATGCAGCGAATGCCCGACTTGCGATATTCTTCAACCTCCGACTTCATTCAGGGCCAGTAAAACCAGTCTCTGAGCAATCCATAGGTCTTGTCCACCCCCAAATGTCCAGAGTCATCATGAAGTGACTTCAACACAATCGTCCGATACTTCTTGGGCAAAACCAGCTGGCGTTGCCGAGGTCAGTCCGGGGGTGACGTGATCCGGTATAAAATCTGGTTCTTCAACTCCAACCGAGGCCATTCTTTCAGTAATGGAGGCACCGAGGCGTGTTTTGTCTTCTCTGCCTGAGCCATGTCTCCCTTTTTGATCGCTGACCAAATAGTGCAAATGCCCAGATCATCTCGCTGAGTAGCTGCCACTTCCCCAGAACTCAATTCCGGCTGCTGATTTGTCTTCAGAGCAGTCAGGTTACAATAAACTTGGGGGATGGCGTCATCAGAAGCCCCCATTTGATCCACCACTTGATCCTGCCTTTCCTTTCCCTCTGCCTTCACGGTGATGGCAAACTGACACATGGCCTTCACCCCAGGTACAGGAACGCTCTCCCACTCCTCATCCCTGTCCAGTCCCTCATGCACCCATTGGGACAAAGCATCCGCATCAATGTTCCAGCTCCCCGGCCGGTACTTCAGGCTGAAATTGTAGGCAGACAACGCTGCCAACCACCGATGGCCTGTGGCATCCAGTTTCACCGAGGTCAGGATATAAGTTTAGGGGGTTGTTGTCTGTCCTCACCTCAAACTTGGCCCCGTAGAGACAGTCACTCAGCTTATCCACCACCGCCCATTTCAACGCCAGGAATTCCAACTTGTGCATGGCATAGATTCTCTCGGATGGCGACAGACTCCGGCTGTCGAACGCCACAGGCCTCAACCCGGTGCCCTAATCCTGATACAGGATGCTCCCTAAACCCTCTCGGCTGGCATCTGTGTGCAGTACATACGGTAATCGGGGGTCCGCAAAAACCAGTGCCTGGGTCAGCAGCTCCTTCAGCGACTGAAAGGCCTCCTCACATTTTATATCCCACCTCTGTCCAAAGGGCTCCAATCGGTTAAGATACTCTCCACCCTCTTGTCCTTTTCTCCCCCTCCCTTTCTTCCCCAAGGGAGGGTAACCACACAGAAGCTGATTCAACGGGTGACTCACTTTGGCGTAGCCCTTCATGAATCTCTGATAATAACCAGAAAACCTGAGGAACAAGCACAGAGCGCTCACAGTCTTCTATCGGTCACCGCTTCTATCTCAATCGGGTCTGTAGGTACTCCATCTGTGAGATTATGTGTCCGACATAGCTAACAGACGTTTTGCAGAACTGGCACTTGTCCCGGGAAAGTTTTACCCCTTCAGCTTTCAGGCGGCCGAGCACCTTCAGTAGCCTCACTTCGTGTTCTTCCAAGGTGGATCCAAATGCTATGAGGTCATCCAAATACACCAACACCTCAAGCAAGTTCATATCTCCCACCGTCTTCTCCATGACCCGCTGGAAGCTTGCAGGGGCTCCCAATATGCCCTGGGGCATCCTTTCGAACTGGAAGAATTCCAGGGGACAAATAAAGGCCATCTTCTCTTTGTCGGCCTCACATAGGGACCTGGTAATATCCACTCCTCAAATCCAGCACACTGAACCACTTCGCACCACTCAGAAAGGCCAGCGCGTCTTCGACCCTCAGGACCGTATACTGGTTAGGGATGGTGCGCCTGTTCAGAGTCCTATAGTCCACACACTTGCGTACCTTCCCATTCTTCTTCCAGGCCACTACTATTAGGGACACTCAGGGGCTTCAGGACTCCGTGATGATCCCAGCTTCCTTCAACTTACACAAATGCTGCCGCACATCTTCCACGTCTGCAGGGGCCAGTCTGCGACCTCTCTAAACGGGGTGTCCTCAGTCACCCGGATAGTGTGACGCACGCTCTTGGAACAACCCACATCAAACTCACCAATGGAAAAGACACCTTCCAGCTTCAACATTTTCTCTACCAGCCTCCTTTTCCAACCCGGTGGCACCGGGGAGTCCCTGAAGTTGAATAGCTCAGCGGTCAACTTTCTCCGCCTTTTCCAATAGTTTCTCCCTGGCGTGCCTCACAGGGGCGCTAGACATTACCGTCACTGGGAACAAATGCGCCAGGGGCATCCCCCACTTGAAGGTGATCTCCCCCTTTGTAGTGTTCCTGACGATCACTGCCATCCTGCTCGCCTGTACAACCGAGGGCTTCTGCAATTTGGGCCTCACCAGTACCCCAGCAGGAAACCCTGACTTCCCCCTTGTGGTTGTCCGGAGTGTCCACTAAGAGGGCTTCGCCCTCAGGCACTCCGGGAAATTTTGGGGGTCCTCATCACTCTCGCTACTTCCCCGGGCCATACCACCATTGGCTTCGACTGGGTGAACCACACAGTCCCTCATTTAAATTCGGTATCCGGCCCAATGCTACCACGCGCTTCCTTAAAAGCAGCCCGAAACACCAGGTGCACGGATAATGTCCCCAAAAAGATCTCACTAACCTTCTCCTTGCAGGCCCCCGTGAGCCTCCTCACAAGAGGGGTGTTGGTCCCCACCAGAATTGAGACACCGCCCTTCTCAACAGGGTCCAGACAAACCAGCACCACTGTATCAAGAACCTCAGACACTCCCACATTGGCCTCCGAGAACTCCAGTTTCACTGACAAATAACCGTCGTATGGATAATCACCAGCACTCCTCTGCCACCTGTTCCGCACCCCTCCCGTGGCACTCCACGTTGACAAATATAATACCTTGCAAAAGTTTTAGGCACCCTAGCTGAACCTGTGTGTCTAAGATTTTTGCCCAGTACTGTAAATAAATAAATTTCTGTTAATGGCAGTAGAAATGGTTACCAAAATTTAGGATTATTATCAGAATAAAAGAACACACTGTTCTAATGACATAGAATGTGGAGGTGGAATCAGAGTTTGTTGTTCCTCTCAAAATATCAAGTTGGGGTACGTTATGGGTCTGAACAGGGCAAGTGGAGAGATTTCCTTTGGCTATTTGCTCTCCTCCCAGCCCTGTTCGTAATCTGTACATATTCAAGATTGTTTATTGTTATTATTCAGTACTCGAGTGTAAAAGAGAACAAAATGGTTGTTACTCCAGATCTGATTTTTAAAAAACACTCTAAATAACACGATTGAAGTCTCACAAACATGAGAAAACCTGAAGATGGTGGAAATCCAAAGCAACACACACAAGATGCTGGAGGATCTCAGCAGGCCAGGCATCATCTATGGACTGTCTTGATGAAGGGTGTCGGCCTAAGACGTCAACTGTTAATACTTTTCCCAAGACGCTGCCTGGCCCACTGAGTTCCTCCACCATTTTGTGGATGATCCTGCAGATCAGGAAGTCTAGAGTAACACATAAAATCCTGGAGTTTTGATGAAGGGTCTCAGCTCAAAACGTTGACTGTTTATTCATTTCCATAGATGCTGCCTGATGAGCTGAGGATATTGTAAAGCGCTGCCAGTGTGTCCTTGCTGTTAGCACTCGGGGGGTGGGAGGTATAGACAATGGTGATGAACACGACAGTGAACTCCATGAGCAGACAACGTAGCCACCGTTCAACTGCATGATGCTTGATGTCTTACTTTTGCTTCAGCAGGAGGGCAGACGGTGGTGAAGGCCGCCATACCATCACACTTCTCGCAGATGCATGTGCAGCAGATTCTGAAGCTCAAACAGCAGCAGAAAGCAGGCCAATCGCAGGTAACGCAGGGACAAGCTGCCATCCAGGCTGCTGCAATTGCAGCACAGCAGAAGGTAGGATCCACTTATCCAGCTCATGAAACTGTTGAAGGGAATGGTGTGGGGGGGGGTGGGGGGGCGTGGCTAGAGCTCATTTTGTGTTCATCTCTCCCTCTCCCTCTCCCTCTCCCTCTCCCTCTCCCTCTCCCTCTCCCTCTCCCTCTCCCTCTCCCTCCCCCTCCCCCTCTCCCTCCCCCTCTCCCTCCCCCTCCCCCTCCCCCTCCCCCTCCCCCTCCCCCTCCCCCTCCCCCTCCCTCTCCCCCTCCCTCTCCCCCTCTCTCTCCCCCTCTCTCTCCCCCTCTCTCTCTCCCTCTCTCTCCCTCTCTCTCTCCCTCTCCCTCTCTCATCTAACCAATCACGGAGGCACAGTGAAGTTCATGTCACACTAAAACAAATCCAAAACAATGGCAGGTTACATGAATTCCTGAGTGGAGAATGGAATCTCCTTTTTTGTCCCACCTTATGGAAAATCAAACACACTGTATCTTCCCTCTTGATTATGCCCTCAAATCTTTGTGACATACTTCACCCCACTGTACCTTTACTTCCCTCCAACCACTTTCAACTATGTCCCTCAAATGTTGGCCATTTCTGTCCTGGGAGAAACAAGTTTCTGGCTGTCCACTCTTATCATCTTGTACATTTTTATCAAGTCACCAAACTCAGCAACTTAGACAAGCATGGTTGGAGAGAGAAAGACCATAAGACGTAGAAGCAGAATTAGGCAATTTGGCCTATCGAGTCTGCTCCACCATTCTATCAGGCCCAGAGCCATCAAACAATCCTCATACATTAACGCAAACACGAGGAAATCTGCAGATGCTGGATATTCAAGCCATACACACAAAGAATGCTGGTGAACGCAGCAGGCCAGGCAGCATCTATTGGAAGAGGTACAGTCGACGTTTCGGGCCTAACTGAAAGAAGAGATAGTGAGAGATTTGAAAGTGGGAGGGGGATACGTCTATCCCATTCCCATTCTGATATGTCTATCCACAGCCTCCTCTACTGTCAAGATGAAGCCACACTCGGGTTGGAGAAACAACACCTTATATTCCATCTGGGTAGCCTCCAACCTGATGGCATGAATATTGACTTCTCTAACTTCCGTTAATGTCCCACCTCTCCTTCATACCCTATCCCTTATTTATTTATCTATTATTATTTTTTGGCGCATGGCCAAGTGGTTAGGGTGTTGGGCTCACCATCTGAAGGTCGTGGGTTCGAGTCTCAGCCAAGGCAGCGTGTTTTGTCTTTGAGCAAGGCACTTAACCACACACTGCTTCAGTCCACCCAGCTGAAAATGGGTACTGGAAAATGCTGAGGGTTAACCTCGCGATAGACTGGCGTCCTATCCAGGGGGGGAGTCTCATACTCTCAGTCGCTTCACGCCACAGAAACCGGCATAAGCACCAGCCTGATGGACCATAAGGCTCAGGACAGACTTTAACTTTAACTAATTATTTTTTTCCCCTTTTTTTCTCCCTCTGTCTTTCTCACTATAGTGGGCTCCCCTTCCCCTTTCTTTCTCCCTAGGCCTCTCGACCCATGATCCTCTCCCTTCTCCAGCCTTGTATCTGTTTTGCCAATCAACTTTCCAGCTCTTAGCCCCATCCCTCCCCCTCCTGTCTTCTATCATTTTGGATCTCCCCCTCCCCCTCCCATTTTCAAATCTCTTACTAGCTCTTCTTTCAGTTAGTGTTGACAAAGGGTCTCGGCCCGAAACGTCGACTGTACCTCTTCCAATAGATGCTGCCTGGCCTGCTGCGTTCACCAGCAATTTTTGTGTGTGTTGCTGATACATTAACCCTCTCATTCCTGGAATCATTCTCGTGAACCTCCTCTAGACCCTTTCCAATGCCAGCACATCTTTTCTTAGGTAAAGGGCCCAAAACTGCTCATGATACTCTGAGTGTGCTCTGACCTCCGAAAGGGAGTGGACAGTTCTGGCCAAAGACCATTACACACATTCCCTCCCCACAACCCTCCCTTCTCATTTCTCTTTCTCTGCCAATGAGGCTGCGGAATGTTTCTTTGTTTCTTTCTTGGGGATTGGAGTATGGGGGAGGGAGTGTGGGGAGAAGCGGGGGGCTCTAGATGCAGTTTCCTATTCTTTGCTTTTGGTGAACCTTTGATCGTCAAGGCGTGTTGTGTTTAGTATCGGCCTTTAAACCATGCTTGACCCCACTCTGAGGAAGGATGTACAGGGGTGATTTGGGGTAACACCTGTGATTTGTACCCCCGTTTTAGATAACACAACAGGTTACAGTGCAATCGCAACAGCAGCAACAGCAGCAGAAGGTTACTTACACCACCAGCCAGCTTCAGTCAGGAATGAAGCCACAGTTCCTGGGTGCTCAGGCTCAGAAGCAGACAGGACCACAGCAGATGCAGGCACAGATTCAGGTAACTGATTACAATTCAGAGTACATTTACTGTCAATGTATAACCTTGTACACATTGTACGACCTTGAGATTCATCTCCTAGCAGGCAGCCACCTAACAAAGAAACCCAAAAGTGGCCATAAGAGGACCATCAAACACCCAATATGCAGAGAAAAGATTAAGAAAAAAAACAAATCATGCAGACAATAACCACAACCAAACAGTGATCTGAACTGAAGTCCACAAAGAGGGTCTGTTCACAGAACCTTAGCTCAGCACAGAGCTGAGTAAATGTTGTGTAGCCGCAAACTGAGCCAGCCCATCCCTCGCCTCAGCCCCCTACACCCTGACCTTTTCATTCTGGCCCGGCACCTGAATCGTTGTCCAAACATCGGATTCATTCACTTTGATATGCTCTGGGGCCTAGTCCCCACTGCCTTGATTTGGCCCGTACCTGACCTTTCAATTCATCCCACTGCTTAAATTGTCATCCAAACGTTGGGTTCAGTCACTTTGGTGCGCTGTTTGGACGATGGTAAGTCTGTTAAGTCGGTTATGATAGTCACATGTACCAAGATACAAAGAAAAGCCTTGTCTTGCACATTGTTCATACAGATCAAATCATCGAGCCAAAATGAAGTAAAGTAATAAGAATGAACTGTGAAAGCTTCCGAGAAAGTACAGTGCAGATAAGCGATAACGTGCACGATCATATTGAGGTAGATAGTGCACCTTAACATGGGACGTCAGAGTTCAGTTCCAGCTTCCTCTGGAAGAGGTTTGTATATCTATCCTGTGAGCATATGGGTTTCCTCAAGTGCTCTGGTTTCTTCCCACAGTCTGTAGGCGTATCGGTTAGTAGGTTAATTGGTCCTGTGATTAGGCTCAGGTTAAATAGTTGTGTTGCTGGATGCTGTGGCTGGTTGTTTGGAAGGGCCTATTGCACGCTCTAATTCTAACTAACTAACTAGATGGATATTTAAATAAATTGCATGCCAGGGTCATAATGAGGTAGATTGTGAGGCCAAGACTCCGTTTATTGTACAAGGGATCCATTCCAGAGTCTGATAACAGGTGGGTTGGAAACTGTCCTTGAGCCTGGTGGTGTTAATGGATGGATAATTTAGGAAGCTGGTTCCCACCAGCGCAGTCTGAGAATTTCTGTACAATTTATGTAACCTACAATTGCATCAGAATCTTACCATCGGTAAAAGTGCCACTGGGACCAAGGAGCTGTTGCAAAAAGCCATTGTCTTTTCAGAAAGGGAATCCCCCTTTTTCCATGGGGATTTGAGTTCCTCTCACACCCTTAAGCTTTTCAAGTTCAATACTCATCCCTTCTGCAGGCAGTCAAGGCAAAACACTGGTGACTACGTCGTGTTAGTTCATTTTCTTTAAGGCCATTTTCTGTTCCTTATTACTTTTAAAGTTCAAAGTAAACTTACCTAAGTATATGTATGTCACCATACACAATCTGAGATTCATTTTCTTGTGGGCATACTCAATAAATCCATTATCGAATCACTGAAAGCCCTCACCAACTTGGGCATTCAACTTGTGTGCGAAAGACGACAAACTGTGCAAATACGAAAAGAAAGAATAACAGAAGTAAATGAATAAGCAACAAATGTTGATAAAATGAGATGAAGAGTTCTTGAAAGTGAGACCACGGTTGTGGGAACAGTTCAGTGATGGGGCAAGTGAAGTTATCCCCTCTGGTTCAAGAGCCCGTTGGTTGAGGGGTACTAATTGTCCTGAACCTGTTGGTGTGTGTCCTGAGACTCTGGTACCACCTTCATGATGGAAGCAGCAAGAAGAGAGCTTGTCATTAAAATCTGAAACAAGTAATTGGCAAGTGAAGGAAGCTTCAGAAGACATTCAGTCAATATAGCTCAGACTGTGGTCTGAGATTATTGTGTATCCGACTGTCTGACCTTGTTTCATTAAAGTTGTTTATAATTTTCATATGTATCAATGTACAGTGAAGAACCTGTCCTGCGTTCCCCCCCCCCATCCCCCAACAGATCGATTCATTACATCTGATTATTGAGGTGAGTGAGTGAGGCCTCTGTTAATCAAGGTCAACTATAGACGTTGCCCATGTAGCAAGGCCCCCCCACCACCCTCCATGCATCTGATGAACCCAAAGGAACGGCAGAAACCAATGCAGTTGGGCACCAGCAGCATTGCAGGAATTGCCAGTGTTTGAACTCAACGTCCGAGACTGCCTTGGGGACTGCAGGTCTGGATTTTTCCGTTGGGGTTGTCTCCCAAAGCCTTCCCCATGCGTGGGTGTAGCTACAAGGCAGCAGAGGTTTGAGATCCGAGTTTTCCTTCTCCTAGGTGAGCTGCTAACCACAGCTGCCCAGCCCCATCTGCCCGAAGCGACTGGTTTGAGGCGACAGTAATCCATCCATGTCTATCCAGTCACACATGAAGGCCAGGAACTGGACTTGGTTGTCAGAGGCTATTTGAGACACACGTTATTGGGAGCATTTAATAGGTAATGGGAGCTTATCCCCACTACAACCTTGTGGAACCATTATTGAGGTAGTACACAGTAAAACCATAACAGAATGCAGAGTAAGGTGTTACAGTTGCAGAGAAAGTACAGTGTAGGTAGACAACAAGGTGCAGGCTAAGACGAGGAAGATTGTGAGGTAAAGAGTGGCATGGTAACATGGCAGGTTCAGCCTTTGCATTACAGCACCAGCCATTGGGTTTGATTTCCTCCCACGTTCCCAAGATGTTAGGGTTGTAAGTTGTGAGCACCGGAAATGTGTCGACACTTGTGGGCTGCCCCCAGCACATCCTTGATGACTTAATTTGAGGCAAACGATGCATTTCACTGTTTCGAGGTACATGTGACGAATAAGTAATCTTTTCTGTTTAAGGGAGTCCATTTTACTGGGAAGCCATTCAGTATTCTTATGACAGCCAGACAGAAGTTATCCTTGAGCCTGGTGGTACATGTTTTTCAGGCTTTTGTATCTTCTGCCCGATGGGAGGGGAGAGAACAGAGGAAGTCTGACAGCCCACTTCCATACGAATGGTGGTTGTTCGTCATGTCTGACAATGACTGGAAGCCTGTACGGGCGAGATTTTAAAAGGAAAAGCTGTTGCACTGGGGTTCTTCCACTCTCCTAACCTCAGAAATCCGGGTCCAGTGGTACAAACAAATTGCGCTCTTCCTTGGTTGCAGTGGATGACCATGACTTCCTCTGTGCCTTGTCGTGCTCTTTGCTCACCTGATGCATTGCAGAGCCACTTTCCTGGCTGTTGAATCTCACTGTAGATCTCATCCACCCACCCACCAGAGCTGACTTCACTTGCTGTCTCACCGGGGGATGAGGCCCGTCGGCTACCCTCATCTGTTTTAGCCCGCCTGTCAAGGCGATAGACCAGAGTGTGGCCGCTGTTGCACGCAAACCGCTACTTGGAGCCACAGGGGAGAGCTGTGTCCGGTGGGGACCTAAGTAAGTGGACACGACAAACCCCATCACCAGAGGCCCTAACCCTCCCTCCCTGGTCACTGCATACACCTCATACTTTCAGAGTAAAACATATAAATTAAGCACCTTTACTATCCCAAATATGTAAGCATAAACAATGAACTGAGGCTGGAAAGCTGCATTAAGGTCCTGCTATCTTTTTGGACAAATAATGAATGTTGTCTTAATTGAATTATTCATCTTGAGTTGAAGCTGAGTGAATATACTTTGTTAGATTTGCAGGTAATAACTATTAGGAGCTTCTTCTGGCTCCAGTCAGTCCTCAGTCTCAGGAGGTTAAAAGGACAGCTCTTTTATCTTTAGTAAGTTTGCACATCTCTGCGATTTTACTTGCACAGAACCTATAAAGTGATACAGTTGCTCATTGTTTTAACAGCCCGTTTATACGATATTTGTTGAAAGTTCAAAGTAAATTTTACTATCAGAGTGCATCTATGTCACCACATACAGCCCTGAGATTCGTTTTCCTGTGGGTATACTCAGCAAATCTATAGAATAGTAACTATAACAGGATAAATGAAAAATTAACCAGAGTGCAGAAGACAACACACTGTGCAGATATAAGTAAGTAGCAATAAATAATGAGAGCATGAGAGAATGAGATAAAGAGTCTTTAGTGAGATCATTGGTTGTGGGACTATTTCAATGGATGGGCAAGTGAGTGTAGTTATACCCTTTTGTTCAAGAGCCTGATGGTTGAGGGGTAGTAACTGTTCTTGAACCTTGTGGTGCAAGTCCTGAGGCTCCTGTACCTTCTACCTGATGGCAGCAGCCTGAAGAGAGCTTCGCCTGGGTGGTGGGGATCTCTGATGATGGATGCTGCTTTCCCATGACTGCGTTTCATGTAAATGTACTCAGTGGTTGGGACGGCTTTACCAGTGATATACTGGGCCAAATCCACTACGTTTTTCAGGATTTTCCGTTCAGAGGCATTGATGTTTCCATATCAAGCTGTGATGCAGCCAGTCAATATACTCTCCATCACACATTTAAAGGTTTAGATGTGATGCTGAATCTCCGCAGACTCCTAAGGAAGTAGAGACACTGCCGTGCTTTCTTCACAATTGCACTTGCGGGTTGGGTCCAGGACAGGTCCTCTGAAATAGTAACACACAGGAATTTAAAGCTGCTGTCCCTCTCCTCAGGAGAACAGTGTTTACGACTCTTAGTTGCTGCCGATCTGTGGAGTAGATGTGGAGTCTCGTTCTGCTTCCTGGGAATTGGGTGGACTCTTTGCTCTGTTTCTGCATTTTTCTGCCCACCGCTACCTCTTCTTTCTCGCTGTCTGAAACACAGATGTGATTGGTCAGCATTTCTTTCGTTTTACAATATACTCTCCTCCATGACCTCTGAAACAGGAGCAAAATAATCCTTTGAAGTTATAATACCCTGCTATTATTCAATAGGTTACAAAACTTCCACAAATGGTTCAACAGCAAGCAAGTGTGGGGAGTATCCAGCAGATGGTATCGACGGCTCACCAGGTATCTACACCTTTCCCTATCTCTCTACAATCTCTGCACAGTGGCAGGACTCCGAGTTTCACCATGAAAGGGGAAGTGTTGCACCGTTTCCTCCATTGATTTTTTTTTCCTCTCCTACCTATACTTTTTTTCTCTTGCCAGTTTATCTTCTGCATGCCTCGTTGTGTATTGGCTATTCTTCCTAGGGTGTACATCTCCCATGTTGGGAAGGGGCTGCCAGGAGCAGCTCGAGAGCTTGTTTCTAGAGCATGGAGTCATTTAAAACAGGAGGAAGCCAGTTTCGCCGTTATGCTCTGCCTGCTCTTTGAAATAAGTCCACTTAGTCTCCCTGCTTGCTAATTTTACTCTTTAAATATTTATCAACTGCCATTTGAAAGTTTTACTTGAATGTATTTCACTGTCCTTCCTGATCACAATTCGTTGCCTCCTCTTCTCAATCCTATGTCTCTGTTCTCTGGTTACAGCACTTTCTAATAATAGTTTTTTTTTATTTATTAAAACTTAAAAAAGACACATTTCAATTCTTGTTCTCTAACAAGAATATCCCCAGCTTTTCCAGTCTGTGCAAGTAACTTCAGTTCTCTGCCTTTGCGTTCTAATAATCTTTGATATCATACAGAAAGATACCCAGTGTTCGCTGGCTGAACTCTGCACAGCTTTTGACTAAGCTGGTGAAGAGGGCTGTACCGAAGCATATCCCTCGATCTAGATTATGTATGTGGGCAAAAAGACTGCATGTAGATGGGCTGCAGACGAAGACTGTTTAACGCTAGTCCGCGTGCTTCACCTAAGCGCCTTAGCACTGCTCTTGATAATCGCGCCACAGTTTTCTCCTCTTGCCTCTCAACTACTCCGTCTGGAAACAAGCTGCACATTCTCAACCCTCTAACCAAACAAATGTTGTCCTTCTGTATTTATTAAAGTCTATCCAATCATTATGATCCCAAGTTGTGTCTTCTTCCTGAAGTGGAAATATTGTCTCTATCTCTATCCTGTTGAAGACTTTCACAACTTTGAAAAACTTCTTTGAGTCACCCGAGGAACAAATTCAGTCTGTTCTGTCCTCTGATTGTCATTTCCTCTACATTCGGATAGATCTTCTAACTCCTTTGGAGTGGGAATAAAGGGATCCTTTTTGGGTTGGCTACCGGTGACTCATGGTCTTCCGCAGGGGTCTGTGTAGAGACTGCTTTTTACTTTGTATGTCAACGACTTGGATGAAGACAATGATGGTTCTGTGGCCAGGTTTGCGGACAGTACAAAGATAGGTGGAGGGGCATGTAATGTTGAGGAAGCAGAGAGGCTGCAGAAGATTGGGAGAATGGGCAAAGAGGTGGCAGATGGAATATAGTGTCAGGAAGTGTATGGTCATGCTTTTTGGTAGAAAAAATAAAAGCATAGACTATTTTCTGAATGAGGAAAAAATTCAAAAATCTAAGGTGCAAAGAGATTTGGGAGTACTCCTACAGGAATCACTAAAAGTTAATTTGCTGTTTGAATCTGTGGTGAGAAGTGCAAATGCAATGTTAGCTGTCATTTCATGAGGACTAGAATATAAAAGCAAAGATATAATACTGAGGTTGTATAAGGCAGTGGTGAGACCTCATTTGGACTATTGCAAGCAATTTTAGGCGACCTAGTAAAGGATGTGCTGACATTGGAGAGGGTTCAGAGGAAGATCACGTGAATGATTACAGGAATGAAGGCTTATCATCTGAGCAGCAATTGAAGGCTCTGGGCTGGCACTCATTGGAATTCAATGAGGGGGTATCTCATTGAAACTTACCAAATATTGAAAGGCATAGATGGATGTGAAGAGGATCTGTCCTTTGGTGGGTGAGTCTAGACCAGAGGGCACAGCCTCAGAATCGAGGGACATCCATTTAGAAAAGGGTGAGAAGGAATTTCTTTAACCACAGGTTGGTGAATCTGTGGAATTTTTGCTACAGGTGGCTGTGGAGGCCAGATCACAGTGCTTTTAAGGGGAGGTTGATAGGTTCTTCAGGGTATGAAAAGTTATGGGGAAAAGGCAGGAGAAGGGGGTTGAGAGGGAAATTGATCAGCCATGATGAAATGGCGGAGTAGACTCGAAGGGGCTGAATAGGCTAATTCTGCTCCTATGTCTTATGGTCATATGGCCCTTTTTCACAGAAAACTACCTTCTCTTTATGATACAGAAAACTGTACAACATGACCCAGGTAGAGTCAAACTAAGATTTCAACCCATTTCTGTAGGATTTACTTACTTTGATTGTGTCCAAAGCAGCTCCCTTGTAGATTTGTGATTTTCTAATTTACTTTTTCATTTGGAGATGAAAAAGTCGAACATCTCACTCTTCAAATCCATCCAGACAATGCCTATCTGTGAAACAGATTGAACCAGCTATTGTTTCCAATAGTCCAGGACCAGAGGACAGAGCTAACATTTTAACATTCCATTTTCCTGCACTGTACAGAGCAAAAAGAGTCCGAATAATAATGAAAACTATAATTCTGCATGTTTCATCCCCCTTGGTAAGGCTAGAAGGCTAGCATGGACAGGTTGTTGGTGTGTCTCTGTGTTGCTCAAGTCCATTCTGCAGCAATCTGTTTGAACAATTAATAATTCAAAGTTCAAAGTAAATTTATTATCAAAGTACATATATGTTACCATATACAACCCTGAGTTTCAATTTCCTGCAGGCATACTCAGCAAACCTGTAAAATATTAACTATAACAGGATCAAAGAGAGACCAGTAAACCACCATATTTTCTATTTCCAAACCACAACTGTGGTGTTGAAGTGTCAGTATGGCTGCTTGCTTCCTTCAGTGTCTCAGATGAATAGCAAGACCATAAGACACAGGAGCAGAATTAGGCCATTTGGCCATTGAGTCTGCTCCACCATTCCATCATAGCTGATTTATTATCCCTCTCAATCCCATTGTCCTGCCTTCTCCCTGTCATAATCTGTTATATCTTCCTATTCAACAACTTAACAACCTCCACTGTAAATAAGCCCAATGACTGGGTTTCTACAGCCATCAGTGGTAATGAATTCTACAGATTCACCACCCTCTTGGCTAAAGAAATCTCTCCTCGTCTCTGTTCTAAATGGATGTCCCTCTATTCTGAGGCTGTGTGCTCTGTTCCTAGACTCTCACACTTTTGGAAACATTAGTTGGTGATTTGTCAAAAGGATGTATGTCCCAGACTGAAGGATTGGATTATATTAAAGAAATACTTGCAATCTAAGTGATGCCCTCTCGGTGATCTCTTTAGGTCCAGGCACAGCCGCAGACGATGACCTTGTCGCAGGCGACGACTGGCCAGCAGGTCCAGGTGATCCCCACGGCGGCCACCCCTCAGGTGATGCAGCAGCAGCAGCAGCTGATCCAGCAACAAGTAGTGACGGCCGCCTCTCCGCAGATCCAGGCCCCGACCCCACAGAGCCCGGTCCCGCCTGCCGCAGCCTCTGACGGACAGGGCCAGCAGGCCAAAGTGCAAGTGCGAACGGCCCCTGCAGTAAGACTGAAAGCCCCCATGAAACCCAACTGAGCCCTGGCTCAGGACAATGAGAAGCCCACCACCGAAGAATGTGCTTTAGCTGGACTGAACGAAGAATAGATTGTACTACGGTTGTCTCCACTCCATTGTGTCATATTTAATGTATAGAAAAAAAAAATCAGGCACCCATTAATGTTATGTAAGTCATTTAAAATTGAATTTTGGTGTTGTTGCACAGCAGAAAATTCTGTAAATCTTTTTTTTATGATTAATTCTGAGGTTTAATCTCTGCAGTTTGTACATAGTGATTTCCTCTGAGCATATTTTTGAATGTGCTCTGTATTTGTTAAATTCAGAAAGTGGATGTTTTTGGCATGTGTTGAGTATTTGTAAATCCATAATTTAGTTGGATGGATGTCAAGTACGTAACTGTAGTATTTTTTTCCTGTCACATGACAAGTAAAACGAGCCTGCACCAATTGATCATTGAAATGAGAAGTGTTCAACATTCCTTACCTTGAGAAAGACCCATCTATTAACAAACTTTTGATACAACGTTTTGTATTTTTGTTACCTTTTTTTCATTACCCGTTCATGTTTCAGGATTTGTTTTAAAAGTTAGGATGTCTATTTTTAATTCTGTCCGTATATGCACATTAAAAATGCAATTGACGCTGCAAAGTTATCCCCCTCTAGTTGGTAGTGTACATGTTGTACAGTATTTGTTATGGTTTTGCATAGCGCCATGTTATAACATCCCCGAAACCTGTCCTTGGAAATGATGTATATTCACTTGTGGTCAGCAAGAAGGAATTAAGAATAAAAATTGTACAGAAATGTTTTCTTGTTGCTCACTCATTGGTGGTGTTTTTCAGCTCTTCAGCTGAGCCACGTTGTAAATTTTCTTTCAAGTAGCCATGGTATTTTTGTTATCTGTGGTAAACCAATGAAGGGCATTGGGTAAGGTTTCAGAGACAGCAATCCAAAATGCTGGAGGGTCAGGCAGTGTCTGTGGAAATTAATAAACAGTTGACATTTCAGGCTGACACTCCTCTTCAGGACTGAGAAGGAAGAGGGAAGATGGCAATATAAGAAGGTGAGGGAAAGGAGGACAAGCTAGAAGGTGAAGGTGAGATCAGGTGGAGGGTTGGGGTGAAGTAAGAAGATGGGAGGTGATGGGTGGGAAAGGTAAAGGGCTGGAGATGAAGGAATCTGATAGGAGAAGAGGGTGGACCATGGGAGGAAGGGGAAGGGCACCAGGGGGAGGTGAGGAGAAGAGGTTAAGAGACCAGACTGGGGAATGAAGAGGGAAGGGGGAAAATTACCAGAAGGAGAAATCAGTATTCATGCCATCAAGTTGAGCCAAAGAGAACGTTTTACGATCACAGCTGAGAAATGTAGATATCTAATGGTCCTGTTTGAGATTACTGTCACACTGTCAAAATATTCCATGCTGTTAGTTGAACCCATAACTCACAGCTACAATATTGTAATAAATTAACATATTTGTAAATGTACTACACTCGTAATTGAAAAATCATTTCAAACATATTTCAAAATTCAGAGTACATTTCTTATCAAAATATGTATACCATGGGCTGGCCAGTGGTGTCGTGGCATTAGCACTGGAATTCAAGGCAGATGATCCTGAGCTGGAAAATGGCCAGGTCCCAATTTGGACAGCAGCGGTATCTGTGCATAAGAAGACCTGGCAATATACTTCCATATCTTACCACAAACACCCTATGGACAACTACACCGTCCATGGGGTCACCATGAGTCAACGATGACTCAACGGTAGTCAACAACATCAATGTATACCATATACAACCTTGAGATTCATCTCGCAGGCAGCTACTAAACAGAAACACAATAGAATCCACAGGAAAACCCCACATCACAAAGACCATTTAACACTCAATGTGTGGGGGGAAATAAACAAATCGGACGAACAATTTTAAAAAAGTAAACAAATAATATACAGAATATGAACCGCAAAGTCCCTGAAAGTGAATCGACAGCCACGGAGACAGTTCAGTACTGCAGCCGGTGCAGGAGTCTGATTACTGCCGGCCACGGCCACAGAGACGAGAGCAGATTGTTACAGGCTACAGCCACAGAGAGGAGAGCAGATTCTTACAGGCCATGGCCACGGAGAGGAGAGCAGATCGTTACAGGCTACAGCCACGGAGACGAGAGCAGATTGTTACAGGCCACGGCCACGGAGACGAGAGCAGATTGTTACAGGCTACGGCCACGGAGACGAGAGCAGATTATTACAGGCCACAGCCACAGAGACTAGAATAGATCGCTGCTGGCCACGGCCATGGAGACAGTTCAGCACTGAGGCGAGAGCAGATTGTTACAGGCCACAGCCACGGAGACAGTTCAGCACTGAGGCGAGAGCAGATTGTTACAGGCAACAGCCACGGAGACAGTTCAGCACTGAGGCGAGAGCAGATTGTTACAGGCCACAGCCACGGAGACAGTTCAGCACGGAGGCAAGTGTCGATGGTTACAGGCCACAGCCACGGAGGCGAGTGAAAGTCCTTCACTCTTAGCCTTATATATTTTTTCATACTAATAATAAATACTTTATTGATCCCGAGTGGAAAATTATTTTGTTACAACAGCAACATTTAAAAACATACTTAGCTGCGTGCAGACTTGATTAATCTCTGGAGGGGAAGCCCCAAAATCCTCGGCTTTGCCTGCTGTTGGTGGTCGGGGCTGGGGTCGAAGCGCTCGGCAGAAATGGTGCTCGGTGCTTGGTGTCGGAGGCTCGAAGTTTTCGGACAACTCAGAATCGGACTGTGGTTGGGCATGGCAGGGAGAGTTTTCTTCCTTCTCCCGTCTGTGTGAGATGTGGGACTTTCAAGAGACTTTGAACTTTTTTTTACCACGCCTATGGCCTGTTCTACATCAAGTTATGGTATTGCTTGCACTGTTGTAACTATATGTTATAATTATGTGTTTTTTGTCAGTTTTTCATTCTTGGTCTGCCCTGCGTTTCTGTGATATCACACCGGAGGAATATTGTATCATTTCTTAATGTATGCATTACTAAATGACAATAAAAGAGGACTGCGTGTCCTCATAATTAATCTAATCTAATAATAAAGTACAGAATAATAATGTACCCAATAATAATGTATGAAATAATAAAGCGGAGGCTATTATACTACAATGTGTGTCCTGTCACACAGAGATGAAATGTTGTATATGCTTATTGCATTTGGTAGGAAAGATTTTCTGTAACTATCTTTGTGAAGGTTGTTGAACATTATTGTTTTTGTTTCATGCCACACTCTGACCAACACACCACAGCAAAATTCCTAATCTTAGTAAATTTTTGTTCGTGGATGTGGGCGATCATGGTCTTTCCATGACTGCGAAATGGTTTGCCTTTGCTTTCTTCTGGGCAGTGTCTTTACAAGACGGGTGACCGCAGTCATTATCAATACTCTTCAGAGATTGTCTGCCTGGTGTCAGTGGTCACATGACCAGGACTTGTGATCTGCACCAGCTGCTCAAATGACCGTCACCACCTGCTCCCATTGTCACCTGACCCCAATCGGGGGCTAAGCAGGTGCTACACCTTGCCCCAGGGTGACCTGCAGGCTAGCGGAGGGAAGGAGTGACTTACACCTCCTTTGGTAGAGACATATCTCCACCCTGCCACCCCACCATTCTCCATGTAAATATATAATCTGAATAAAGTCAATCCTTAAAAAATATACTTGATCTTTGATCACTTCGCTGTATTTCTTAAAGCTGCAGACATTTAAAAAGACACAATGGATTTAAGGAAAGAGCAGATTATTATTTAAATGGTGAAAGATTGCAGCACGCTGTTGTACAGAGGGACTTGGGAGTGCTTGTGCATGAATCACAAGAAGTTGTTTTGTAGGAATGGCAGGCTGTCAAGAGCAAACGGAATGTTGGCCTTCATTGCTAGAGGGTTTGAATTTAAGAGCAGGGAGGTTATGCTGCAACTGTTCCGGTGCTGGCGAGGCTGCATCTGGAGTACTGTGTGCAGGTCTGGTCTCCTCACTTGAAGAAGGATATATTGGCTTTGGAGGCAGTGCAGAGGAGGTTCACCAGATTGATTCCAGAGATGAGGGAGTTAGACTTTGAAGAGAGATTGAGTCGCGTGGGACTGTACTCTCTGGAATTCAGAAGAATGAGAGGAGATCTCATAGAAACGTATAAAGTTATGAAAGGGATAGATAAGATAGAGGCAGGAAAGTTGTTTCCTCTGGTAGGTGAGACTAGAACTAGGGGACATAGCCTCAAGATTTGGGGGAGTAGATTTAGGACAGAGATGAGGAGGAACTGCTTTTCCCAGAGAGTTGTGAATCTGTGGAATTATCTGCCCAATGAAGCAGTGGAGGCTACTTCAGTAAATATATTTAAGACAAGGTGAGACAGATGTTTGCATAGTAGGGGCATTAAGGGTTATGGAGAAAAGGCAGGTAGGTGGAGATGAATCCATAGTCAGATCAACCACTATCTTATTGAATGATGGAGCAGGTTCAGCAGGCCAGATGGCTGACTCCTGCTCCTATTTCTTACATTCTTATGTTCTTAAGGTCTTGTTATGTTCTTTAACACAGACAAACTTTGTGTGGGTTTTAAAACTAGCACATATTTATATACAGTACATAGCTTCTAGCTCCACATGACCTTGTGTGACCATGGCTTCAGATCGACCCTGGTGCCTGCCACCTGCACACCAATGTCACTTCCGGTTGGTTCCTGGTGAACCGCCTGTTTTATTATATACACACTTAATAACATATCTTTCCACTTTAAAGAAAAAACAAAAGTAATGCCCTGGTTAGGGTTTTTACTGCTATACTATAAGTATTTAATTTTAGCAGTTCTGTAAGAGCAGTCTGTTCTGCTTTTAGCATGTTTGACTTAATAATAAGGGGCTATGTTGTTCAACTTAGCAATGTTGTGTCAGCCAACCAGGATGGTGGAATTGGGAGAAGGTTCTAGAGAACGCTGGGTGGAAAGGTTTTTGTGATAGACACACGTGTGGGTCGAGGTCTTTTTGGCGGGAGCTGGGAGAAGACAGGCGGGAAGATGGCTGAGGATGCCATCCCTGTTGCACAAGGTGCTTTGTGCAGATGAATTGCTTCCAGGAGGAAGGAGCAATACTCTTGTGGGGAAGTCCATTTGTTCGAGTTGGATTTTGAAGGACATTCGGAAGGTGGTGTGTACATGAGTTAAAGACAACTTCAAGCTGAGCTCCAACATGTACACTTTTGGACTGGGTTAACTAATGGGTCCTTTTAATTTTTTAACCTTTTCTTTTTCCTACTAACTGCTCGATAAAGCTGAATTTGTAAATATACTTTCTTTATAATTGTAGGCCATGAACAATCTGTTATTTCTTGCTGATGGCTAATTGCATAGGGGCAGTATTTACACAGTATCACAGAGATCTGGGTTCAGGTGGTTGAGACATACCAACTTCGGGTTTTGGTGGGACCCAAGTCATACCAACCCAAGATGTATGGACTTTGAGGAAGGTGGTTTTCTCACTGCTGAGTCCTGTGGCTGTTAGCAAGGGGCTAATGAGTCGCATCTCTAGAGATGCCCAGTAAAAAGGGGGTTCACAAACACAATAAGATGTTCTCATAAACCTGCAAGAAACAATAATATTTTCCAACAAAGATATTAACATTAACTCAATTGTAATGAGCAAATACAGTCCCTTATTCACTTAGCAACTCTCAATCAGTCTCTGAGGTGGTTTGATTATCTTTTTTGGTCTGTTATTTGTTCAGGATGAGGATGCAAATTCATGTACATCATAGCTGGGCCAGAAATAATGCCAAACCACCATAATCATGTCAAGTCACAGAAACATGGAAGGTCAGATCAGGACTGAGTGGAGTGGAAGCCAGAAGCCTCATCCTATCAGAGATCAAGGCTTTTATGAATAATCAGGAATGAACCTTAAGCTGCTCAGTTCCAGTTTAGTTTGGTTGGCAGGCTGCAGCGTGGCAAATCCACCCTCGTCCATCACTATCTGATTGTCACTTACATCCAGAATGAATTTCTGGAAGGTGATCGATACAAGAAAGAAATAAACGTCAATGCTCAGAACCACATGCTGCTCCAGAGGACCAGTTTTCCACATGGGAATCCATTGTTATATATGTCTTCAGCCTGGAAAATGAGAGTAGCTTCCAGATAATCTATAATTACTACACCAGGCTGAGATTCCCCTGATACTGGTGGGACCTCAGAATGCACAGTGTCAGCAACCCACGAGTCGTTGATGATGCCAAGGCACATAAACTCTGTGCTGACTTGAAATGTTGCATGTATTATGAGTGGCTTGATAGTGTAGTTGTCAGCACAATGCTTTAGAGAAACAGTGACCCAGGTTCAATTCCCACTACTGCCTGTAAGGAGTTTCTACCCGTGACCGCATGGGTTTCCTCCGGGTGCTCCAGTTTCCTCCCCCAGTCCAAAGACGTACTGTTTGATAGGTTAATTGGTCATTGTAAATTCTCCCATGGTTAGGCTAGGGTTAAATCAGGGGTTGCTGGGTGGCATAGCTCGAAGGGCTCGAAGGGCCTATTCCACACTGTATCTCAATAAATAAACGAGACCTGCATGACTTGGGAGTCCTTGTACAGATTAACTTGCAGGCTGAGTCGGTGGTGAGGAAGGCAAATGCAATGCTGGCATTCATTTCAAGAGGTCTAGAATACAAGAGCAGGGATGCAATGCTTAGGCCTCACCTTGAGTATTGTGAACAGTTTTGGGCTCCTCATCTAAGAAAAGATGTGCTGGCATTGGAGAGGGTTCAGAGGAGGTTCACAGGGGTGATTCCGGGAATGAAAGGGTTATCATATGAGGAACATTTGATGGCTCTGGGTCTGTACTCGCTGGAATTTAGAAGGATGAGGGGGGATCTCATTGAAACCTTTTGAATGTTGAAAGGCTCAGACAGAGCAGATGTGGAAAGGATGTTTCCCATGGTGGGAGAGTCTAGGACAGGAGGGCACAGCCTCAGGATAGGAGGGTGTCCATTGAAGGAGATGCAGAGAAATTTCTTTCACCAGAGAGTGGTGAATTTGTGGAATTTGTTACCACAGGCAGCTGTGGAGGCCAGGTTGTTGGGTGTATTTAAGGCAGAGATTGATAGATCCTAGATTGGACATGGCATCAAAGGTTACAGGGAGTGGGCCTGAGGATCAGCCATGATTCAATGGCAGAGCTGACTCGATGCGCCAAATGGCTTAATTCTGCTCCTATATCTTATGGTCTTAAGGATTTATAGATTCAATGTCAATCAGGAGTTTAATGAAGCTGCCCAGAGGGTTTTAGCGATTAAGAAGCAGTAGCAGCTTTTTGTTACATTGTGCAAGTCCCTGCCAAACTCTCCAAGCCTTTGTTTCTTGCTCCATCCCAGTCCCAATCTCTGCCATTCACAGCATCCAGGCAAGCAATGGTGGTAGCTGGGGTGAGAATTCCACAACACTTCCATGCACTTCAAACATCAGTCACCGGAACTGGCTGCCAACATCTCGCAAGTGTCCCGGGCACCGAGTTCTGTATTCAAACACTTCAAGTGACACCTCGGCCTTTACTGCAGCTCGGCGGGGAAGTGATACAGAGATGAGGAGCTGAACAGCCGGACGGAGAAATGATACAGAGAGGAGTCTGAACAGTGTTTAACATCTGTGTAGCACCGGTCTCATCACGTGTGACTAGTTGCTGCACCCTTTTGAGAAAACCAAATTACACTAGGCACTAAAAGGCTCTAGGTATCAGAAGGAGGCAGTGAATAGAAACCACACACTTCTGGGGAGAAGGTTTTTTATAAGAAAAAAACAATATGTACAAAATATTTACATGAGCAAGAACAACTCAAAATTCAAACGTTCTGTTTAGGTTCCAAATCTTAGATATCAACAAAAGCCAAATTCCTGTTCAGTTAGAATAAGTGATAATCATTAGAATAACTTTTTCCCTCCAATTTCTCTAACTAATTAGATCTAGTTTTATTCCCTATTTAAAAGTTTACAGACTAAACTTTCCTTCTTACTTATCCCTAGTTAGTTAGAAAACCAAATATAATTCCTATTCTCAAGTATTATAGTGAACTTCAGTTTCAGTTCCAGGCAGTATATCTACAATATATCTACAATTTTAAATTCAAATTCAAAAATTATATATGAACAGTTTAACTTCTTTCATGACAATTCTCCATCATCTCAACTCTTAAACAAAGTAAATCTCATTCAGTAACTTATCAAAGTCTTTGCAAAAATTATTAATTTTTGCAGAAAATCAAATCCAGATTCTTCGAATGAAAGTAACATACATCCAACCGTATTTAATCCTCTGTGTGATTACATATTTCGTTCCCGCACTGGTTCTTCATTTTGGGTGGCTCACCGTCTTGTTTCTTGGTTCATTGGTATGAAATAGTTTATCATCCACAGAAAGTCAATTCACAAACTTGTATAAAACTTGACCAAATGCCTTGGTATGATTTTGCAGAACTAATTCCTGAATACATAGGTGGGATTTTGGACATTGGTCTCTGCCAATATTGTCTTGTTAAAGCCACTGCGTGTTATAGCCGTAGCTGCAATAAATCTTTTATCACTATTGTCTCTCCTTCAGCGGTTTCACCCTGAGGTTTTCAAGTTAGTAGGGTAAAGATACTCACTGCTAATTCCACTCTTAACAGCTTATGTCTTCAGCTTCTAATCATTGCTGCGTTTGTCTCCTTGTCTGTCCTGTGTCCAGACCACCCCTCCCTCGCATAGCGTCTTTTTTCAAATTCTTTTAAAAAATTGGTAAACCCCGTTTTCATTCTTCCTAACATTACAGCTTTGGGTTTAATTAACCTGGGTTACACCAGCAAGGCAGATCAGAAGTGGTTGTGTCGTTCAATTAAGCAGAACATGTCGTTGAGAAGTAGAAACGTACTAACCAAGGAGTGGAAGAAGAATTATGTGACACACTGCAACAATGGTATCTATACTGACCATCCCTCTACTGATACCATGTTGTGTTTGTTTAACAACTTCACACTTTTGCATGGGTTTTAACACTAACAATTATTTATTATAATACACGGCTTCTAGCTCAACATGAACTCGTGTGATCAGCTCAGGGCTTCAGCTCGAACCTGGTGTGTCACTTCCAGTTCCGGGTGAACTGCCCGCATTGCACACTGGGAATTGAGTTGTTTATTATGTACACACATGATAACACAGGCCTGTCATTAGTAAACTAGCCCATCAGATGGGATGGTAAACCTGCCTTATTACAGGATACATGAGGCAATGCATACACTCAGAAGCTACTTTATTAGGTATACCTACTCGTTAACGCAAGTATCTAATCAGCCAATCCTGTCAAAGCAACTCAATTCATAAAAGCATGCAAACATGGTTAAGACTTTCAGTTGTTTGGAGCAAACATCAGAATGCGGAAGAAGTGTGATTGAAGTGACTTTGACCGTGGAATGATCGTTGGTGCTAGACAGGGTGATTTGAGTACCTCAGAAACTGCTGATCTCCTGGGATTTTCACACACAACAGTCTCCAGAGTTTACAGAGAATGATGTGAAAAACAAAAAAAAATTCAGTGAGTGGCAGTTCTGTGGAAGGAAACAACGCCGTGTTAGTGAAAGAGGTCAGAGGAGAATGGACAGACTGGTTCAAGCTGACAGGAAGGTGACAGGAACTCAGTGGTGTGCAGAAGGGCATCTCTGAATGCACAACATGTCAAAACTTAAAGTGGAGGGGCGACAGCAGCAGAAGACCATTCACTCAGTGGCAACTTCATTAAGTACGGGAGAGACCTAAGTATATGGCTACTGAGCGTACACCCAGTGGCTCGAACCTGTTGGATTTTGGTTGGTTGTCCATCATAATAGACAATGATAGGAGCCCCGTGCAAGAGGGTGGATGTGGAGAGGATGTTTCATATGGTGGGGGTATCCAGAACTAGGCATGGCCTCAAAATTAAGGTGTGACCCTTTAGAACAGAGGTAAAGAGGAAATTTTTAGCTAGAGAGTAGTGACTCTGGAACGCTCTGCCACAGACTGCAGTGGAGGCCAAGTCCGCGGGTATATTTAAGGCAGAAGCTGATCGTTTCCTGATTGGTCAAGGCAACAAAGGATATGGTGAGAAGGCAGGTGTATAGGGTTGAGTGGGATCTGGGGTCAGCCATGATGGAATAGAGCAGACTCGATGGGCTGAATGGCCCAATTCAGCTCCTGTGTCTTATGGTCTTATGTTCTAAGAGTTTTTAAAGTGGAAAAGCCATTGCACTGGATCCAGTGATACAGATAGTCATCACAAACTGGGGTCTTCCTAGGTTGCAGTGGATGACGATGATGTCTTCTTCGCTCTCCACTAAATGTTGCAGAACCGCCTTCCTAGTCACTGTATCTCACTGTTGATCTCATGGGGCCAGTCCGCCAGAGATGATCTCGCATGCTAGGACAGCGATATCCCTATATCACGGGGCTATGAGGCCCGCTGACTACCCTCACCTGGTTTAGCCCATCTGTCGAAGCGGTATACCTGGGAGCCGCTGCTGTCACATGCAAACACTATTTGGAGCCCCAGGTGAGAGCTGAGTGTCCGGTGGGGACCAAAGGTGAGTGAGCTGTCCCAGAATGGACATGACAAGCCCCTGGACACCTCATACAGTGATGCTGGAAAGTTTGTGAACCCTGTAGAATTTTCTCTACTTCTGCATATGTATGACTGAAAATGTGATTAGATCTTCACCCAAGTCCTAAAATTAGATAAAGAGAACCCAATTAAATAAATAACACAAAAAAACATTACACTTCTCCATTTATTTATTGAGAAAAATGATCCAATATTACATGTATCTGCTGGAAGAAATATGTGAACTGTTGCTTTCAGTAACTGGTCTGACCCTCTTGTACAGCAATAACCGAACCAAATGTTAGCTGTTGAGCAGTCCTGCACATAATCTTCAAAGAATTTTCGGCTATTCCTCCTTACAGAACTGCTCCAACTCTGAGATGTTGGTGGGCGTCCTTGCATGAACTGCTCGCTCAGGTCCTTTCACAACATTTCTGTAGAATTAAGGTCAGCACTTTGACGCAGCCATTCCAAAACACACATTTTCTTTTTTTAAACCATTCTGTTGTTGATTTACTCTTGTGTTTCAGATCATTATATTATCCAACTTCTATTAAACTTCAGATGATGGACCATTACCCGGAAATTCTCCTGTAAAATGTCCTGATACAATTTTGAATTTATTGTTCCTTCAACAATTTAAAACAGCCTCAAACCATGATGCGCCTTCCACCATTCTTCACGGTTGGAATGAGGTTTTGGTGTTGGTGTGCAGTGCCTTTTCCCCTCCAAACATAGCAATGTGCATTTCTGCCAAAAGGTTCAACTTCTGTCTCATCTGTCCACAGCGCATTGTCTCAGAAGAGTTGTAGAACATCCAGATGGTTTTTTGCAAACTTGAAACATGTAGCAAAGTTTTTTTTGGAGAGCAGTGGTTTCCTCCATGGTGTCTTTCCATCACCACCATTCTTGTTCAGTGATTTTCTTATAGTGGACACTTGAACAGAGACTTCAGCAAGTTCTAGAGATTTCTGCAGGTCCTTTGCTGTTACCCTTGGGTTCTTCTTCACCTCCGTCAGCACTGCACGTTGTGCTGTTGGTGTGATCTTTGCAGGATGCCCACTCCTAGGGAGAGCAGCAACAGTACTGAGTTTCCTCCATTTGTGGACAATTTCTCTTACTGTGGACTGATGAACACTCAGGTCTTCAGAAATACTTTTGTAGCCTTTTCCAGCTTCATGCATCTCTGCATTTCTTCTTCTAAGGTCCTCTGAAAGTTGTTTTGATAGAGGCATGGTGCACATAACAAATCTTTCTTGAGAGGAGCAGGCTCTGTCAGTAACCTGACGTTGTGTGTCTTTTTATAGGACAGGGCACATCTACAACCCACACCTCCAATCTCTCTCATTGATTGGAACACCTGACTCCAAATAGGTTTTGTAGAAAACATTATCCCAGAGGTTTACGTACTTATTCCAACAAATACATGTAATATTGGATCATTTTTCTCAATAAATAAATGAACAGGTTTCAATAGATATATTCAATAGGTACATTTAATGTCAGAGAAATGTATGCAATATATATCCTGAATTTTTTTTTCGCAAACATCCATGAAAACAGAGGAGTACTCCAAAGAATGAATGACAGTTAAATGTTAGAACCCCAAAGTCACCACCCAACCCCCCTCCAACGCACAAGCAGCAGCAGCAAGGCAATGACCCTCCCCCACCAGTAAAAGAGCATTGGCGCCCCGCCCCCCACCGGGCACTCAAGCGTGCAGCAAAGCATCAATAAAGACACAGACTTGCAGTACCCCAAAGACTACTCATTCACCCGGTATTCAACATACCATAGGCTCTCTCTCTCTCCCTCATCATCATCATCAGGTGCCGTGCCCAGTTTGAACTTTGACTGCCATGGCCCACACACTCCTGTTTCGGGTCAAGTGGATCAATTCATTGGTATTCATTTCCAGTTCTCTGGCTGCTGTCTCCATCATCATTTGTCTTTGTCTTCCTCTTGCTTTCTTCCCTTCAATCTTTCCCGTAATTACCGTGCATTCTAACTCCTCTTTCCTAATCACATGTCCAATGAAGTTACATTGCCTTTTCATGATCTCATACATTATTTCTCTTTTTGCGTTTGCTCTATTCATGAGATCCTCGTTAGATATTCATTTCGTCCATGATATTCTTTGCACCTTCCTCAAAAACCACATCTCTGCTGCTTCAATTCGTTTCCACATGTTACAAGATATTGTCCAACATTCTGAGCCATATAACATAACTGGATAAATGTAACATTTCAGTACTCTGAGGTGGGTTGTCATGCCTAGTTTAGTATTGGTCAGTATACTCTTCATTCTCATAAAGGTGTCTTTTACTATCCCTATTCTTCTTTTGATGTCCAAGTCGCACCTGCCATCTGATCTCACCCAGCTTCCTAAGTAGCAAAAGTTCTGTACTTGTTTTATGTCTTCCCCGTTTATTCTCAGCCTGCAGATAGGATTCTCCTTCTTTTTGATATCACCATACATTCTGTCTTTTTGCAATTGATAGATAGACCCATTTTTGCACTTTCTTCAACAATTATATCAAGTTTTGTAGTTCTTCCTCCGTACTTGCAATTACCACAGTGTCATCTGTATATCTGAAATTATTGGTGTTTTCACCGCCAACTTTGATTCCCAAGATGTCTCTTTTTTTGTAATATTGTTTCACTGTACACATTAAATAAATCAGGGGAGAAAACACACCCTAGTGTAACGCCTCTCTTGAATTTTGTAAACTGACTCACTTCTCCATCTATTCTTACAGCGGCAATTTGTTCCCAGTACAGATTTCTGATTAGGCGGAGGTCTTTCCAATCTAGATCTGTAATATTTCAAATAACTTATTGTACTTCACTTTATCAAATGCTTTTGTGCAGTCGATAAAACAAACAAATCTTTTTGCACTTGAATAGCCCGTTCTGATAGTATCCTTAACATCAATATCGCGTTTCTTGTACCTTTGTCTTTCACAAAACCACATTGTTCTTTGCCTATTTCAGCTTGCATCTTACTTTTAGCTCTTGTCATCAAAATTCTTAGAAGTATCTTGGTGATACGACTCATTAAACATGGTCCTATGTAATTCACATTCTATTGCTCCAAGTTTCTTAGGAAGAGTGATAAATACTGATTTTTTCATCTCTTCTGGTATTATTCCAGTCTCATAAATGTCAATTAAATCAGTAAGTTTTTCAATTCCATAATCTTCAAGGGTGATAATTTGTTCTATTACTAATTCATCAGGACCTGCTGCCTATCCTTTCTTCATCTTATTTATTGCATTACGAACTTCAGATTTTAAAATACTTGAACTTTCAATGTTTTTCTGAATTTCTGGTTTTTCGCCTCGATTGTCTTCAAACAATTCCTGAATATACTCAGTCTATCTGTTCATAATCTCATCTTTTTCCGTGATAATGGTACCGTCCTTTGCTTTCAAACATCCACCTGAAGAACAGAGGAGCTTTTTACCAGTGATATTCTTGATGTAACCTTTTTGGATCAGTAATAGGGATTCTTTCCATTTGCTCACATTCCTAGTTTAACCATTCTTCTTTGGCTTTTTGACATAAGCTTTTAACTTTTTTATCTAAGGATTTATATTCTATAGGATTTGCTTTCTTCTGTCTCCTTTCTTCCATTAGATTTTTGATTTCATCTGCCATCCATTTATTCTTTGTGCTTTTTTCTTTTTTAAGAATCACTGACTTTGCTGATTCTACCAAGGCATCCTTTAGAGAGTTAAATTTCATTTCTACATGATTGCTTTCATCTTCAACAGATTCTATTTCTAGACTTTGAAATCTATTCCTTACTTCAATTGTAAATTTTTGTTTTAAGTTTTCATTAATTAATTGCAAGTAGTTAAGGGAATGTTCAGGTTTTTGCTGCTTTAGTTTTTAAAGTTTTATTTTTACATGACATACTGCTGGGTTATGGTCAGTATTACAGTCTGCACCTGGATATGTTTTGCATTGAGTCACTGAGTTTCTAAATCTTTGGTTTATAGTAATAAAGTCAATTTGATTTCTAGTGTTATCACCTGGACATTTCCAGATCCACAAGCGTCTTGGATGGTTTTTAAAGTAGGTATTCATAATGACCTGATTATTCATCTTGCACCATTCTACCCATTTCTCACCTCTTTCATTTCTTTCCCCTTGTCCAAATTTTCCTATGGTATTTCCATCAGCACCTTGTCCTACTTTAGCATTTAGATCTCCCATGACAATAACAATATCTTAGAGATTTGCATCCATTCTTTGCTTGTTCAAGCTCTTCATAGAATTTATCGATATCCTCATTTGTTCCATCTGTTGTTGGTGCATATACCTGTATAATTGCTAAATCAAATGGTTGTCCTCTGAATCTAACAAGGAGCACTCTTTCTGATATTGCCCATTGTCCTAAAACTCTTGTTGCCATGTTTTCATCCATAAGAATTCCTACTCCATTAGTATGGGATGTTCCACAAGAATAAATTAGTGTTTTATTTCTATTCTGACATGTTCCAGCACCTATCCAACGAACTTTGCTAATTCCCATGATGTTAATCTTCAGTCTTTCCATTTCATTTATCACATTGTCCAATCTTCCTGCTTGATGTAGGGTTCTTACATTCCAAGAGGCAATAATGTTCTTTTGTGTTACTTGAATTTTATGAGCAGTAATTTGATGACGGTCAGGGATCCCCTGCTGACCAGAATCAACCCTACCGAGCGAAACATCTTCAGAATTGTCTTGAAGATCCTTTTGACGCTGTTGTTGTGCGATACATTTTGTGAGTTTGACCATGGTTTTCTTAGCAAATAGATTCTAGGTAACCTACTATCTAGCAACGGTGGTTTGCTATTTCCTACCGTTGGACGAACTGAAGAAATCACCATTTCTCTTCCCAAATGTTCCTCCACCTGTACTATAGCCGTTGACATTTAAGGTCGTAGCTCATCCGCCTTCTCCGTTATAAGTTCAGTTACTGAACCTGCCGGATCTGCCGTTGGCCTTCACTCGTATCCTGAGCAGGAACCCTTGCAGGTGCTACCGTTCCGGGTCAGAGCGGCCCTGGGAGCAATGAATGACTAAGAGGTAACTCCACTTTCCCCAAAGCTCTGAAAGTCCCCAATCAGAGCCTCATCACTGTTTGCAGTTTAGAGTCATACCCAGGACATACCCTAGTAAGGGAAAAAGAGGTGTCCCAGTTTCACAGCGAGAGGGGAGACATAACAAAGCAACTTGCTGATTTATGGGGTTGAAAGTCTGTTGCGCCGCTTTTTTTTTGAGCCCTGGCCCAAAGAACTCAGGTCTCTGGGCACACAACCAATAGTAAGTCCCCAGCTTCCCATTTTCCGTGTTCCCCCATGACACCAGCCTTGAATCAGCCTGTCTCCAGAGCCACGAAAATCCGGCATGCTGGACTTCCGGCCGCATCCTTGGGATATTGAAACATGGCCGGTTGTGAGGCCCCGAGAGCGGGTCCCATTCTCACAAAGAACCGAAGTCAGCGTGTAACTCCTGGTCAAGGTCTTCAAAAGAGCCCGGAAAGGGAAAAAAAGCGATATCAAAGATAGAAATAGAGCAGTTTACTGTATAATGTTGTGTTATTTATTTAATTAATTGGGTTCTCGTTAACTAATTTTAAGACTTATGTGAAGATCTGATCCCATTTTAGCTATTTATCTGGAAGTAGAGAAAGTTCTGCAAGGTTCACAAACTTTCTAGCACCACTGTATTGTAGTTGTACAAATGTAACAACATACCCTACCTCAGAATTCTTCATGTCAACACTTAACTCTGAGGAAACAGGAGAGGAGCTCAGAAACTTAATTTTATGTAAAATAGCTTGGAAGATGTGTCTTGGAGAAGGCACCAAGGGATGAGACCAACTGGGCAACTCGGTCATTATGGAGGTTAGTGCAGCTGGCCAATGGTGAGTTGGACAGTGGTGTCCAGATGTAGGAGGGTGGGTAGATAGATAGACAGATAGCTAGGTAGACAGGCAGATAGATAGCAAGTCAGGTAGATATATAAACAAACAAGAGAAAATCTGCAATTGCTTGAAATCCAAGCAACACACAAAATGCTGGGGGAACTCAGCAGGCCAGGCAGCATGTATGGCAAAGAGTACAGTCGACATTTTGGCCCAAGACCCTTCAGCAGAGTGTTTCCTCTGGCGGATTGTGTATTGCATCAGGTTCCAGTATCTGGAGTCTCAGAGAGAGTGCCACATAAACTGATATGTAGAGATATACAGAGAGATGGAGAGAGTGAGGAACACACAAATGGACAGACAGGTAACATGACCCGTGGCCCAGCGCGGGGCACTGTCCCTTTAAGGGGAGGGGCGGTCCTCCGTAGGATCCGCCCCGTTCGCCTCTCCCGATTGGTTGTCACATAGGTCACGTGGACCTGGAGGGATGGCGGCGGCGATGCGGGAAGCTGGGCCCCCGTCGGGATCCCGGGCTGGAACCGGATCCGCGGCCGGGATGTCGCTCTCTGAGCGCCTGCGGATGGTGCTGGGCGACAGGAGGAAGGCGAACGGCGTAATCGACATCCTGGAGGCGCTGCAGGTTAGTGTGGGGCGGGCGCGGTAGGATCCCACAACACGTGGGAGAACGGGACTTGGGGTACGGGGTGAGGGAGCGCCGCACTGGAGGAGGTGAGGGAGGGGAGAGGGCGGAGAGGAGGTGAGGGAGCGGAGATGGGCAGAGAGGATGGAGAGGAGGTGAGGGAGCGCCGCACTGGAGGAGGTGAGGGAGAGGAGAGGGTGGAGAGGAGGAGATGGAGGAGAGAAGGCGGAGAGGATGGAGAGGAGGTGAGGGATCGCCGCACTGGAGGAGGTGAGGGAGGGGAGAGGGCGGAGAGGAGGTGAGGGAGGGGAGAGGGCGGAGAGGAGGTGAGGGAGGGAAGAGGGCGGAGAGGAGGGGATGGAGGGGGGAGGGCGGAGAGGAGGTGAGCTCTTTTCCAAACCTGTTTCCATGTCGGGCATGGCCTGTAATTCTCCTGCAGTCCAAGGACAATATACACTCCTTCTTTCCTCATCAGTAATTCTTCCCACTGATCTCTTCCCACAACCCTGACACATACCGTACAGATTTAGTGTAGTCCCCCCGACACTCCTGCCGTACGGATTGGGGTCTCCCCCGACACTCCTGCCGTACGGATTGGGGTCTCCCCCGACTCTCCTGCCGTACGGATTGGGGTCTCCCCCGACTCTCCTGCTGTACGGATTGGGGTCTCCCCCGACACTTGCCGTACTGATTCGGGTCTCCCCCGACTCTCCTGCCGTATGGATTGGGGTCTCCCCCGACACTTGCCGTACGGATTGGGGTCTCCCCCGACACCTGCCGTACGGATTGGGGTCTCCCCGACACTCCTGACTCCTGTACGGATTGGGGTCTCCCCCGACACTTGCTGTATGGATTGGGGTCTCCCTGACACTCCTGACTCCAGCTGTACGGATTGGGGTCTCCCCCGACACTCCTGCCATACGGATTGGGGTCCCCCCGACACTCCTGACACCTGCCATACGGATTGGAGTCTCCCTGACACTCCTGACTCCTGCTGTGCGGATTGGGGTCTCCCCCGACACTCCTGCCGTACGGATTGGGGCGTCCCCGATGCTCTTACAGGTCAAATCTACTATTTGATATCCGTACATTTCTGGTCACAGTGCTGAAAGCATCGGAATCACAGTGCAACTGATCCATTCAGTAGACAGTGACACAGGACGCAGTGTATAAGGATGGAACCCGGTATTTGCTACTCGCCTAGGAAGGCCATGTGGAGTGAAAAAGCAAACTTACATGTTGGTGATCACTCCATTGCAGGAGTTTCCTCGGGAGCAGATGGTCACCAGACCTTGGTCCGTTCCTGCACCTAAATATGCAATCTCGGTGGGACCTGCAAGTTTTGTCGAGCATCTTTTAGTTATGTCTTGTAACAAACAGCAATTAACTCAGTGGATCAATCATAAAGCATTTATTTTACTTGCTGCAAGGGAAGACTAGCACCGCACAAGAGCTGGTGATAGCTTTGAAAAAACAGACTCCTTTATACACAAATGTTGGCTACTTACACTTCAGTTCAGGTGCATTCTTTCAGTAACTCACCTGCTGCTCTGCAGTTTGTCAAGGACTTGAGTTCCATTGGCATAATATTGCACAAACTCAATTAGCAAAGCACTCTGCTATCATACAGGTTCTATCTTGTAACAGACAAAACTGCAATTTTGTTAATAAACAAAGTACATTTCCACAAGACTATTGAAAAGGAAAAGTGTTTGCTTCGTGCCTTAGCTAGCTTCCTTCCCATGGAAGCAGGAAGCTATCATTGTACACGCTGTAAGCTGGTTCTCTGTGCGATTCTGTGGGGATATAGCTGAAAGACAAAATGCCTTTGAGTCATAGAACACTACAGTGCAGAAGCTGGCCCTTTGGCCCATCTAGTCATTGCTGAACTATAATTCTGCCTAGTTCCATCTACCTGCTCCCAGACCACAGCCCTCCCATCCATGTACCTGTCCAAATTTTTCTTAAATGTTGCACTCACACCTGCATCCATCACTTCTGCTGACAGCTCGTCTCACCACCCTCTGAGTGGAGAAGTTTCCCCTCATGTTCCACTTAGACTTTTCACCTTTCACCCTTAAACTATGACGTCTAGTTGTAGTCCTACCCAACCTCTGTGAAAAAAGCCAGTTTGCATCTATACCCTTCATAATTTTGTATATTGCCATCAAACCTCCTCTCAATCTTCTACATTCCAAGGAATAAAGTCCTAACCTATTCAATAATTCCTTATACCTCGGGTCCTCCAGTTTCAGCAACATCCCGGTAATGAAACCCATTAGAAACAAAACTCAGAAATCCGAGGTGCAAAGGGACCCATGCAGCATTATGTAAAATTTTACTTGTAGGTTGAGTTGATAGTGAGGAAGGCAAATGCAATACTAGCATTCATTTCTGGGGAACCAAAATATAAAAGCAAGGATGTAATGCTGAGGTTTTATAAGGCCTTGGTCAGACCGCACTTGGAGTATCGTGAGTGGTTTTGGGCCCCTAATGAAAAGTAACCCAAAAGGGACCCCGTATGGTGCTTGTGAAAAGAAAAGTTCACAGTAAATTGATTATCAATGTACATGTACAGTATGTCACTATATGCAACCCTGAGATTCATTTTCTTGTGGGCATACTCAATAAATCCATAATACAATAATAACCATAATAGGATCAATGAAGACCACGCAAACTTGTGTGTTCAACCAGTGTGCAAAAGACAAACTGTGCAAATACAGAAAGAAATAATAATCAAGAAAATAGCAATAAATATCGAGAACGTGAGACAAAGAGTCCTTGAAAGTGAGTCCATAGGTTGTGTGAACATTTCATTGATGGTGCAAGTGAGGTTGAGTGAAGTTCTCCCCTTTGGTTCAAGAGCCTGATTGTTGTTGATATGCTAGCATTGGAGAGGGTCCAGAGGAGGTTCATGAGAATGATTTTGAGTATGAAAGGGTTAATGCATGAGGAATGTTTAGTTTTATAGAAGCAATGGATGCACGCTGTTACTTCACATCACCCAGCATTAATGACACGGAGACTGAGTGGGTACAACCCAGAGTTGACATTAATAATATTGATATGTTCCTGTATTCTGTCCACTAGGCTCATCCAGAGGCCAATGTCCTTGAAGCCATCAGGACGTGTAGCACCTTGTTCTGCACCTTGCTGCAGCGAGGAGATATGTTTGTTGGCCAGTTGCCTGGGGAAGACAAGGCCATGTCAGGTAAGGGGGCACACTGGAGCTGAGACCTTGGGGGTACTTTGTCCGCTTAACCGGCTCAGCAGGATCAGTGGAGACCGACTGCCACAAACGGCCCAAAATTACAATAGGATGAGGTCAAGTGGTTTGGGATGCAGCCCCTTAAAGTGATAGTTATGCAGCACAGAAGCAGACCATTTGCCCCAACTTTATCCATGTCATGCTAGCCCTTTTTGCTCACGTTTGCCCCTAAACCCCTCCTAGCCATGTCTTTTCAGTATTTTCATAATACCTGATTCAACCACTTCCTCTGGCAGCTTGTTCCATACACTCATCACTCCTGTCAGGGAGTAGGCTATGCCAGGACTCAAAACCAGTTACTTTCCCCAAGCAGTGAGGCTGATCAACACCTCCACCCCTCCACAAACCCAACCACCACTACTTTATTATTTCCCGTCAGAATCACCTCACGTACAGACTCTCCTGTGCCTGGTGTCACTTTGTGGACAGAGAATCAAACTTTTGTATATAAGCTATCTTATGTTTTTATATATATTGTGTTTTTAGTTACTCTTTTTCTCAGCTGAAGCTGGTAAAACCTGAGGTATGGGAATAGCCAAGCACTCTCATTTCTCAATTGCTAGGAACTTTTGGACTATTCTAGTCATGTTTAGTATTGTGGTTTTCTGGAGATTTACATAGATATTGCTGCGTAGGCCTAATTGTTTGATACTATTGTGTAGTGCCTTTGGGATGATACCAGTTGTACATATTACTATTGGGACAATGTATACCCTGTTCATGTTCCATAGTCTTTCAATTTCATCTTTTAATTCAGCATATTTCTGGTGTTTTTCACTTATTAATTTCTGTATGTTATATGCGTTGGGAATGGCTGTATCTTTTAAGTTGTTCTTGCTTGGGCAGCATGGTAGCGTAGTGGTTAGCACAATGCTTTACAGTACAGACGATCCGGGTTCAGTTCCTGCAGTTGCCTGTAAGAGGTCTGTGGATTTCCTCTGGGTGCTTTGGTTTCCTCCTACAGTTCAAAGACGTACTAGTTGGTAGGTGATTCGGTCATTATAAATTGTCCTGTGATTCGGATTGGATTAAGATCAGCGGTTGCTGGTCAGCAAGGCTCGAAGGGTCTATTCCGCTCTGTGTCTCAGTAGAAATAAAAAACCATCAGAACAGTTATTATGGATCCTCCTATCTGTAATAACGGATCTAAAACTGGATCAGGCTTGTATTTATAGTAAGGTACGGTGTCTTTTATGAGTTTGTATTTTAAAGTAAGGGTGTGATGAATGATGTTTGCCTGTGTAAGTAATGAGATTGCTGGAGGATCCAGTAAAGCGTTGGATTGTTTCTGGTTTCTCTGGGCATTTCCTGCATTTATCGTCTTGAGTGTGTTGGTCTTTTGTAATGTGTTTGTGATATTTTTTGTGTTGACCACCTGGTCCTGTATTGCCACAAGGAGCCACCCTGTTTCTGGGAAGAGGTCTCCGACTGTGAGCCAGGCGTTCGACACTTTCTTGTTAACATCTAGTCTGCTCAGATTGTGGGGATGTCTTCCATGGAGGGTCATGCTCTTCCATTGGTTAACATTTTCTCCTGTAGTGATAATTTGATAGCGTGTTATCACACTGTCAGGGAAGGCAAGCAAATATCGGACAAAATTGCAGCCCCTGGGACAGTATCAGTGCATTAGGGATGCAGAATCAAAAAGGGTAGCAAATACAGAAATCAGAGTTATTTCTCTTATATGAAGTATAAGAAATGGTGGATGATCTTGTTACACGAATGCAGATGGTCAGGTATGATGTTGTGGCCATCACAGAATTGAGGCTGAAAGATGGTTGTAGTTTGGAAATGAATGTCCAAGGTTACACGTTGAACCAAAGGAAGGCAGGCAGAAGGGGTGGCATGTAGAAAGATGTGACATAGGGTCAGAAGATGTTGAATCCTTGTGTCTTGAGTTAAGAAATTGCAAGGGTGAAAGGACCCTGAGTGCAATCATATACAGGTCTCCCAACAGTAGCTGACATGTGGACTGCAGGTTACAATGGGTAATAGAATGTCAAAAGGGCAATGTTATGATAGTCATGGGAGATTTCAACATCAGGTTGATTGGGAAAATCAGGTTGGTATGGATCTCAAGTAAATCAGTTTGTTGAATGCCTACGAGATGGCTTTTTAGAGCACCTTGTCGTTGAGTCTACTAGGGGATCAGCTATACTGGATTGGGTGTTATGTAATGAACCAAGTAGATCAAGGAGCTTAAGGTAAAGGAACCCTTACAAGGCAGTGATCACAGTATGCTTGAGTTCAACTTGGAATTTGGCGGGGAGAAAGTAAAGTCTGACGTGGCAGTATTTCAGTGAAGTAAAGGAAATTACCGTCATGTGGGAGAGGAGTTGGCCAAAGTAAATTGGAGTCATTTTGAGGGAAAATATGAAACATGAAAGCAAGCTAACAAACAATATCAAAGTGGAGAATAAAAGCTTTTTCAAGTACGTAAAAAAAAAAGGGAGATGTGAGTGGATATAGGACCACTAGAAAATGAGACCAGAGAAATAATTATGGGGGACAAGGAGATGGCAGATGAACTAAATGAGTGTTCCGGAAAATTGCAGATGTCACTCCACTCTTTAAGAAAGGAAGAAGAAAGGAAATTATAGACCAATTAGTCTGACCTCAGTAGTTGGGTAGATGTTAGAGTCAAATGTTAAGGATAAGGTTACTTGGTGACACAAGACAAGATGGGACTAAGTCAGCATGGTTTCCTCAAGGGAAAATCTTGCCTGGCAAACCTATTGGAATTCTTTGAGGAGATTACAAATAGGATAGATAAAGGGGATGCAGTGGATGTTGCATATCTGGACTTTCAGAAGGCCTTTTACAAGGTGCCACACATAAAGCTGCTTACCAGGTTGAGACCCCATGGTATTACAGGAAAGTTACTAACATGGTTAGAACATTGGCTGATTGGTAGGAGGCAACGTGGGAATAAAAGGATCCTTTTCTGGTTGGCTGCTAGTGACTAGTGGTGTTCTGCAGGGGATGTTGGTGTATGACCCCTCAGGGGTCTCAGAGAAATTAGAAACCTGGTATGCCCCTTTTGTGGGCAACATGGTCAGCATTACTGTCCTGGGAGATGTAAAGGGTAAGGAGGGAGCAGCATTATTAGTTCAGGTCCCTACTGAGATATGGAGCCAGTTGGGTCTTGTGTCCCTCCACGTTACCTTGTCAGTGGCTGCGGGACACAAACCAAAGGAGTTAGGGTTTCTAGCCTGCCGACTGCAGGAACAGGCAGACCTGAGCCTCCTTGGAACTCCACAGATGTTCCCAGATGGAACTTTGACTTATTACCTTACCCCTTTTTTGGTAACAGGCTGTGTCCGTCGTCACCAGCCTCACAGCCTCCCCTCGGATGAGCCAGACCCTGACTTATGGGCTGCATCAAAGGTCGTTGTAGGACTAACCTTTGTGACCCCAGTGCAAATTCGGGTGAAACAGGGAGTACAGCTGCCCTCCATTCCACAATACCCCCTCTGGAGGGACGCTGCTGACAGTATCACTTCCCTGGTGGACTCTTTTTGCAACAGGGCATCTTGGTCCCCTGCCAATCACCTTGTAACACCCCTATTCTACCCGAACCCAAACCTGGACGGACGGAGTGGCGCCTGGTACAAGATTTACAGATGATAAATGAAATAGTTGAACCTTTACGCCCTGTCGTCCCCAACCTTGCCACCATTCTTAGTAACGTCCCTGTGGACTCACTATCATTGATCTGCAGCATGTGTTTTTTGCAATTCCGCTGTCCCCCGACTCCCAGTAATTGTTTGCCTTTACTTTCCAAGGCCAGCAATATACTTGGACGTGCCTTCTGCTGGTCCATTCCCTGACCAGCAGTTCCCGGGGGTGGGGGGGGGGTCATCCATTATCCAATACATAGATGACCTGTTGTTAGCCAGCTCCTCTCAGGTGCAGGAGGCGTTTAAGCCACAGGAAAAACCAGAGGAGGTGTGGCCGGTTTTGAAAATTGGAGATTCGATGCTGATAAGAGACTGGGAGCGCCCCAAGCTTGGACCCCGGTGGAAAGGACCTTTTCAGATCCTTCTCCAAACACCGACAGCAGTAAAAGTACAAGGTCACGACCGGTGGATTCACCTGAGCGATTGTAAGCGATGGTCGCCGGACAAAAAGTGATTGTTGTTGGACTTGGACTCTTTATGTTTAGACTAACAGATACTTTGGAAAGTAATCTCTTTTATGAAACGCATATGCAATTATATGGTAATAGAACTGTATGTTACTCCCTAGCTCAACCTGTGGAGGCACTATTCGTGGCTAACCCATCTGAAAGGAGGTGGGAGGATTTAGTGGAAGAGGATAGGTCAGGCAGAGAGTGTAAAGGTGATAAAGGAAGGTTTACAAGAGGGAGTAGGGGATGGTGTGTGGAAAGTCTGAACAGTACCTCTGGGTAGACCTCTGAGAATTGGCAATTCAAGTGCTGGGGAACTCGGTCCTGGCTAAAGGCATGAATGCAACAAAATGACGATCGGGAAGAGGGACGTTGGGTCACTAACTCTAGCTGTAGGGGTACCCAAAGCTACCCTTTCTGTTTCCAGGGATTAGGATGGGGGTGTGTAATTGCCAAAGTCTCTGAGAACATCCCCTGCATTGAAAAGCAGTGTCTGAATCATGATTGCAGGATAAAACAAGGGAAGTTTTCATGCACTTGTATTCGAGGAAGGTGTGTTTCCCTACCCAAGGGGAGTCAGTATGTATGTGGCCATTGTAATGGGAGCCACGTTTCTAGGGGGACAATGTCACTAGCCTTCTCTTCAATATACCGCTCTGAACATACCTGGTATCAGGAAATATTTTCTTCTGTTAGTTCCACATGCTACCGGGCAAAGAGCAGATATGTGTTCCTCTTTAATGGAACCTGTAGTACGGCTACCAATGTTCTGCCTCTACTATTCGCAGCAGGAACGATCAGCCCTCTCACCGTTCCTTGCCCGCAGGAAGCTCACGTTCGATGACCATTGGTGGCTCGGTCCATTAGTAAAGAATTTTGTGCCGATTATTAGGACCCGACCACTCTAGGATCAGTGGTAGGCTACGGCTGGCTCAGCACGTTCTCCCTCGGAAGATCTACAGGGGCCATATCTGCCAGGAATCAAAACTACCTCATCTGTGGGCTGACGGCATTGGGGAACAGCACAATGGAGGGCCTGGACGCAATCAACCAAGAAATGGCAGAACTTCGACTCTATGCTCTGCAGACCCGGTATGCCGTGGACTACCAGTTAGCTCAACGGGGGGGGGGGGGGGGGGTGTGCCATAGTTGGGGATAAGTGCATCACTTATGTCAGGGACGAGTCCTATAACGTCTCTCACGCAATTCTAGAGATTCAGGAGCAGTTAGATAGTTTCAGGCAAGGGTCTGCTGGAGCAGAAGGGTGGCTCAGCTGGTTGCTAGGGGAATCGTGGGGCTCTTATCTCCTGCATGGGCTAATCATTCTTGTCGTGATTATCATTGTGTGTTGTGTACTGCTGACCTGTTTAAACACTTGCTGCAAGGCTTTTGCTACCAAATTAGCAGCACCGTTTTCAGCCCCAATTTAATTGTGTTATCATGGAATGATAAAAGGAGGGAATGAAATGTTTAAAGGGTTGGGAAATGATTTTCAGACTCTTGTCTATAACGGGTTAAAATTGATGCAGACTTCTGTTTGTTCTGTTCTGAGTAATCTGCCTGTGCTGCTTTCAGACTGAGAACCTTGCAAATGTTATGTTTTGTGGATTGAGTTCTGCTTATCTGTCACACACTTCATGCTACATGGTTTTGCAAGTATGGAGTTGAGCGCTTTTTGCCTCGTAAGCGAGTTCTATAAATTATAACACGTCTAAGTTGGACAAAGGTTCGATACGAACCTGCAATCCTTGTCTCATCTGCAGGTGTCAGGATGTGGTAATCTAATTATACTTTGTCTCCAAATATGCGGAACAACAATTGAAAACTGAGGAATTATCTCATTGTGCACATTGTCCTGGTTGTCTGAGCTTGACTGCCTTTTAGGGTGATTAAGGGGTCTTTGTCTTGAAATACCACTGTTGCTGGGCATGTGACTATGGGGGTAGCTAAAAAATTGTTTCCTGTGTATGTGACAAAAATGGTATAAAAAAAACTCTATCTCTGTGCTTTGGCAGAGAGACCTCTGGTACGGGCCCCCTGTGTGTGCCTAAGGAGGACTCTCTCTAGTAGCGAGCTTATAATAAAAAGCTGTTGCTTTATCCTCCGTAGTAATGTGTGTTCTTGCGTCGGGTAACGGGTAATAATTAGAAGTAAGGTTTAACATTTGTAAGGTTTAACAGTTAGAGCTTTGGCTGATTGGTAGGAGGCAGCATGGGAAAAAAAGGATCCTTTTCTGGTTGGCAGCTAGTGACTAGTGGCGTTCTGCAGGGGTCGGTGTTGGGACCACTTCTTTTTATGCTGTATATCAATGATTTAGATGATGGATTAGATGGCTTTGTTGCTAAATTTGCAGTTGCTATGAAGATTGGTAGAGGGGCAGGTAGTGTTGAGGAAATAGGTAGGATGCAAAAGGACTTGGACAGGTTAGGACAATAGGCAAGAAAATAGCAAATGAAATACAATATTGGAAAATGCATGGTCATGCGTTTTGGTAGAAGAAATAAATGTGCAGCCTATTTTCTAAATGGGGAGAAAATCCAAGAATCTGAGATGCAAAGGGACTTGGGAGTCATTGTGCAGAACAACCTAAAGGTTAATTTCAGGTAGAGTCAGTGGTGAGGAAGATAAATGCAATGTTAAAATTCATTTCAAGAGGTCTAGAATACAAGAGCAGGGGTGTGATGCTGAGGTTTTATAAGATACTGGTGAGGCCTCACCTTGAGTATTGTGAACAGTTTTGGGCTCCTTATCTCAGAAAAGATGTGCTGGCATTGGAGAGGGTTAAGAGGAGGTTCACAAGGATGATTCTGGGAATGAAAGGGTTATCATATGAGGAATGTTTGGTAGCTCTAGCTCTCATTGAAATCTTTCGAATGTTAAAAGGGCTAGACATGTTAGATGTGGAAAGGATGTTTCCCATGGTGGGGGAGTCTAGGACAAGAGGGCACAGACTTGAGTGTACATAATGTTTTCTAAAATTTGTTCTTATTTTTGTTTGTAAATTTTCCAGATTGGTTTTGGACCAATATATTATGCCAAAATAATATATTAATATGGGTATAGCCAAAGTGTTTATTGCCTTTGTTATATTTTTACTGTTGAGCTCTGTTTGACAGATTTTCTTTGCTTGATATACCAGAAGCTTACACAGTTCTATGAAAAAGTTTGCGAACCCTTTGCAATTACCGTTCTTGTCCATTAATTGCTCATAAAAGGTGGTCTGATCTTCATCTAAGTCACAATAGACAAACACCATCTGCCTAAACTAATAACTCACAAAGGAATTGTATTTTTCTCGTCAATACTGAGTACACCATTTATACAATCACAGTCTAGGATCAAAAAAGGTATGTGAACCTCTGGGGTAATACCTTCCACAAAAGCTATTTGGAGTCAGATGTTCCAATCAATGATGTGACATTGGAGGTGTGAGTTGTAGAGGTGTCCTGCCCTACAAAAAAGGCACTCAAAGTCAGGTTACTGATAGCCTGCTCTTCTCAAGAAAGATCTGTGTTTATATGCATCATGCTTGATCAAAACAAGTGTCAGAGGACCTTGGAAGAAGAATTGTAGAGACGCACAAAGCTGGGAGAGGCTGCAAAAGCATTTCTAAAAACTTGAGTCTTCATCAGTCCACAGTAAGAGAAACTGTCTACAAATGGAGGAAACTCAGTACTGTGTCTACTCTCTCTAGGAGTGGGTGTCCTGCAAAGATCACACCAAAAGCACAGCTTGCAATGCTGAAGGAAGTGAAAAAGAACCCAAGGCTAACAGCAAAAATCTGCAGAACCTGCGGAAATCTCTAGAACTTGCTAAAGTCTCTGTTCATGTGCCACTACAAGAAAAACACTGAACAAGAATGGTGTTCATGGAAAGACACCACGGAGGAATCTTCTGCTCTCCAAAATAAAAAAACATTGCTGCACATGTCAAGTTTGCAAAAGACCACAACATTTCTGTTGAACTTTTTTGGCAGAAATGCACACCACTTTGTTTGGAGGGATAAGGGCACTGGACACCAACACTAAAACCTCATCCCAACTCTGAAGCATGTTTGGAAGGAACATCATGGTTTGGGGCGGCTTTGCTGCCTCAGGGCCTGGACAGCTTGCAATCGTTGAGGGAACAATGAATTCAAAATTGTATCAAGACATTTTTACAGCAGAATGTCAGGGTAGCAGTCCATCACCTGAAGCTGTTTAGAAGTTGGATGATGCAAGGAGCTGGGTTGTCTATGGGGTCGCTCCCTGAAGGCGCATGTCTTCCAGGCTGTTCCTGGAGATAGCGATGTGCCAGGCCCACACAGCTGGTCCGAAAACCACCACTTACAGAGAATCGTAGTTTGAACTGTATATCACGGGTTCCAGCAGAACCCCAACTAACTTAAAAAGAAAAGAAAGACACGATAAAAGAAAAATAAGCTGTTTCTACCAAAACCCCAGGTGCCATCTTTCCTAGCACCTCATGTACTGTGCTGAATGACAGAGGATCATGTCCTCTTGTGGCTAACTGATCTTCATGTAGACTTATGGATAGTTTTCTCCCCATTTGGCATACATTGTGTTTGGGGCCGTCTCCATGTTGGATTTGGATTTGTTCTCTCCATGTAGACTGTTGGATCTTTGGGTCTCGAGGCAAGCGTTCTGATTCTTGTGCTGGGTTTGTGTGCTACCATTATTCTGTGTGGCTGGAACAGTCTTGCTGTTGGGTCGGAAGTAATTCTCATGCATGGTTACGATCGCAAGACAGTGCTGGATGTTAAGAACTTTGAATACTGCTGATTACCCCATCAGCAAGCTGCTTGTTGGCGGAGGACTTGATATGGATCGTGTTGCTGCATGCTACGGGAAGGCATCAGAGGCGGTGTCCACCATAAAGTCAGTTGATTGTCTTGGGTGTTTCTCTTGTGATTGCAAGACCGTGTGGGACATTGATAACGTGAGATGCTGCAGGCCTGTTTCCCCTATTTGTTGGTGCAACAGCTGCGTGGCCTCAGTTACAGCATCAGCACCATCTTTCTAATCATGTTTTCTTGAATTTAGTGTGATGTCTACATTTCCATTGAGACAACCAGCCATCTGTAGCTCTAAGATCTTATTGATCCAGCTTCTTAGCCTGTTCTTCAGACTTGTTTTTTTAATGCTGGTCAATGGGCACTCACACCCCGTCCAGGTACAAAGGAAAACCATTGATTGAGGGTCTCTTCAACATCTGGATCCTTACCTTCACGCCTCAGTTTTTGGAATGTTCCCTGTTGTCCCTCGCGTAATGCCAGTTCTTCTCACAGTTTATCTTGCTGATGTATCAGCCGTGCAGTTGTAGATTTTGACACCCCAGTTACCTCTGCCAGCTGACGATGAGTGGTGTTAGGCGAGTGGCTTTTAATTTGGTCCAGTAGGGTAATTTTTCTTGGCTAGTGTCAAATCTTTATGTGGCATAAAAAAAACCAAAATGATCAAAAGTCATTGCTTTTTGAATCGCCTTCTGTCCATCCAGATGGATAATACAACATAAACAAATTCAACTGTTCACTCTAAGTGCTGTGTACCACACAAGTACACGTGGCGGACCGCCTTCTGTCCCAATTAAGGGGCATGGTGTCCCAAATAAACGAAGGGAATCCCAGCTATTTTCTCAATTTGCTTTTGATCCAAATAAGCAGCTGCCCTGATTAATAGAAGCCCAATAACTGGAGCCCACTGTATTTCTGGGTTATGATTGTAACCTTTTGGGTAGCACAACACTCCACAGTACAGGGAACGGGCTCAATTCCCGCCATTGTCTGTGAGAAGTTTTCAGGTTCTCCCCATGACTGCAAGTTTCCTCGGGTGCTCTGGTTTCCTCCCACACAGTGTAACGGTTGGTAAGCTAATTGGTCACGGTAAATTGTCCCGTGATGAGACTAGGATTAAATCCAGGGGTTGCTGGGTGTCGTGGCTTGAATGGCCAGAAAGACTAATTCCATGTCGAATGTCAATAAGTAAATACAAACTTTATTCATCATGTACTTTTACATCAGGGGTTCCCAACCCTTTTTTATGCCATGGACCTCTATGATTTACCGACGGGAGGGGTCCACGGGCACTAGGTTGGAAACCCCTGATTTACATATATTATGAACTTGCTGTGACGTGTTTGTGTGACATGCAACAAGAAACAACATTCAACAATTATAAAGAATTGTATAAAATATAAAGTTAGAGGTTCAAGTGCGGGTATGGAATGGTGGTTGTCCGACGATGACAGGAAGCCTTTGTGGAAGGGTTTTTAAGGTGGAAAAGCCCTTGCACTGGGACAGTTCCACACTGTCAACCTCAGAAGCCAGATCCAGTGGTATGAGTAGCCGTCACAAACTTGGTTGTAGTGGATGACCATGACATCTTCTGTGCCTTGTCAAGCCCTTCATTCTCCATGGAGCCGTATGGTACCACGTTCCTGGCCGTTGGATCTCATCTGGCCGGTCCACTGGAGTTGCCTTTGCGTGTCCCTATCTCACTGGGGTATGAGGCCAGCCGGGTACCCGCACGTGGTTTAGCCTGGGGCGCGGCCGCTGTCACATGCAAACAGTAACTTGGAGCCACAGGTGAGAGCTGAGTGTCTGGTGGTCCGGGGACGAAAGGTGAGTGAGCTGCCCCAGAATGGTCATGAGAAGCCCCTTCACCAGAGGTGCTACCCCTGCCCAGGCACGGATATGGAATAAAATGTGAGTAAATGCCAGCATGTATTTGTAATATAAACAGCATTATTAAAAGTGGTTTAAAGTATTTACAGTGCAGGACTGAGGCAATAGAGGAGGGTGCAGTGCTCACTGGAATGGTGGATCAGATTAACTGCCTGGGAGTGGAAACTTTTAAGATGGGGTGAAGTTTTTGTTTTAATAGCCCTATAGTGCTTTCCAGGAGGGACCTTTTGGAAAAGGCAGTTTGCAGGGTGGGCTGTGGTTACAGTGATTTTTCCTGCCTCCTGCTTTGTTCTGGACATATGCAAGATCTGATGTGATGGTGATCTGCAGCCAATGGCCTTTTCTGCTGACCTCAAGGGTCTGCTGCACTGAACCCGACAGTAATGGCTGACGTGAGGATGCTCTCTATGATGGCAGTGTGGAATTTCACCAATATGGATAATAATACTCAGAAAGGTTGAAGAAACCAACAGAATTAACCATGTGTTGATGTGATTTCAGCTGACTTCGATGCTGAGACGAAGTACAAGATCTGGATGAGGCATCGCTACCGAGCTTGTGTCCAGCAGCTCTTTCATCTGATGGACCACGGATCAGTTGGAATGCAGGTGAGACATGGCTGCATTTGGATCACTGGGGCAAGGGAAGAAATTTCCCCTCCCTTCCCTCTTCATTTCCCCACTCTGACCTCTTCTCCTCACCTACCCATCACCTCCCTCTGCTGTTCCTCATTCCCCTTTTCCCATGGTCCACTCCCCTCCCTTCTCCAGCCCTTTACCTTTCCCATCCACCTGGCGTCATCTATCACCTTCTAGCTTGTCCTGCACCCCCCCCCCCGCCTTTTAATTCTAGCATCTTCCCCCTTCCTTTGCAGTCCTGAAGAAGGGTCTCGGCCTGAAACATCGACTCTTTACTCTTTCCCATAGATGCTGCCTCACCTGCTGAGTTCCTCCAGTGTTTTGTGTGTGTGGCTCTGGGTTTCCAGCATCTGCTGGAGCACCTGTGTTTAAAGTTCAAATTTCAAAGTAAATTTATTGTCGAAGGATATAGTTGATGTCATATACAACCCCAAGATTCATTTTGTTGCAGGCACGCTCCATAAATCCACAGTAGATTAATAACCAGAATAGAATCAATGAAAGACTGCACCAACTTGGGCGATTTCAAGTATTGTACATAACGCGCAGAATGTCGCCGTAGTTCACCAGCACCACCTTGGCTCTTCTTTTGTTTAATATAAAACAAAACACCCCTGCAGCAGCAAAACAGACCCCTTCCCACCCCCTCCCCCCCGGCCACACAAGGAGACATCTTTTCCAAGTTCCCCAAGCTCTGATTCTGACTGGGATTTTCCTTGGTGGCTACCTCAGTCCCAGGAGCTTGCACACTCCTGCCGGGAAGTGTGAACACCGCTGAACGAGACCACCCACATGAGGGGATGAGTCACTGGACCCTCATCTTGCAGTTTCTCATTTGGTCTCACTATTCCATATCTATTAGCCTCTGTGGAGGCGTTTCAAACTGAATCCAGGGCAGTACACAGATGCAGCCTGGCCATCTCACTTTCCCGGCAGTTTGTTTGATTGTCAAAGTTCAAAGTGCGTATTTTGTGCCATATACAACCCTGAGAGCACACTCAGCAAATCTATAGAATAGTAATTATAACAGCATCAATGAAAGATCAACCAGAGTACAGAAGACAACAAACTGTGCAAATGCAAATAGAAATAAATAGCAACAAAAAACGAGAACGTGAGACAGTGAGATAAAGAGTCCTTAAAGTGAGGTCATTGGTCGTGGGAACATCTCAGTGATGGGGTAAATGAGTGTAGTTATCCACTTTTGTTCCAGAATCTGATGGTTGTGGAGTAGTAACTGTTCTTGAAGCTGGTGACATGAGTCCTGAGGCTCTTGTACCTTCTACCTGATGGCAGCAGCGAGAAGAGAGCATGTTCTGGGTGGTGAGGACCTCTGATGATGGATGCTGCTTTCCTACAATGTCGTTTCATGTAGATGTGCCTGTACCTGTGATGTACTGGGCAGAATCCAGTACCTTTTGTAGGATTTTCCGTTCAAGGGCACTGGCGTAGTATATTGACTGGCCGTGATGCAGCCAGTCAGTACTCTCTCCACTACACAGCTATAGAGGTTTGTCAAAGTATTAGATGCCGAATCTCCGCGGACTCTGAAGGAAGTAGTATGTGCTTTCTTCGCAATTGCACTTATGTGCTGGGTCCAGGCCAGATCCTCTGAAATAGTAATACCCACGAATGCTGTCCATCTCTGATTCAACCTTGCTTGAATACAGCCGAATGAAACAGTGTTACTCTGGGGCCAAGGTGCAACAGTCACACACAGCACAAGGCACATATAAGATATCAGTAAAAAAACAATCACACAAAAAAAATATAATGAAGACCCTGAGTCCTTGAATGTCTCTTCTACCTCATTTCTTCCTCTTTCCTTGATCTCAACTGGACTTGTGTCCGGTATTTTTGTTGAAATGTCACAGTCACTGAGTAAGGTGAATGTGACCAGAGGTAGTGGATACAGGCAGCAGAGTGGTGTAGTGGTTAGCTTACCGCTTTGCAGCGCACCAATGACATTACAATTCCTGCTGCTGTCTGTAAGGAGTTTGTATGTTCTCCCCGTGACCGCAGGGGTTTCCTCCCACACTCCAAAGATGAGCAAGTTAGGGTTAGTAAGTTGTGGACATGCTACATGGCGACATTTGCAGGCTGCATCCAGCACATCTTCAGATTGTTGAAGCAAACGATGCACTTCACTGCATCTTTCGATGTACTTATGGCAGATCAGAATCAGGTTTAATATCACTGGCATATGTTGATAGTTCAATTTAATATCAGAGAAATATATACAATATACCTCCTGAAATTCTGTTTCTTTGCAGACATCCACAAAAACAAAAGCTCCCTAAAGAATGAGTGACAGACAAAATATTTGAACCCCACCCATTTTCGCAGAAAAGCATCAGCACCCACCACCCACCAAACAAGCAATAACCAAGTCCCCAATACAGACCATGATCTGTAGTACAACAAAAACTATTCATCCAGCCAACAATTCAATATATTACAGACTCTCTCTCACCCTAATAAAGAGAAAAAGAGGTATCCCCTTTCACAGTGAAAGGGGAGACCTAATAAAATAACTCGTTGATTTATGGTGTTAAAAGTATGTCATGCCACTTTTTTTCTGAGTTCTGTGACCCAAGAATTGGCACCAGTCTCTCACTCACCAACGAGAGAGAGAGAGAGAGAGAGCAACTCGCCAAGTACACGGCCTCCGACAGCTGATCCGCAGTTCCCAATGTTTCATTCTCTCCCGCAAGGTTTCATTCAGCAGTGACACTGACTTAGAATCAGCTCATCCACACGGCCATGAAACCTCAGAACCCCAAAGGTGCGTTCGTCTTCCAGGCTGCGTCCTTGGGATATCAAAAAGCAGCATCTCACCGCCACAAAGTACCGAAGTCTGAGTGTAACTCCAGGTCATCGTCTTCAACAGAGCCCCATCCACCGTGAAAGTGAAAGGCAGAGATAGCAAAGGTAGAAATTAAAGCAACATACATCAAAGTTGCTGGTGAACGCAGCAGGCCAGGCAGCATCTATAGGAAGAGGCGCAGTCGACGTTTCAGGCCGAGACCCTTCTGGTTTCGTAGATAAACACGAAGGAGTCACAATCTAATGACATCATGACTCCGCCTTTGCCTACATTGCACCTATGTTGTGAAATTTGTTGTCTTTATGGCAGCAGTACAATGTAATACAAAGTATGAAAAAAACATGATTTACAGTATATAATAAACGGCTAAATAAGTAGTGCAGAAACAGAAATAAAAAATGTAGTGAGGTCGTGTTCATGGGTTCATTGTCCATTCAGAAATTGCTTGGCAGAGGGGAAGAAGCTGTTCCTGAATCGTTCAGGCTTCTGTAACTCCTTCTCAATGGTAGCATTGAGTACAAAGCATGACCTGGGTGATGGGTGTCCTGAACGATGGAGGCTGCCTTTTTGAGGCATCGCTCCTTGAGGATGTCCTGGATACCTTGGAGGTTAGTGCCCATGATGGAGCTGACTGAGTTTACAACTCTCTGCAGCTTTTTCCAATCCTGTGCGGTAGCCCCCACCCCCATACCAAATGGTGATGCAGCCAGTTAGAATGCTGTCCGCACTACATCTAGAAATTTGTGAATGTCTTTGTAGCAGTAATGTTTACAAAGCAGTGGAAATGCTCGACAATGCTGACCGCAAGGCAAGGCTTTAGGTAATCCCGATGTCAGACAGTTGTGGTCAGCGCAGCGCTTTTACAGTCAGGGCATCAGAGTTCAGAGTTCAATTCCGACGTCATCTCTAAGGAGTCTCTACGTCCTGTCTCTGTGTGCAAGAGTTTCTTGCAGTGCTCTGGTTTCCTCCCACAGTCCAAAGATGTATCGGCTGGTAGGTTAATTGGTCATTGTAAATTGTCCCGTGATTAGCCTAGGGTTAAATTGGTTGGGTTGCTTGGCAGTGTGGCTCACTGGGACAAAAGGACCTGTTCTGCACTGTAGATTTCAGTGATAGTAGTACAGAAAAAGTGTATCATGAAGTTTTATGAATTGCTCAGTAAAATGTTGCGTGTATTGCCAGTGCCATCTTGGGAGGAAACCCATGAGGTTACGGGAAGAACATACAAACTTTTTACAGATGACACTGAAATGGAACCCCCGTTCTCACAGCCTGCACTGTAATTGTGTTACGCTAACCCCTGGCCTACCGTGCTTCCCTTGTTACTGGTCAAGAGGAGATTTGTGGTCCCCCAAGCCCACGATGATTAGGAACAACCTCAGTTTGACCACTCTTGGCTTTCTCCTGAATTTGCATTTGTAATTTTTGCTGGGGCTTTTTTGAGTTCTGTACTTCTGTTCCAGGAACTGGCACTGCGCACGCTAATGAAGTTTGTGCAGACCGAAGGAATGAAGCCTCTCGTGCAACGTGAAGACGAAGATTCTTGTATCTTCCCTGTGGAGTTGCTGACGGTGAGTGCTCTATGTTGAAATTTCTCTCTGCAGTGTGAATGTTGAGTTATGGAGACGCTTGTGGGAGGAGTACTTTGTTTCAAAATGTAGAGGGATCAAAGTTCAAAGTAATTTTTTTTATTATCAAAGTACATTTATATCACCATATACAACCCTGAGATTCTTTATTGCGGGCATTCACAGTCAATACAAAGAATAAAAAAAAACAATGAATATTTAGAATGAGGTGAAGAGTACTGAAAATTGTGTAAATAAAATAAAAATAATAATAATAATACTGAGACCATGAGTTGTAGATCCATTGAAAGTGCGTCCATGGGTTGTGGAATCAGTTGAGTGTTGAATTGAGTGAAGTTATAACCTCTGGTTCAAGAGCCTGATGGCTGAGGGGTAATAATTGTTCCTGAGCCTGGTGGTGTGGATCCTGAGGCTCCTGTGCCTCCTTCCTGATGGCAGCAGTGAGAAAAGAGCATGGCCCAGTTGGTTGGGTTCCCTGATGATGGATGCTGCTTTCCTACGACAGTGTTTTGTGTAGGTGTGCTCAATGGTGGGGGGAGGGGGGGCTTTATCTGTGATGTACTGGGCAGAATCCACTACTTTTTGTAGGATTTTCCATTCAAGGGCATTGGTGTTTCCATACCAGGCCATGATGCAGCCTATCAGTATATTCTCCACCACACATTTAAAGAAATTTGTCAAAGTAGAAGTTTGGCAAATGGGACGAGCTCAGTTGGGAATCTTGGTCAGCATGGACCTGATGGGCCAAAAGGCCTCTTTCCATGTTGTATGACTCTTTGACTCTCTAATAACCATACAGAACCAATGGAAGACTGCACCAATAGGGTGTTCAATCAGTGTGCAGAAGACAACAAACCGTGCAAATACAAAAAGAAAGATAATAAATAAGCAATAAATATCGAGAACATGAGAAAAAGTGTCTTTGAAAGTGAGTCCATAGGTTGTGGGAACATTTCAGTGATGGGGCACGTCAAGTTATCCCCTTTTGCTTCAAGAGCCTGATGGTTGAGGGGTAATAACTGTTCCTGAACCTGGTGATGTAGGACCTGAGGCTCCTGTGCCATCTTTTGATGGTGGCAGTGAGAAGAGAACATGGCCTGGGTGGTGGGGGTCCCTGATGATGGATGCTGCTTTCCTACAATGGCATGTCTTGTAGATGTGCTTAATGGTAGAGAGAGCTTTACCCGTGATGGACTGGACCTTATCCGCTACATTATAGGCTTTTCCATACAAAGGCGTTGGTGCTTCCATACCAGTCTGTGAGGCAACTAGAGTGGGCCATTCACACTTGTCACCTGCTCTGAATTTGATACATTGATGCTCTAAGGCCCATCTTTGGAGGATATGGGCATCACTGAAAAAGCCAGTATTTATTGCCCACTCTTAATTACCCTTGACTAGTTTCAGAGGGCATTTTAACATGACCACATTGGTGAGGCTGGAGTCACATATAGACCCCGGTTAAAGATGATGGTTTGGGATTGACTTATTATTGTCACATGTACCAAGATATAGTGAAAAGTTTGCTTTGTACACTGTTCATGCAGGTCAGATCATTACACAGTGATTTGTGGTAAAACAATAATGTTATTCCTTGGAAGATTGAGGGGAGATTTGATAGAGGTACACAAAATTGTGAGGTGTTTAGATAGCTGGCTTTTTCCACTGAGGTTGGGTGGGACTACAACCAGAGATCGTGGGTTAAGGGTGAAAGGTGAGAAGTGTAAGGGGGACACGAGGGGAAGCTACTTCACTCAGAGGGTGGTGAGAGTGTGGAATGAGTTGCAAGTCCTGCCTGTGAGTTTGATTTTAACAAGTTTGGAGAGGTACATGGATGGGAGGGGTTTGGAGGGCTGTGGTCCTGGTGCAGATCGATGGGAGTAGGCAGTTTGAGTGGTTTGGCACGGACTAGATGAGCTGAGGGGCCTGTTTCTGTGCTGCACTTCTCTATGAAAATGCTGAATAAAGTGTGTTACGAGAATACACATAAAATTAAGATGTTTGCTGGCCTGGGCTAGCATCAGTGGCATCAGCAGTTGGTCTGCCACCTGCCCTCAGGGGAAGGAGAGATAAGGAACAATGGAGCAGCGTCTGGAGATGTGTAATGAAGGGACGTGGGGGAGAGAGCTGTCTGGAGCGGCTCCCCCCTTTGAACCCTGAACTGTTTGAAGTGATGGACAGGCGATACCCCAGCAGGGGGATAAAAAGGGGACAGGTTCGCTAAGACAGACACACACGCCACCCGAGGTAACGAGACCCTGGAAGCGGTGCGCCTCTCACGAGTGGATGAGAAGTACCAGACAACGACAAGGGTGGAAAGGTACGATCAGCGGGAACCCGGTGTGTCCCCGCCCTTGCCTGGGTGCCGGGTTCACTGCAGAGGATCGACCGCATCTGGAGGAGGGGTCACAGTCGGTGACCTCAGGTGACATCACCAAGGACCCGCCCAAATGCTGTTTGTGAGCCATCTCGCTGGTCTGTGAGTGAAGCCGTTCTGAATGATCAGTTGTTCCTATTCTATGTCTCTCTTCCCCCACCTTGTCCATCGCCATGGCAACGATTACTGCGAACTGGACTACTAACTGGACTGAACTTTGAGTCATTTTGAAATTGGTCATTTACCCCTAGACAACGATAGAGCTTGATTGATGCTGTTATCTTAATTCTGTGCACATGTGTGGTTATCATTGTTGAATTGTTGCATTTATTATCCTTTCGATTACTGTGTTGCTTGTTTCTTTAATAAAACTTTCTTAGTTCTAGTACTCCAGACTCCAACTGAGTGATCCATTTCTGCTGGTTTGGCAACCCAGTTACGGGGTACGTAACAAGTGTTACAGAGGAAGTGTAGTGCAGGCAGCCAATAAGGTGTGAGGTCAAGTCCAGAATTTCTTCTCCAAACAATATGATTGGGTTTCTTTTAAAATAACAGTCCAATATCTTTGTGATCATTGTTACATAAACTAACAATTATAATTCTAGATTCATCATCATCATTGATTGCAGTGTGCTATGAGGTGGGCGATTATGGCCTTTCTTCTGTCTACCGAGTGAGGGATTATTGCCGCGAGGAATACCCCTTCACGCTGTTACTCTTTCCATAACCATGATTGTTCTTGTCAAATTTTCTTAAAAATGTGGTTTGCCATTGCCTTCTTCTGAAATTCTAGATTACTAGCTCAGCTGAAATTCTGCATCATCTTTGATGGGATTAGAACTCTAGCTCCTGAGTGAAAAGTTAGAACAATCATGTGTACAAGGAGACCAAAAGACCATAAGATATAGGAGCAGAATTAGGCCATTTGGCCCATTGAGTTTGCTCTGCCATTTCATCATGGCTGATCCATTTCTTTCTCAGCCCCAATCTCCTGCCTTCTCCCCAATCCCTTCATGCCCTGACTAAACAGGAATATATCAACCTCTACCTTAAATACACCCAATAACTTGACCTTCACAGCCACTTGTGGCAACGAGTTCACACTTTCTAGCTGTATATGTGTGTGTGTGATATATGTGTGTATGTATATAAAATATATACTAAATAGTGCAAAAAAAATGATTTAGAGTATATAATAAATAGTCAAATTAAATCAGCAGTACAAAAATAGAATTTAAAAAGAAGTAGTGAGATGGTGTTCATGGGTTCAGTGTCCATTCAGAAATCCGATGGCAGAGGGGAAGAAGCCGTTCCTGAATCGTTGAGTGTGTGCCTTCAGGCTCCTGTACCTCCTTCCTGATGGTAGCAGTGAGAACAGGGCATGAGCTGGGTGATGGATGCCAGCTTTTTGTGGCATCGCTCCTTGAAGATGTCCTGGACACTACAGAGACTGGTGCCCATGATGGAGCTGACTGAGTTTACAACTCTCTGCAGTTTACTTCAGTCCCGTGCAGTTGTGCCCCCCACCCCCATACCAGACAGTGATGCAGCCAGTCAGAATGCTCTCCATGGTACACCTGGAGAAATTTTCCACTGATCTTGGTGACATACCAAGTCTCTTCAAACTCCTAATGAATTATAGCCGCTGCCGTGCCTTCTTGGTAACTGCATCGACATGTTGGGACCAGGTTAGTTCCCCAGGGATACTGATACCCAGGAATGTGAAATTGGTCACTCTTTCCACTTCTGATCGTCGATATCCCTCTATCTCTTTAATTTCAATGTTTCTATTGAAAAGCCTCTGAACTGCTTGTTTCCATGACTACGCTGGTAGCCTAGCATTCTGTGTGAAACACCTTTCAACTCATCCCTGTAATGTTCAATCAGGTTTGTGGGTCTGGCAAGTGGACAGGAAATGGACTGACTTTGAATAGGTATATTAATCATTTATTTACAAACAGTAAAAATTCAACCAAACATTCATGTTCCCCAAGTTACACACACTACAAGCTGAATATTCAACAAACATACATACATTCGACAAAAGCACTTAGTGAAAAAGTCCACGCAGAGTATACCTTCCCAATCATCATGTGCGTCCTTGCCTTAAACAAAGGAAGAAGAGAGCAGGCCCCTTTCACGTGCTATTTTATAAACCCAGGATATTTGAAACTGAACACTAGGCATCTATCCAATGGGAAAAGCTCTGCTGCGTCTAAACTAACCAATCACAAAGGAAGCGACTTTCAACAATCAGAATAAGGCACACCCCCACAGTTCACACCATCCACCGAAACGTAACATCATGTTCTCTGGTGTTTGACATTTCTACCCTGGGAGAAGGGTAGAATCCTCTCATGATTTTAAACACTTCAGTTAGGTGCATCTTCAGCCTCTTGGGAAAATAACACGCAGTAGTGTAGCGGTTAGCAGAACGCTTTACAGTGTCAGCGATTAGGGCTGAATTCCTGCCGCTGTCCGTACTGCAGGGGTTTTCCCAGCCGCTCCAGTTTCCTCCCACATTCAGCTGTGGGCTTGATATGTTGATGCGGGAAGTGTGGCGACACTTGCGGGCTGCCCCCGATACATCCTCGGACTGTGTTGGTCATTGACGCAAGTGACACATTTCCACTGTACGTTTTGATATACGTGTGACAAATAAAGCTAATCTTTAAATTTTTAACCTAGTAGTTCACACCAATAAGCCGTCATTCACAGACCACCCCAGGCATCCATCCATCCTTCACTTCGGCCCCTTTCCCCTCTCCTCCTGATCTATCCAGTTCCTCTGACACCCACTTTCTTTCAGCTCCTCTGCCCCCTCCATCTGCCCTTCACCCACACATCACCTCCCACTGGGTCCCCTCCCTCCACTCTTTCCCATCTGCCCTCCCCACCACCCTCACTTGGTTCCATTCTCCACCTTTCTCTCAGATCAGATCCCACCATCTACAGCTCTTTGTCACTTGGATCCACCCATCGCCTCCCAGCCTCTGATACCATTCCCACTCTCCCTCCTCCATCGGCCTTTTGTTCCTCACCTGGATCCACCCATCACCTCCCAGCCTCTGTCACCGTTCTCACTCTCCCTCCCCCATCTGCCTATCATCCCTCCTACCTGGATCCACCCATCACCTGCCAGCCTCTCTCACTATTTCCACTCTCACACCTCCAACTGCCTATCATCCCTCCCACCTGGATCCACCCATCATCTCCCTGCCTCTGTCACCGTTCTCACTCTCCCTCCCCCCTCTGCCTATCATCCCTCCTACCTGGATCCACCCATCATCTCCCAACCTCTCTCACTATATCCATCTGCCTATCATCCCTCCTACCTGGATCCATCCATCATCTCCCTGCCTCTGTCACATTTCCACTGTCCTGCCTCCATCTGCCTATCATCCCTCCTACCTGGATCCACCCTTCATCTCCCAGCCTCTCTCACTATTCCCACTCTCCCCTCCCTATCATCCCAACTCACCTGGGTCCACCCATCACCTCCCAATCTGTGGGGAGGTCTTGACTCAATGTTGCCTGTCCATCTTGCTCCTCAGATGCTGTCTGGCCAGCTGAGTTCTTCCAGAATTTTGTGTTCTACAATCCTGCATCTGCAGTCACTAGTATCTGCACCCATTCCTGTCCAGTTGATCTACCCAATGTCAGCCCTGTGATTGGGCACCATGGTAGTGTAGCGGCTGTCTTAACACTGTTACAGCTCAGGGTGTTCCTTAAGACCATAGGATATTGGAGCAGAATTGGGCCATTTGTGGCCCGAGTCTGCTCTGCCATTTCATCATGGCTGATCCAATTTCCTTCTGAGCCCCAATCTTCTGCTTCTCCCCGTATCCCTTCGTGCCCTGACTAGTCAAGAATCTATCAACCTCTGCCTTAAATATACCCTATGACCCGACCTCTGCAGCCGCCTGTGTGACGAATTCCACAGATTCACCACTCTCTGGTTAAATAAATTCCTCCTCATCTCTGTTCTAAAAGAATGCCCACCTATTCTGAGGCTGTGTCCTCTGGTCTTAGACTCCCCCATCATAGGAAACATTCTCTCCACATCCACTCTGTCAAGGTCTTTCAACATTCAATAGGTTTCAATGAGATTCCCCCCTCCCCACCCTTCTCATTCTCCTGAATTCTAGTGGGTGGAGGCCCAGAGCCATCAAACACTCCTCATATGACAAGACTTATAATCCTGGAATCAATTTCATTCCGGAGTTTGGAGTTCAGTTCCTGCGCCATCTTTAAGTAATTTGTACATTCTCCTGTGTGACTGCATGAATTTTCCCTGGGTGCTCTGGTTTTCTCCTTAAAACGTTCTGGTTAGTAGGTTAATTGGTCATTGTAAGTTGTCCTGTGATTGGGATAGGGTCAAATCGGTGAGTTGCTAGACAGCCGTATCTGTATCTCTAAATAAATAAATTGCCTCAGATCACGGGGATGATGGCAAAGACAGTTCTCACAGTGGCCCCGTGATGTACCTCTGTGGTGTTGTTCACCTCCCCATTTCCCATCCTTCATCAGCAGTGCGATGTTATGGTTTTCCCGCCCTTCCGTACCCGTTTACATTTCTCAGTGTTGTAAACCACCAGGATTTCTGCACCCTAATTCTGCCCACTTAATCACATATCCTCCCCCCTCCATTTTTAATCCTTCCAACTGTGGCAGTGTGTCTTTGAAATATCTCAGCCCAGGACCTTGACTGTTTGTTCCTTTCAATAGATCACACACAAAATGCCAGAAGAACTCAACGGGTCAGGCAGCATCTCTAGAAATGAACAAACGGTCAACATTTTGAGCCGAGACCCTTCTTCACATTTCCTTCCACAGATGCTGCCTTTCTTGCCGAATTCCTCCAGCATTTTGTGTGTGTTACTCTGGATTTCCAGCATCTGCAGAATTGCTTGTGTTTATAGTAGTGCCTTTCATTGCCTTTGATCTGAAATTCCTCCTCTAAACTACTCCGTCTCTTCACTTTTCTCTCATTCCGTTACACACTGGCTTAAACCTGACTATATCACCCTTCCCTTTTCTGGCCCAGGTTCACGTTTTCTTCAACAGCCTCTCTCTGACGCGCTGTGGGAAATTATTACCCTCGTGTTCAATGGTTCAGTTTAACATCAGAGAATGTATACAATCTGAAATTCTTACTCTTCATGGACATCCACGAAACAGAAGAAAATAAAACCAGAGAATGAATGACAGAAAAATAGTGGAACCAGAAAGCCCCCCTCCTCCCCCCCATACACAAACAACAGTACAAGCGTGAAACCTTGCCCCTCTCCCCACCACGAAGCAATAACAAGCCACCAAAGACCACTGTGCCGACTGGCGGTGTAGTGGACCTCGAGCTGAGTGGTTCCCAGTTCGAAATTGTCTGGCTCCTTGCACACTTTCCATCGGCGGTGAGTTGAGCATCGAGCTAGCAAACTGGGCCTCATCAAAAACAGGCAAATGCTAAGGAAACGGCGAGGTTGCCACCCGATGCACCACAAGGCGCAGAAAGGATCAGCAACACGAGACCGTGATCTATAGACCATCAAAAACTGCCCTCCATCCCGACACCTTGACATCTCAACAGGCCGTCTCTCTTACTAACGAAGGAGAGAGGGAGAGGTATCGCTCCTGCCACCAGTGAGCTAATGACCTTCTCTCTCGCTGTTTCAATGTTACGGTCTGCAGCGTCACTTATTTTGAGTTCTCCTGACTTGAGAATCAGCAGACTCTCTCTGAGAGGGACTGATCAAGTGCAGATGCCTCCGACAGCCGCACCTGCTGTTTCAAGTTTCCGATCTCCCGCGAATCTTCACTCGGTGAGGAGTCGGGCGGACCACAGGTCCAGACCCTGAAGACGCACGTCTTCCAAGCGACTGCAGGAGATCCTGAAACGCAGGCCGCTCGGCAAGTTCTGAAGAGCTGGAGCCCACCGTCCTTGTCGCTTTATAAATAGAAATTATTGAAAGTGCCGCACACAGTGCTGGAGGAACTCAGCAGGCCTGGCAGCATCTATGCAAAACAGTCGATGTTTTGGGCTAAGATCAGTCCTGATGAAGGGCTTCGGCCTGAAATGTCGACTGTACTCTTTTCCATAGGTGCTGCCTGGCCTGCTGAGTTCCCCCAGCATTTTGTGTGTGTTGCTCTGGATTTCCAGCAACTGCAGGTTCTCTCTTCTTTGTTATTGATCATGCCGTTATTCTGTGGGAATTATTCAGGAGTGTATTCAATATTCACAGCTGATCCTGGGAGTGTGTCAGTTTTGACAGAAGTTCACAGTGTTAATATTTTCAAAGCGCACCAGCCAGTGTGACTATTTACAGGACGGATTTAAAGATTGCACCAGAGTTTTCTGAGGGTTACCAGGCATGTGCTGATGTTTACAGGGTCAGTGGGAGTGTTCAGATTCAAAATTGTTTAATGTCATTTCCAGTACCCAAGTGTAAAGAATGAAACACAAAATTAAACACAAGATTCCAAGAACAAATGATAAAACAACACAATAAATACGTAAAGATAGCTTATATGCAGAAATAGATTGTATGACCCTAAAGTGACACTAGGCTGTACGTAGACTAGGTGGCACGGTAGTGTGGTTAACACGGTGATTTGCAGTACCAGCAACCCAGATTCAATTCCCGCTGGTGCCTGTACGTTCTCCCCGTGACCACGTGGGTTTGCTCCAGGTGCTCTGGTTTCCTCCCACAGTCCGAAGACATACCGGTTGGTAGGCTAATTGGTCATTGTAAATTGTCTTGTGGTTAGGCTAAGGTTAAATCGGGGTTTGCTGGGAGGTGTGTCTCGAAGGGCCGGAAGAGCCTATTCCAAGATGTAACTCAATAAATAAATAAGGTGACTGAATGGGAAATAATAAAGTTGTGGTGGAGTTGGTGGGTGGAGATGTTGATCAGCCTTGCTGTTTGGGGAGAGTAACTGACTTTGAGTCTGGTGGTCCTGGTGTGGATACTATGTAGCCTCCTCTGTGATGGGAGTGGGACTAACAGTCCAGGAGCAGGGTGGGTGGATACTTCATGACATTGCTGGCTCTTTTCTGGCCCCTTTCTATAATACAATACTGTGCAGAAGTCTTAGGCACCTGTTAAAAAATCTGTAAAGTGAAGATGCTTTTAAAAATAATGAAATGAAAAATTTCTAAATATATAAAAAATAAAAATAGATGTCAAACAGTAAAAGTACTAAATCAAATCAAAATTTGGTGTGACCACCCTTTGCCTGTAAAACTGTCTCAATTCTCTTGCATACACTGTCGTGCAGCTTTATAAGAAAATCTGCTGGTAGGTTGTTCCAGTCATCTTGGAGAACTTGCTACAGTTCTTCACAAGACTTTGACTGTCTTGCTTGCTTCTGTCTCTCCAGGTACCCTCAAATAGCCTTGTTGATATTGAAATCGGGGCACTGTGGAGGCCATACAAATCTGAACCCAGAAAAAAAATATATCTAGGGTGCCTCAGACTTGCGCATGGTGCTGTATGTCCTTTATGGTGGGTAGACTTGCGCATGGTGCTGTATGTCCTTTATGGTGGGTAGGCTGGTACTGGTGATGCATGGGGCAGTTTTGACTTCCTATTGTGGAGCCTTCCTATCTGCCACAGTACAGGTCCTGTACCATGCAGTGATACAGCTTGTCAAGATGCTCTCCACTGCATATCTATAGAATGACGTTAGTATGGCCGTGCAAAGTCCAGAGCTCTTCAGCACCCTTAAAGTAGGATGTCTTCTGGGACCATGAGATATTGTGTGTGATGTGCACTCCCAGGAGTTTGAAACTGCTGTGCTGTTGATGTAAAGAGGGCTGTGAGTTCTCCTGAAGTCAATAACCATCTCCTTTGTCCCGTTGATGGAGTATGTTGGGATTTGGATGAGGCCCCCATAGTGCTGACTCGATGTGACGGAGGCTCAAACGTCCGGCAGTACCTTTTTAAGCAATTGATGCTGAAGTTTCTAAAAAGAAAGATATATGTTCAGTCCATTGCACAGCTGTGGGTGGAAGCTTTAAACCTAGAAATTGGTGTTTGCCGTTGAGCTGTGTGCTGGATGGCTTCGGTGGTTGGGGTAATCAGGGTGGAGGCTTCCAGGGTTAAACCTTGTTGTTTTTGGTTTTCTTGTTCTGAGAGACCTGACCTAAATTTACGAGTGAGGAGAGGTTGAGGTTACAGAATTGACGAATTGCATTTCGTCTCGGGCGTCATGCTTGTTCACGTATTCTAGTAAAAAGCAGCACACTGAGGATGTATGACACTACACGTCAATCTGTCCAGGCAGTGACTTTTGAGATGCTTGTCCTTATTCATTGAACGTAGAACAGTACAGCACAGGTACAAACTATTTGTCTCACAATGTTGTTGCTGAACCAGCTAAAAAGCAAGTCAAAAACACCCAAACACTAATCCCTCCTACCTACACCATGCCCATTTATGAGATTTACCCAAAACCATTGCATATGAATCCATTATGAGAGAGAAGTTTAAAAGAACTTTATTTTACTTTACAGTTCAATGTCTAGTGGGTTCCCCATGGAATCAGTTTCACAATTGGTAATACAGGTGCAGTAGCTGACCTTGAAAAGGGAGATTAGACAGAAAATATGTAAAATTGCACAGAATGCACAATTATGTAATTGAAGGCATTGCATCAACAATGTAATTGAATAGTTAGCAAAGACAAACGAATAAAATTCCTTTGACAGAGGATTGGGAAGTTTTTAAAAGCTCACAAGAGCAAACTAAGAAGGTCATTAAGAGGGAAAAGATGAACTATGAAAGGAAGCTAGCAAATAATATCAAAGAGGATACTAAAAGCTTTTTCAAGTATATAAAGAGTAAAAGACAGGTGAGAGTAGACCGATGACAGGTGACCGATAGAAAATGATGTTGGAGAAATTGTAATGGGAGATAAGGAGATGGCGGAGGAACTGAATGAGTATTTTGCATCAGTCTTCACTGAGGAAGACATCAGCAGTATACCGGACACTGAAGGGTGGCAGGGAAGAGAAGTGTGCGCAGTCACAATTACGACAGAGGAAGTACCCAGGAAGCTGAATAGTCTAACGGTAGATAAATCTCCCGGACCAGATGAAATGCACCCTTGTGTTCTGTAGGAAGTAGCTGTGGAGATTGCAGAGGCATTAGCGATGATCTTTCAAAAGTTGATAGATTCTGGCATGGTTGCGGAGGACTAGAAGCTTGCAAATGTCACTCCGCTATTTAAGAAGGGGGCAAGGAAGCAAAAAGGAAATTATAGACCTGTTAGCTTGACATCGGTGGTTGGGAAGTTGTTGGAGTCGATTGTCAAAGATGAGGTTACGGAGTACCTGGAGGCGTATGACAAGATAGGCAGAACTCAGCATGGTTTCCTTAAAGAAAAATCCTGCCTGACAAACCTATTACAATTTTTTGAGGAAATTACAAGTAGGCTAGACAAGGGAGATGCAGTGGATGTTGTATATTTGGATTTTCAGAAGGCCTTTGACAAGGTGCCACACATGAGGCTACTTAACAAGATAAGAGCCCATGATATTACGGGAAAGTTACATACGTGGATAGAGCTTTGGCTGATTGGCAGGAAACAGAGAGTGGCAATAAAGGGATCCTATTCTGGTTGGCTGCCGGTTTCCAGTGGTGTTCCGCAGGGGTCTGTGTTGGGGCCGCTTCTTTTTACGTTGTACATCAACGATTTGGATTATGGAATAGATGGCTTTGTGGCTAAGTTTGCTGATGATACGAAGATAGGTGGAGGGGCTGGTAGTGCTGAGGAAACAGAGAGTCTGCAGAGAGACTTGGATAGATTGGAAGAATGGGCAAAGAAGTGGCAAATGAAATACAATGTTGGAAAGTGTATGGTTATGCACTTTGGCGGAAGAAATAAATGGGCAGACTATTATTTAAATGGGGAGAGAATTCAAAGTTCTGCGATGCAACGGGACTTGGGAGTCCTCGTGCAGGATACACTTAAGCTTAACCTCCAGGTTGAGTCGGTGGTGAAGAAGGCGAATGCAATGTTGGCATTCATTTCTAGAGGAATACAGTATAGGAACAGGGATGTGATGTTGAGGCTCTATAAGGTGCTGGTGAGACCTCACTTGGAGTACTGTGGGCAGTTTTGGTCTCCTTATTTAAGAAAGGATGTGCTGACGTTGGAGAGGGTACAGAAAAGATTCACTAGAATGATTCCGGGAATGAGAGGGTTAACATATGACGAACGTTTGTCCGCTTTGGACTGTACTCCTTGGAGTTTAGAAGAATGAGGGGGGACCTCATAGAAACATTTCCAATGTTGAAAGGCATGGACAGGGTGGATGTGGCAAAGTTGTTTTCCATGATGGAGGAGTCTTGTACGAGAGGGCATGACTTAAGGATTGAAGGGCGCCCATTCAGAACAGAAATGCGAAGAAATTTTTTTTTCCAGAGGGTGGTGAATCTATGGAATTTGTTGCCACAGGTGGCAGTGGAGGCCAAGTCATTGGGTGTATTTAAGGCAGAGATTGATAGGTATCTGAGTAGCCAGGGCATCAAAGGTTATGGTGAGAAGGCAGGAGAGTGGGACTAAATGGGAGAATGGATCAGCTCATGATAAAATGGCGGAGCAGACTCAATGGGCCGAATGGCTGACTTCTGCTCCTTTGTCTTATGGTCTTATGGTCTTGTATCCCTCCATCTTCCTCACATCCATGTGCCTATCCAAACATCTCTTAAAAGCCTGTAATGGATTTGCCTCTTCCACCACACCAGCCACCTAGGACACTCTGAGTAAAAAAAAACTTACCCTTCACATCCCCCTCGAACCTACCCCTGGTCACCTTCAATGCATGTCCTCTGGTATCAGACATTTCACCCCTGGGAAACAGATACTATCTGTCTACTCTCTCTATGCCTCTCATAATCTTGTAAACCTCAATCAGATCTCTCCTCAGCCTCCGGTGCTCCAAAGCAAACAACCCAAGTTTATCCACACTCTCATGATAGCACATGCTCTCTAAATCAGGCAGCATCTTGGTAAACCTCTTCTGCATCCCCACCAAAGCCTCGACGTCCATCCTTTAGTGGGACAACCAGAACTGTTGGACAAAGTCCAGATGTGGCCTAACCAGAGTTTTACAAAATTACAATATAACCTCCTGACTTTTGAACTCTGTGTGTCAAAGCTAATCAGGCCTCCTCTGTCTGTCTCCAGCTCTCAGCCCTCTACCTGCACTCCTCCAGCTGTGGCCTGCTGTACACTCCGATGTCCACTGCCCCACTCAAGGTGGCTCTGCCTTCAACTTCTCAAGCCTGAACCTCCTCAGTTTCCTCCGGAAGCTTCTGTCTCCCCTTTCTACTGGATGCCCCATCTCTTTGAGTGAAACCTCAGAGGTATATCATGTTGTCAAAAACTTTGACAAACTTCTATAGATACGTAGTGAAGAGTGGGACTGACTGGAGGCATCATGGCCTGGTATGGGAACACCAATGCCTTTGAACAGAAAATCCTACAGAAGGTAGTGGATTCGGCCCAGTACATCACTGGTAAAGCCCTCCTAATCAGTGAGCACTTGTACATGAAATACTGTTGTAGGAAAGCAATCCACCACCAGAGATGCAACCACCCAGGCCATGCTCTCTTCTCGCTCCTACCATCAGGTGGAAGGTATAGGAGCTTCAGGACTCACACCACCAGGTTCAGGGACAGTTACTACCCCTCAACCATCAGGCTCTTGAACAAAAGGGGATAACTACACCCACCCATCCGTTGAGATGTTCCTACAAGCAATGATCTCACTTTAAGGACTCTTTAACTCGTTATCTCATGTTCTCATTATTTGTTGCTATTTACTTATATTTACATTTGCACAGTTTGTTGTCTTCTGCACTCTGGTTGATCTTTCATTGATCTTTATAGTCACTGTCCTGTAGATTTACTGAGAATGCCTACAGAAACATGGAACTCAGGCTTGTATATGGTGACACGTAATGTACTCAGATAATAAAATTTTCTTAGAACTTGCTTATAAAGGCTTTGTGAAATTGCTGCATTAAAATGCCACATCAATGGAAGTTCTTGCAAAAATGAAACCAGGATGCTGCCTGCATTAGAGAGCACATCTTACGAGGATAGGTTGAGTGAGCTAAGAATGTGCTCTGTGGAGGGAAGGAGGGTAAGAGGTGTCTTGGAGGTGTGCAAGATGATAAGAGGCATCAACCAGAGACACTTTCCCAGGGCAGAAATGACTGATATGGGCAGGCGTAATGTTAGGGTGTTTGAAGGAAAGTATGGAGGTGGAGTATGTATTGGTAAGTTTTTTATGGGAAAGAGTCATGGGTGCGTGCAGTGCCCTGCCAGGGATGGTGGCAGAGGTGCATACATTAGGGACATTTTAGAGACTTAGTTAGGCACCCCACCACCGTAGCATGTCGGGGTGGAGATGCATCTCTACCAAAGGAGGTGTAAGGTGCACCCTCCCTCCGCCATCCTGCAGGTCACCCTTGGGCAAGGTGTCCCCCCCCCCCACTTCCACCCCCACCGATCAGGATCACGTGAAGCCATGGGAGCAGGTGGTGGATGGTCGTTTGAGCAGCTGGTGCAGATCACAAGTTCTGGTTATGCGACCACTGACACCAGGCAGACAATCTGAAGAATATCGATAACGGCTGGGGTCACCCGTCTTGTAAAGACACTGTCTACTTCTGTTGAAAAATTTGCCAAGAACAATCATGGTCATCGATAAGACCATGGTCGCCCACGTCATACAACATAGCACATAATAAACAAATGAGGTAAACACAAATATGACAGAGAAATGGAGGGCAATGTAGGAGGGAAGGGTTAGGTTGATATTAGATTAGGTTAAGATGTCAGCATTGTGGGCTGAAGGGCCTGTGCTGTGTTGTGATGTTCTGTGTTCGGTCAGAGCTGTATTAGTCTTGGCAGTGAGTGGGGACAGTTGTCTCCCTTGCCTTTATGAAGCGCTAAGGGATATCTTGCCATGTAACTTGCTGAGAGTGTAGAAGAATGAACGAGGGTCTCATTGAATGGGGACTGAGAAGGATAATAAATCAGCCAGCATATCTAGGCTGAATGGCCACGTTCTGCACCTGTGTCTTATGGAAACTACCGAATATTGAATTAGATAGAGTGGACGTGGAGAGGATGTTTCCAATAGTGGAAGAGCCTAGGACCAGAGGACACAACCTCAGAGCAGGACATCCATTCAGAACAGAGATGAGGAGCAATTTCTTTAGCCAGAGGGTGGCGAATCTGTGGAATACATAGCCACAGACAGCTGTGGAGGCCAATCATTGGGTATATTTAAAGCAGAGGTTGCTAGGTTCTTGATTAATCAGGGTGTCAAATGTTATGGGGAGAAGGCAAGAGAAAGGTGATGAGAGGGATAATAAATCAGCCATGATATGTGGAGCAGATTTGATGGACCGAATGGCCTAACTCTACCCCTATATCTTCTGGTCTTATGTAGCAGGCACTATAGAAATTAAAGGTGTTGGACACTGGTAAGCTATGATTCAGTCAATTCGATTTTCAGATTTTGCCTGCAACTTCTGTGACTCTTTTGTACCTTCCAGTCCCTTGTGAAGCACTTGCTTTCAGTGGAAAGAGATGCATCGTCGCTGATCTCCTGTTATCAGACCTACCTGAAGCACGCTGATGTCCGCTACTACACTCTGGCCACCACTGCTGATAACATACCAAAGGTCATTCGCAAGGCCAAGTGGGTAAGTTTTCCAATTCAGAGCCTTAACTTCTTCCACCTATCCCCTCCCAGCTTCCCACTTCTTGCCGTCCCCCATCACCTGCAAAGCTTGTACCGCTCCCCTTACTTCTCCCCCAGCTTCTTACTCTGGCTGCTTCTCCCTTCCTGTTTATGACCCTGTCCAGATGTAGCCTCCTCTGAGAGGGCCACAACCTCGTCATGGTTTGGAGGCTTGCGTGCCGCAGTGACATGGAGAGTTTGTCGACTGGAGTCGGGGCTTTATGCTTTGGCTCTTGGCAGGGTCACCCGTGAAAGCTACTGACATGATGAAGGAAGCTTTGAACACTGATGGAGATGGAGGAGCTTCGTTGCTGCCCGAAATGTCAGCGATTTAACAGGCAGACAGGTAGATGTAGCCTGACTTGCTGGCGTGCTATATTGGCACCGGAAGCACTGTGACACTTGTCGTTTGCCCCCAGCACATCCTCGGACCGTATTGGTCAAAGATTCAAAGAGCATTGATTATCAAAGTATGTATGGAATATGCAACTCTGAGATTCACCTTCTCCAGACAGTCGCGAAACAAAGAAAAGTTTGGAACCCATCAACAAAAAACATCAAGCCCCCCCCTACCCCAAGCGCAGAAAAAAAATCAAAAGATCATGCACATAGCAACAAGAAAGAACGAGCAAAAACACACAATTGAAGGAGTCCAATCGAGCTACAGTTCAAACCAGAAACCACAGATCCAGAACTTTGGTACCATTCCTTGACAGCGTTGAGGGAGAGATCATTCAAACACAGTGACCTTCTCTCGGGAGCAGTGATTGAGTGTCTGAATAGTCACTTGCCTCCCGCGGTCGTCTCAATGTTTCAGTCTTCACATTAAGCGCCAGATTGCTTAATCAGTCCGAAAACACACCGTCAAACTGTAGTAGAACCACATTGAAAAGGAAGAAGAGAAGTAAAAGAAACAGTTTCCTGAACCATCTGGAAGATGTCGCCTGAGGTAGCATTCACTGGTGCTATCTTGACTGGGAGTCATTTTTGATGTAAATGGTACATTTCACTGTATGTTTTGATGTTTCAATGTGCTTGTGAGAAATAAAAGTTACCTTTATCTACCTCGAGCATGTTGAGAATGTTGCCAAGTTTTCACACTGCGCACCTCGCTCTGTTCCAATTTGCTACCCATTGACCGTTCATTGCGTGTTGACCACGGGGGGGGGCGTAGCGGTTACCACAACACTATTACAGTTCGGGTGGCGTCGTCTGTAAGGAGTTTGTACAACCTTCCCGTGAGTATGTGGCATGTGGGTTTCCTTTGGGTAGCAGGGATAGGCCGGGTAATTATAGACCAGTGAGCCTTAGGTCTATGGTGGGAAAGCTGTTGGAAAAGATTCTTAGAGATAGGATCTGTGGGCATTTAGAGAATCATGGTCTGATCAGGGACAGTCAGCATGGCTTTGTGAAGGGCAGATCGTGTCTAACAAGCCTGATAGAATTCTTTGAGGAGGTGACCAGACATATAGAAGAGGGTAGTGCAGTGGATGTGATCTTACATGGATTTTAGTAAGGCATTTGACAAGGTTCCACACGGTAGGCTTATTCAGAAAGTCAGAAGGCATGGGATCCAGGGAGGTTTGGCCAGGTGGATTCAGAATTGGCTTGCCTGCAGAAGGCAGAGGGTCGTGGTGGAGGGAGTACATTCAGATTGGAGGGTTGGACTAGTGGTGTCCCACAAGGATCGGTTCTGGGACCTCTACTTTTCGTGATTTTTATTAACGACCTGGTTGTGGGGTAGAAGGGTGGGTTGGCAAGTTTGCAGACGACACAAAGGTTGGTGGTGTTGTAGATAGTGTAGAGGATTGTCAAAGATTGCAGAGAGACATTGATAGGATGCAGAAGTGGGCTGAGAAGTGGCAGATGGAGTTCAACCCGGAGAAGTATGAGGTGGTACACTTTGGAAGGACAAACTCCAAGGCAGAGTACAAAGTAAATGGCAGGATACTTGCTAGTGTGGAGGAGCAGAGGGATCTCGGGGTCCATGTCCACAGATCCCTGAAAGTTGCCTCACAGGTGGATAGGGTAGTTAAGAAAGCTTATGGGGTGTTAGCTTTCATAAGTCGAGGGATAGAGTTTAAGAGTCGTGAGGTAATGATGCGGCTCTATAAAACTCTGATGAGGCCACACTTGGAGTACTGTGTCCAGTTCTGGTCGCCTCACTATAGGAAGGATGTGGAAGCATTGGAAAGGGTACAGAGGAGATTTACCAGGATGCTGCCTGGTTTAGAGAGTATGCATTATGATCAGAGATTAAGGGAGCTAGGGCTTTACTCTTTGGCGAGAAGGAGGATGAGAGGAGGCATGATAGAGCTGTACAAGATAATAAGAGGAATAGATAGAGTGGATAGCCAGCGCCTCTTCCCCAGGGCACCACTGCTCAATACAAGAGGACATGGCTTTAAGGTAAGGGGTGAGAAGTTCAAGGGGGATATTAGAGGAAGGTTTTTTACTCAGAGAGTGGTTGGTGCGAGGAATACACTGCCTGAGTCAGTGGTGGAGATACACTAGTGAAGTTTAAGAGTCTACTAGACAGGTATATGGAGGAATTTAAGGTGGGGGTTTATATGGGAGGCAGGGTTTGAGAGTCGGCACAACATTGTGGACTGAAGGGCCTGTAATGTGCTGTACTATTCTATGTTCTATGCTCCAGTTTGTCTTGCAGCCTGAAGGCATACCAGTTGGTAGGTTAATTTGTCATTGTAGATTGTCCTCTGATCGGGCTAGGGTTAAATTGGTGGGTTGCTGGGCGGCAAGTCTTGTTGGTCCGGGTGGGCCTGTTCCGTGCTCTATCTCTAAATAATCATTTTACTCTCCTCCTTGTGTAGGCTGTGCTTCCTGTTTACCAACAGAACGTGTTCAGCCTTCTGTCTTCAATCTACATGCCAACCGAGGAGAAGGAACTCACAAGTTTCCTGGTGAAGCAGAAAGGTGAGTACGTTACCAAGGGTGGGTTACAAAGGCTGGGGGATGAGGGAATCACCTGCAAAATGCTGGAGGAGCTCAGTGCGTCCGGCAGCATCTGTTCATTTCTCTCCACGGATGCTGCCCTCATTGCTGAGTGCCTCCAGCAGTGAGTGTGTGTGTTGCTCAGCACTATCACTTTAGGCAATTAGGAGGTGGGCATTTAATATTGACAGAGAATGACCTCGCCAAGCTGTCATCATTCCACACCATGAGTCTCCGGAAGATCCTCCGTACTTTCTGACCAAGAAAGATCTCCAACCACACCCTACTCCTTCAGTGTCACCAAGAGGACATGGCCACAACCATCATGAGGAAACGTTGGAGATGGATAGGGCACATGATGAGAAGAAGGCCAAGTCCTTCATCAAGACAACACTTTGTTAGATCCCTGAAAAGTGGAGGAAACGCTGGAGACTGAAGACAACTTGGCACCGTTCTGCAGAGGCAGAAATGAGGACCCTGAGCCAGACCTGGGGCACAGCAGAGAAGATGGCCAAGGACAGAGAGAGAGGGGGGCCTTCATTGCGGCCCTAAGCGCCAGCAGCGAAACAGGCAGTAACTAATTAAATATTGGCTTTCTCACTTTTACCCGGATATAGGGGAAAGCTAACAAGTGTGTCCATTTATAACTTACCTAATTTTAGGAATCAGCTCAAAGTTCAAAGTAAATGTATTATCAAAGTACATGTGTGTCACCACATACAACCCTGAGATTCACTTTGCTGTGGGTATTCACAGTAAATACAAAGGAGCACAATAGAATCAATGAAAGACCACACACAACAAATAAGGACATACAACCAATGTGCAAAAGACAAACTGTGCAAATACAAAAAAATTAGTAAAAACGATGATAATAATAAACAAAAAATATCAAGGACATGAGTTGTGGAGTCCATAGGTTGTGGACTCAGTTCTGTGTTGGGCTGAGACATTGACTCATTTGGGCTGAAGGGTTTGTACCCTCTATTCTTGGGGTTGTGGGGTGCTTAAACAGGGTCTAATTATTGGTGCCAGGGAGGTTACATCGGAGAAAATAAACTGATGTTTATTTCTCTGTAATAATAGGTGTTGGATCTCTGTCATCTTCCCCTTCTTCCGAGAGGCAAGAATGCCAAGTTTTAATTCTTAACAATTGTTTATTTTAAAGTTCAAACAAACATCTAAGTACTAAGCAAGCTAAGTGAAGAGCTGAGAAGCAGAATGATGGAAAGCAAAGAAGGTGTAGTTAAAAAGAGAGAAGGTGGCTGCTCTGAAAATATCACCTTTATCATCTAGCAAAGAGAAAATTCCTTAGATAAGAACAAACCAATTGCACAATTACATCACGTGGGTAATGTGCTTACACTTTAGCCAATGAAAAATAAAAGGTACGGCTAACAGCGAAACCACTTTCTGCCAGTTAAGTGGGGACAAACCACAATACATGACTTGTTTTTTTTTTAGAAAGAATGTTATGATCAAACTACAACATTAGTTTTACATTAATGCATCTAATATCGATTTTAAAAGTATTTATAAAAACCAGTGGATTCCAACACGGGTATCAGACTGTTGTGCTCTAGGTGCTTGATGTCTGTAAATTCTAATGATGCCGCCTGACCTGCTGAGTTTCTCCAGCGTTTCGTGCGTGTTGCTCCAGATTTCTGGCATCTGCAGAATCTCTTCTGTCTAACACGGAATTCTTTCTATTTGTAGGGCAGCACGAGCGATACAAAGCAGCGAAGCTCGAGGTACTGTTTGAAAAAATAAACCTTTAACCTTTACGGGAATTTCAGACACAATTCGCAAACCTACGAGTTGTGGGAATCCGCTACCCACATTTCTGTTGGGTAGTGACTGTACTCACCATAACCTCCGAACCGTGGTCCTAGCGCCACCGTAACCACCGAACTGAGGTCCCAGCGCCACCATAACCTCCGAACCGAGGTCCCAGCACTACCGTAACCATCAAACTGAGGTTTCGGCACCACTGTAACCACCGAACCAACGTCCCGGCACTACCATAACCTCCAAACCGACGTCCCAGCGCTACTGCAGCCCCTGAACCAAAGACCGTAAGACCTAGGAGCAGAAATTGGCCAATTGGCCCATCAAATTTGCTCTGCCATTTGATCATGGCTTATTTATTATAGTCATAGTCATACTTTATTGATCCCGGGGGAAATTGGTTTTCGTTACAGTTGCACCATAAATAATAAATAGTAATAAAACCATAAATAGTTAAGTAGTAATATGTAAATTATGCCAGTAAATTATGAAATAAGTCCAGGACCAGCCTTTTGGCTCAGGGTGTCTGACCCTCCAAGGGAGGAGTTGTAAAGTTTGATGGCCACAGGCAGGAATGACTTCCTATGACGCTCTGTGCTGCATCTCGGTGGAATGAGTCTCTGGCTGAATGTACTCCTGTGCCCACCCAGTACATTATGTAGTGGATGGGAGACATTGTCCAAGATGGCATGCAACTTAAGACAGCATCCTCTTTTCAGACACCACCGTCAGAGAGTCCAGTTTCATCCCCACAACATCACTGGCCTTACGAATGAGTTTGTTGATTCTGTTGGTGTCTGCTACCCTCAGCCTGCTGCCCCAGCACACAACAGCAAACATGATAGCACTGGCCACCACAGACTCGTAGAACATCCTCAGCATCGTCCGGCAGATGTTAAAGGACCTCAGTCTCCTCAGGAAATAGAGACGGCTCTGACCCTTCTTATAGACAGCCTCAGTGTTCTTTGACCAGTCCAGTTTATTGTCAAACGTATCCCCAGGTATTTGTAATCCTCCACCATGTCCACACTGACCCCCTGGATGGAAACAGGGGTCACCGGTACCTCAGCTCTCCTCGGGTCTACACCAGCTCCTTAGTCTTTTTCACATTAAGCTGCAGATAATTCTGCTCACACCATGTGACAAAGTTTCCTACCGTAGCCCTGTACTCAACCTCATCTCCCTTGCTGATGCATCCAACTATGGCAGAGTCATCCGAAAACTTCTGAAGATGACAAGACTCTGTGCAGTAGTTGAAGTCCAAGGTGTAAATGGTGAAGAGAAAGGGAGACAAGACAGTCCCCTGTGGAACCCCAGTGCTGCTGATCACTCTGTCGGACACACAGTGTTGCAAGCACACGTACTGTGGTCTGCCAGTCAGGTAATCAAGAATCCATGACACCAGGAAAGCATCCACCTGCATCGCTGTCAGCTTCTCCCCCAGCAGAGCATTGTTCCTTCTCAACCCCATTCTCCTGCTTTTTCTCCATAACCATAAGGCCTAGGATGATTTCCCAAGACAAGTGGGAAGGGCACCTGACCATAATCCCTGATATGAAGTTTAATATGGGCAGTACTCTACTATAATGCCTGGGATGCTATTTAATAGGAGGGCTCCTTCCCAAAATCCCATGGTCATAATTCCTAGATTAGTACAACCACAGAAATGGCTAATATGAGGGGGGCAACACATAAAATGCTGGAGGAACTCAGCAGGCCAGGTAGCATCTGTGGAAAAATGTACAGTTCTGACCTGTTGAATTCCTCCAGTATTTTGTGTGCGTTGCTTGGATTTCTAGCATCTGCAGATTTTCTCTTGTTTGTAATACGAGGGGGCATAATTTTAAAGTAATTGGAGGAAAGCGTCTATCATTAAGGACCTGCATCACCCAGATCATGCCCCCTTTTCATTGTTACCATCAGGGAGGAAGTACAGGAGCCTGAAGGCCCAGACTCAGTGATTCAGGAACAGTGTCTTCCCCTTCATCTAATGTTCCCACACTGTTGTTTCATTATGTTTATTCAGCACATCCCAAACGTGTGCACAATGCTTTAAAAATATCCATCTTCTCATCAACAGGAGCACAAGAAAAAATTTGAGCAAGTCTGGTTAGTGTTCCTGAAGTACAAGGTAAGCTTTTTTTCTTTGTGGTGTTGAACTGTCTGTTTAGAGAAAGTGGCTAAACTTATTTACTTTAGGTGTAATTTCTTTGAGATTTTGTTTTTAACGTTAGTGTGGCGGTCATTTGTGCTTTTTTGCGGTTAACACATTAGGTTCAAGGTGTTGATAAGTTGTTGTGTTAATAGAGGCCTCTGTCGGTCAGGATTGACCGTGGATGTTGTGTCCTGGCTGTTTAGATACACAAGCCAGGGACTCCTGCTCTGGATTTTCCCTCGGGGTTGACTCCTGAAGCCTTCCCCATGAGTGAACATAGCCCACAAGGCAGTGGAGGTTTGAGATCGGTATTCCTTCCCCTGGATGAGCTGCCAACCGTGACTGATGAGCCCCATCTGTCCGAAGCGATTGGTTTCGAGGCTTCAGTAACTCGCCTTTGCTCCTTCTGTCGATAGAAACGGGTCTGTGCGGGGCTCAGCTAAACCACACGTGAAGATCAGAAGCTGGGCTCGGTTATCAGAGGCTGTTTGGGACACGTACCAGGTAGTGGGAACTTGTCACTGTTACCACCCCCGGCTACGGCAACTTAATGAGTCAATGTTTTGTTAACAAGGATCAACTGTATTCACCAGATACATTACTTGTATTAGCAATTTGCCGTGGTGTGTTGGTCAGGGTGTGACATGCAACAAAAAAAAACATTCCACAATTATAAAGAAAAAAGAATTGTATAAAAGTAACATGAGAGAACAAAATAGGGATGTGGAATAAAATGTGCATAAATACATAAATTACCAATGTTATGTGCCTTCTTGTATGACGTGGGTGATCATGGTCTTATCTATGACTGTGATTGTTCTTGGCAAATTTTTCTACAGGAGTGCGCAGTATCTTTACAAGATGGGTGATGTTGAGGGGGGAGGGTTAAGCTTAAGCTGATGCTACACGTTGCCCGAGGGTGACCTGCAGAGTAGCGGAGGGAAGAAGATATTTCCACGCAGCCACCTGAAGTACATAAATACAGACATTATAAAAAAATGTTTTAGTTAATAAGAGCATAAGCCAGGCCCATTTCTCAGTCCAAAATGTTGACTGTTCATTCATTTCCGTTGATGTTACCTGACCTGAGTTCCTCCAGCATTTTGTGTGTGTTGCTTTGGATTTCCAGCATCTGAAGATTTGTCGTGTTTATTATAAAAAGTGGTTTAAGGTGTTGACTGTGAAGTGATGGGGGTAATAGATAGAGGGGTGGGGTGGGCTAACTAGAGTAGTTGATGTAGTTAATAAGACTGTAAGACATGCGACCCCTCGAGCCTGCTCCGTTATTCCATCATGGCTGAATTATTATCCCCATTCTCCTGCTTTCTCCTTGTAACCCTTGGCACCCTGACTAATCATGAACTTATCAACCTCCTCTTTAAATATATCCAGTGACTTGGCGTCCACAGCTGCCTGTGGCAATGAATTCCACAGATTCCCCACCCTCTGGCTAAACAGATTCCTCCTCATCTCCGCTCTAAATGGATGTCCCCCATTACTGTTCTTCTACATTATTGGTTATAACACTTGAAATCTGCTGTGTCGTAATGGTGGGTGTGTGTGATCCATTCCCACCCCCCTTGGCATCTCTGCCCTTCTCCCTTTTGTGTTTCAGTGGTTCTATTTACTATCAGAGAATGTATGCAGAATGCAAGCTGAAATTCCTTCTCTTCACAGGTGTCCACGAAACAAGGAAAAAACCCCAAAGAATGAATGACAGAAAAATATTAGAACCCCAAAGCCTCCCTCCCCCTTCCCACACACAAGCAAAAGCATTAACCTTCCCCCTCCCCACCCGCCTCAGCAAACACTGCACCTCCCAACGCGCAAGCAATAGCAAAGCTCCCAAAGAGAAATGATTTTGAGTCCATCAAAATCCCGACATTTCAACATCCCACGGGCTCTCTCGCTCACTAGTGAAGTAGAGCGAGGAATTGCTCCCGCCACAGTGAGAGGGGCAGGCTAACAGCTCACTGTGTATCTAGCTTCCCTGAAAATAATCTCCAGTGGAGAAATTCAATCTAAGTTCAGTGTAATTTGCTGACAAGCAGGGTTGTATGGGGTGGGATGTAATGGGCAGAGTTACTGAGCTACTACTTTTCAGAATAATCTGCCCGTGGTATGTGGCACATAACCGTCAACCCCCAAGATTTCACTTTTTGTTTTAAAAAAAAGCGAATTTGTTTCTGTTGAAAATCGGTTGAATATTTACTTTGAAGCATTAGTGTGTGTTAATTAAACTGACAAACAGGATGTCTCTTGTCACGTACAACAAACCAGAGAGAAGCACCACTTGGGTATGTGCTGGGGAGATGCGGAACAGTGTAGAGCCTCAGGCTGAACAATTCTGTGCTTTATATTCTGTCATCTCTGCTTTTCTGTGCTAGTTTCTGTACACAAACATTTAGAATCCCAATGGCAACCATTTAAATTCTACTTCCCATTCCCATTCAACATGTCAGTCCGCGGCCTCTTCTACTGCCGCGATGAGGCCACACTCAGGTTGGAGGAGCAATACCTTATATTCCGCCTGTGTAGCCTCCAACATGATGACATTAACATCAATTTCTTGAACTTCAGTTAATGGCCCCCCCCCCCAACCATTCCCCATTCTTGTTTCCCCTCTCTCAACTTGTCTCTTTTCCTGCCCATCACTTCCTTTTGGTCATCTTCCTCCCCCTTGCCTTTCTTCCATGGTCTTCTATCCTCTCCTGTCAGATTCCCACTTCTCCAGCCCTTTATCTCTTTCACCAATCAACTTCCCAGCTCTTTACCACTAGCCCCCCACCCCCCGCCTCTCTGGGTTTCGCCTATCACTTTGTACTTCTTCCTCCCCTCCCCCCAGCTTATAACTTTGACTTCTCAACCTTGTTCTCCAGTCCTGATGAAGGGCCATGGTCTGAAATGTTAGCTGTTTACTCTTTTCTATAGATGCTGCCTGGCCTGCTGAGTTCCTCCAGCATTATGAGTATGTTGCTAGGATTTCCAGCATCTGCAGATTTTCTCATGTTTGTGATTTTGAATCCCCGTTAGAATTCACTTTGAATACTGTGCCTGTGTCTAGTTTCTATTTGATAACAAGTACGAGGTGTTGCACTTCAGGAGGACCAACCAAGTTAGGTTTACACAGTGAGCGGTAGGGAACTGAGGAGTGTGGTAGAACAAAGAAATCTGGGAATACAGGTCCTTAATTCATTGAAAATGGTGTCACAGGAAGATGGGATCGTAAAGAAAGCTTTTAGCACATTGGCCTTCATAAATCAAAGTACTGAATACAGGAGATGGGATGTTATGTTGAAGTTGTATAGGACATCGGTGAGGCCTAATTTGGAGTTATTGTGTGCAGTTTTGGTCACCAATCTACAGGAAAGATGTAAATAAAGTTGACAGGATACAGAGAAAATTTACAAGGATGTTATTGGATCTGGAGGACCTGAGTTATAAGGAAAGATTGAATAGGTTAGGACTTTATTCTTTGGAACATAGAAGATTGAGAAGAGATTTGACAGAGGCACACAAAATTATGAGGGGTAGACAGGGTAAATGCAGGCAGGCTTTTTTCCACTGAGGTTGGGTGGGACTACAACCAGAGGTCATGGGTTAAGGGTGAAAGGTGAGAAGTTTAAGGGGAACATGGTGGGGAAACTTCTTCACTCAGAGGCTGGTGAGAGTGTGGAACGAGCTGCAAATGGTGCATGCAAGCTCAATTTCAACATTTAAGAGAAGTTTGGATAGATACATGGATGGTAGGAGTATGGAGGGCTGTGGTCCCAGTGCAGGCTGATGAGAGTAGGTAGTTTAAATAGTTTGGCACGGACTAGATGGGCCAAAGGGCCTGTTTGTGCTGTACTTTTCTATGGCTCTACGTATGCTGAAGATATGCAGAGTCCTGGCAAAGTGCTGCTAGGGGCCCAGTCTTACTGTCAAGGCTCTCTCAGATGGTCTTTGAAATTGAGAGGTTTTGTTGCACCTCGGCAGTTTCCTTAAATTTTAATGATGAAACGTCCACTGTTTATTCCCCTTCATAGAAGCTGCCTGGCCTGCTGAGTTCCTCCAGCATTTTGTGTGTGTTGCTCTAGATTTCCGGTATCTGCACAATCTCTTGTATTTATGATGTACTGTAGATACCTGAATGCCCTACAAATTAGATCCAGAGTAGAGACTGCGTATGAGAAACTCCACGATGAAGGTCCACTGACTCTTCCCCTCGTTTTGGCAGTCGTGCTCAGCAGGGTCCACTCTCCCTGGCAGAAGTGTGCAATCTCCCCAGGGAGAGAGGTAGCCTCCAAGGAGCATCCCAGTCTGTTTTAGACTGGGTGGAACTTGGAAAAGATGTCTATGTGTTTCCCACCCCTCCCCCCTTGCCTAACCGTTTGCACGCGGCGGTGGGCGGGTCCAGAGCAGGCGAAGGTGCAGTGAACAAGATTGGTCTTTAGCAACGGTCTTCCTTGATTTTGTCTCGCTCTAGTTCCATAGGTGTCTGCGATTTGGGCTGTTGTCATAATGGAACTCACATGTGGTCAGAGACAAGAATGATATGAGTTATCAGGCCGTGGGAATCTGATTTGTGGTTTACTGCCTATTAATAATGAGAGCTTGGGGACCATCTTTAACCTTCTTAATCAGCTAGTGTGTCAAAGTTTAGTGCATTATTCTATGAATAATAGCAAGGCTTTGGAGAGGACACAGAGGAAGTTTATCAGGGTGCTGCCTATTGAATGTCAAAGGGCCTCAATAGAGTGGATGTGAAGAGGATGTTTTCTTTGGTTGGGGAGTCTAGGACCAGAGGGCACAGCCTCAGATTAGAGGATGTCCATTTGGAACAGATGATGAGGAATCTCTTCAACCAGATGCTGGTGACTCTGGAATTCATTGCCACAGGCGGCTGTGGAGGCCAAGTCACTGGGTGCATTTAAGGCAGAGATTGATGGGTTCTTGATTAATCAGGGTGTGAAAGGCTATTGGGAGAAGGCAGGAGAATGGGGTTGAGAGGGAAATGGTTAGGTCATGATGAAATAGCGGAGCAGACTTACTAGGCCAAATGGCCTAATTCGGCTTCCGTGTCTTATGGCCTGATGAGAGGTGTGTGCTATAACGAGAGGTTGGACCAACTTGGTTGTTTTCTCTGGAGCGTTGGAGGCTGAGGGGAGTTCTGATAGAGGTTTATAAGATTGAGAGACACAGATAGAATAGACAAGCGGTATTTTTTTCCCAGCTTTGAAATCTCTTAATGCCTGAGGGCATGCATTTAGGTGAGAGGGGAAAATTTCAAAGGAGATGTGAGCGGCAAGTTTCTTTACACACAAAAGAGTGTGCTGGATGCCTGAAATGTGCTGCCTGCTGTGGTGGTAGAGGCAGAAACATTAAGAGATTTTTAAGAGATGTTTAGATAGGCATATGAATGTGAGGAAGATGGAAAGATATGGATGTTGTGTAGGCAGAGTGGATTAGTTTAGTTGACCATTTGATTGGTTTGCCGCAACATTATGGGCCACAGGGCCTGTTCCTGTGCTGTAGAAGTACACTCTTCGATGTTCTTTATTAGTACCTGTCCACGTCAGGGAAAAAGCACTGTCAAGCAATATATTCCATCTTCCCACGAACTGAACAAAGGTTAGTGTTTGCCCCATTGGCAGTGTCTGCCTACTTGGGTAGTGTGCACTTTGTTGAATGAAACAGATCCTTTTATGGTTTGTACTGCTGAGTGATTCCTCTGAGCTCTGTGACACCCGAGGGTTTCCCCCTGTTGGCAGTGTCGGCCTGCGTCTGTGGTGGCACCCTTTGTTAATCAAGCAGATGCTGGCAGTGCTAGGAACTCTCACATTTGCTTTTGTTTTCAACACAAGATTCTGTAGATGCTGGAAATCCAGAGCAACGCACACAAAGTGCTGGAGGAGCTCAGCAGGTCAGGCAGTAACAATGGAAATGAATAAACAGTCGACCTTTTGGGCCGAGCTCTGATGAAGAATCTTGGCCTGAAAACATTGTTTATTCTCCTCCGGACTTGCTGATACCAACCCTTTTTTGCCGCAGTAACCGTGACTGAATTATTCCTGTTTTCACAGCTGCCTGCCGCTCTCTACAAGAAGGTGCTGGTGATTCTACATGAGGATGTTCTACCACACATGAGCGACCCAACCCTGATGATTGATTTCCTCACGGCTGCCTACGACATGGGTATGTGACTGATTGATTAGTTGGGGTATTACTCTTATGTGTACCCAGCTACGGTGATGAATGTTTTGCACGCCAGCCAGAAGACATAGGAGTGGGATCAGGCCATTCGGCCCATTGATTCTGGTCTGCCATTCTATCATCATCACATGCTGCGTGGTCTGGCGTGAGTGATTATGGTCTTTCTATGACTGTGATCGTTCTTGGCAAATTTTTTCTACAGATGTGGTTTGCCATTGCCTTCTGGGCAGTGTCTTTAAGATGAGTAACCCCCAGCCATTAACAAGATTGTCTGCTGGCGACAGCGGTCACATAACTGGGACTTGTGATATGTGCTGGTTGCTCATGTGATCAGCCACCACCTGTTCCCATGGCTTCATGTGACCCTGATCGGTTGGGGTGGGGGGCGGGTGCTAAGCAGGTGCTACTCCTCGCCCAAGGGTGACCGGCAGGCCGGTGGAGGGAAAGAGCACCTTACACCTCATTTGGTAGAGGCGTCTCTTCACTCACCACCCAAGCATTTCACCATTGGCTGACTTATTATCTCTCCCAACCCCATTGTCCTGCCTTCTCCCCGTGACCTTTGACACCTGACTAATCAAGAGCCTAGCAGCCTCCGCTTTAAATGTACCCAACGACCTGGCCTGTGGCACCATACAGACCATGTCACCACAGTAATGCAGAATAAAATGTTACCGTTACACAGCAAGTGCAGTGCAGGCAGGCAGTAAGGTGCAAGACCACAACAGGATAGATCTAGAGGTCACGAGTCTGCCTTATCGGACTAGGAATAGTCTTAGAACAGTGGGGTAGAAGCAGTTCTTGAGCCTGGTTGGTATCTGCTTTCAGGGTTTTGTACCTTCTGCCCGACGGGAGGTGGGGGAGAAACACGATTGTAGCTGATACATGGGGTCTTTGATTGTGCTGTCTGACTCACTGAAGCGGTTGGAAATGTAGGCTGAGTCAATGGAGGGGAGGCTGGCTCTTTGAGCTGCACCACCCAGCAGACTCTGAATTAAACCCTGGCCTAATCACGGGACAATTTACAATGACCAATTAACCAGCTAACCACACGGTCACGGGGAGATCCTTCAAGCTCTTACAGACAACAGTGGGAAAAGGTCAACCCTCATTCAAAGTTCGTAGTAAATTTATTATCAAAGTACATATATGTTACCATATACAACCCTGAGATTCATTTTCTTGTGGCAACACTCAATAAATCTTAGATTAGTAGGTTAGTTAGTCATTGTAAATTGGGTAGGGATAAATTGGGTGGTTGCTGGGTGGTGTGACACGAGAGGCCGGAAGCGCCTGTTCTGCACAGTATCTCTAAATAAATAAATACCTTCTTCATCACCCTGCCTACTTGTGCAGCCGCTTTCAGCGAACTGTGCCTTTCTCCCAGCAAGTCCTTCTGTCTCCCGACACTCATCGACTCCCTGCCATTTGCAGGACAAGGCCAACGTGGCCAGGTGGCTGGCGTCACCTCCCTGGCCAAGAAGGTGTGCCGCTGCAATGGATTTGAGGACGGACTTGGCCCTTCGCTGTTTGTGAAGATTGTAACTGTTGTGTTATTGTCCCTGCAGGTGGAGCCATTAGCCTACTCGCCTTGAATGGACTTTTCTACCTTATCCATCAACACAACTTGTAAGTCTTTCCCTGAAGCAGAGAGTGAAATGTTTTTAATTCGCAGTCCAGTTGGAAGGACTGCTGAGAGGATATTGGAGTCTGTCTTCTACCCATCCAAGATAGTTATCAGGAGTGTTGTGTATACAGGGCCTTTAGCATTGTCAGTGATCCCTACCACCCGTCCAACTGTCCCTTTACCATCAGACAGGAGGTACCATAACATTAAGACAAGAACTGTTAGAATCAGAGACAGCTTCTTCCCCCAGGCTGTGAGACTACTAAACTCCCTGCCACCATTCAGGTCTCATCACGTGTGAAGCGCTAGTCGTGTTATACTGTTTACTTTTTAACGTGTATATTGACATTATTATTTGGTAAGTTATGTGGTAATATTAGTTTATGTGTTTGTGTGTGTGTTGTGTGCCTTGGTCTGGAGGAACATTGTTTTGTTTGGTGGTTTACGGTGAATGACAATAACTTGAACTTATCTTGAATTTCAAAGTTCAAAGTAAATTTATTATCAAAATACATACAGTTCCAAGAAAATGTTTGTGAACCCTTTGCAGTTACTTGATTTTCTGCATTAATTACTCATATGTGGTCTGATCTTCATCTAAGTCACAATAATAGACAACCACCCTTCTACAGCAATAACTTCAACCAGATGTTTCTGGTAACTGTTGATCAGTCCTGCACATTGGTTTGGAGGAAATTTAGGCTATTCCTCCTTACAAAACTGCTTCAGCTCTTGGATGTTGGTAGGCTTTCTTACATGAACTGCTTGCTTTAGGCCCTTCCACAACATTTCTGTAGGAATAAGGTCAGGACTTTGAATTGGCCATTCCAAAACACAAATGTTCTTTTTAAACCATTCTGTTGTTGATTTACTCTTGTCTTTCAGGTCATTGTCTTGTTGCATTATTCAACTTCTGTTAAGCTTCAGGTGATGGACTGCTACCCTGACATTCTTCTGAAAAATGTCATGATATGATTTTGGATTCACTGCTCCCTCAGTGATTGCAAGCTGCCCAGTCCCTGAGACAGCAAAGCAGCCCCGAGCCATGGTGCACCTGCACAGTTGGGATGAGGTTTTGGTGTTGGTGTGCAGTGCCCTTTTTCCTCCAAACATAGCAATATGTGTTTCTGCCAAAAAGTTCAACTTGTCTCTGTCCACAGAACAATGCCCCAGAAGCATTGAAGAACATCCAGATGGTCTTTTGAACACTTGAGACGTGCAGCAATGTGTTTTTGGAGAGCAGTGGTTTCCTCCATGGTGTCCTTTCATGAGCTCCGTTCTTGTTCAGTGATTTTCTTATAGTGGATACATGAACAGAGACTTTAGCAAATTCTAGAGATTTCTGCAGATCTTTTGCTGTTACTCTTTCACCTCCTGTATTGCATGTTGTGCTCTTGGTGTGATCTTTGCAGGACGCCCATTCCTAGGGAGGGTAGCAACAGTACTGAATTTCTTCCATATGTAGTCAATGTCTTTTACTGTGGACTGATTAAACACTCAGGTCTTTAGAAATGCTTTTGTAGCCTTTTCCAGCTTCATTCTAAGATCCTCAAAGTAGTTTTGATTCAGACATGGTGCACATAAACATTTCTTTCTTGAAAAGCAGGCTCTATCAGTAACCTGACTTTGTGTGTCTTTTTTATAGGGCCAGGCACCTCTACCACCCACATCTCCAATCTCTCTCATTGATTGGAACACCTGACTCCAAATAGCTTTTGTAGGAGGCTTTACACCAGAGATTCACATACTTCTTTGAACCTGGACTGTGATTATTTCAATGGTGTACTCAGTATTAACAAGAAGTAGTACAATTATTTGCGTGTTATTAGTTTAGGCAGATTATATTTGTCTATTATTGTGACCTAGATGAAGATCAGACCATATTTTATGAGTAATTAATGCAGAAAACCAGGTAGTTGCAAAAGGTTCGCAAACTTTTCTTGCAACCGCATATGTCTTCATATACAACTCTTAAGATTCATTTCCCTGCGGTGTACGCAACAACTGTATAGAATAGTAACTATAACAGAATCAATGAAAGACCACCCAACGGCATTCAGCCGGAGTGGGAAAAAAACAACAAACTGCAAGTACAAAAGAAGAAACAATATTGTAAATAAACAATAAAAATAGAGAGCATGAGATTAAGAGTCCTTGAAAGTGAGTCCATAGGTTGTTGGAACAGTTCAGAGATGGGGCAAGTAAAGTTGAGTGAGTGATTTTGAGCCCTACCCCGCCACTACTAAACAAATCCTTCACTTGATACTGATTCTGACCTTTCAGAAAGTGCAAGTCTCCAAAGTGCATCGTCTGTGTGGAGTTGTCAATGTGTTCACTGCATGTGCTGCTTGTGGTCAGTGTGGAGTCTCTCTGCACATTGTCTCAGCTTGAAAGCTCTGTGTGGATTCTCTGTAAGTTGTGTTGTGGACGCAAACACATCAAGATAAACGTGGTCAGTACTCGTACAGCAGGGTTTCAGTGCATCAGCAGTCTGTGCCTATGTGTACCCATGCATTGTGTGCGGCTGCTTGGTGGGCGCATTTGAAAAGTGCAGTCTGTGTCCTGGTGCACGTGTACGGGTGTACACTTGGAGAATGCGGTGTGTGTGCAGGCTCGTGTATTCATGCATAACTATTGTCTGAGAAACTGCAGCCTTCTAAGACAAGTTAGGATTGACATGGAGTACTTCATACAGTTCTGTTCACCCCATGATAGATAGATGTCGAGGTTTTGGAGTGGCTGCAAGAGAGGTTTACCAGGATGCTGCCTGGATTAGAGGGCGTGAGCTACAACGAGAGGTTGGACAAACTAGAGTTGTTTTCTCTGGAGTGGCTGAGGGGAGATCTGATAGAGGTTTTATAAGATTGTGAGAAGCACAGAGAGAGTACACAGACAATATCTGTTTCCCAGGGTTGAAATATCCAATACCAGAGGGCAGGCATTGGAGGTGAGAGGGGATAGGTTCGAAGGAGGTGTGAGGGGTAAGTTTTTTTTCCAGACAACCACCACTGTGTGTAATGTGCTGCCTGGGGATGTGGTAGAGTCAGAGATATTAGAGAGTTTTAGATAGGTACAGGAATGTGAGGGAAGTGGAAGGATATGGACATTGTGTAGGCAGAAAAGATTTATTGGTTCGTCACAATGTTGTGAGCTGAAGGGCCTGTTCCTTTGCTGTACTGTTCTATGTCTGTAGACTTGGAATCAGGTTTATCACTAACGTATGCCATGAAATTTGTTTTGTAGTGGCAGTACAGTGAAATACATAATTAAAAAAAAACGAAGTTGTCAGATTCCTGTACTGCCTCCCTGATGGCAGTAAAGAGCAGAGGGTCCATCCTGGACAGTGATGGTCCTTCACGATGGATGCTTCCTTCTTGACGCATTACCTTTTGAAGATGCTCTCTGCTGGGTAGGCTGGAGCCCATAATGGAGATGGCTGAGAGTTTGCAGCCCTCTGCAACTTGCTCTGATTTTTTTTTTGAGACGGAGTTTTGTGTGTGTGTAATTTAGTCCATAGATGGGTGTCAGTAACACACACAAAATGCTGAAGGAACTCAGCAGGCCAAGCGGTATCTATGGGAAAGAGTGTAGTTAATATTTCGGGCCAAGGCGTTTCTTCAGCACTGGAGGGAAGAAAAGATGAGGAGTCAGAGTTAGAAGGTGGAGTGAGGGGAGGAAGAAACACAAGGTGGTAGTTGAGGGGGGAGGAGTGAAGTGAAGAGTTGGGAAGTTGACGGGTGAAAGAGATACCACCAGCTGGATTCACCTATGACCTTGTGTTTCTTTCTCTCCCCACCCCCCCACCTTCTAACTCTGACTGATCTTTTATTCTTCCGTCCTGATGAAGGGTCTTGGCCTGAAATGACAACTGTACCATTTTTCCATAGGTGCTGCCTGGCCCGTTGAGCTTCTCCAGCATTTTGTGTGTGTTACTTGGATTTCCAGCATCTGCAGATCTTCTCTTGTTTGTGTTTGGCGTCAGTAGAAGCTTCTTCTAATTCTGTGTCAGCCTGAATGATTTGAGACACGTCTATGAAATCTCTCCTGGAGCTTTGCTGCCTAGGTAGTGCCTGACTCTGTTACCACTATAGCAGATCATCTGATACATTTGTGTGCCTCTCCCATGTTCAGAAAACCTTTCATCTTCACCAATAATTTGCTTCGGGACTGATGTAACCTTTGCCTCACCCATGTGTATGCTGCTAATTCTGCCTCTGTTTTCCTCCTGTAGAGAATACCCAGACTTCTACAAAAAGCTGTATAGCTTATTGGATCCCTCTGTGCTCCATGTCAAGTACCGGGCCAGGTTCTTCCACCTGCTCGATCTGTTCCTGTCATCCAGGTCAGCTTAACGCCGAGGCGCCCGTTTGTGGAATCAGAATCAGGTTTAATATCACTGGCGTGCATCGTGAAAGTTGTTTTGCGGCCGCAGTTCGTTTGTTCGCCATGAGCTGTGTCAAATGACCGTAGCTAAGGTCATGATTGTACTTGGCAAATTCTTCTACAAAAGTGGTTTGCTGTTGCCTTCTTCTGGGCAGTGTCTTTCCAAGATGGGTGACCCTAGCCATTATCAATACTCTGAGATTGTCTGCCTGTCGTCAGTGGTCGCATAACCAGCTGCTCATACGACCATCCACCATCTGCTCCCATGGCTTTACGTGACCCTGAACCACGGGCAAAGCAGGTGCTACACCTTATCCAAGGGTGACCCACATACTAGCAGAGGGAAGGAATGTCTTATAGTAGAGACATATCTCCACCCCACCACCCAGCAGCAGTAACTGTTCCTGAAAAGTTGAGTGTGTATCTTCAGGCTCTTGTACCACCACCTTGATGGTAGCAATGAGAAGAGGGCATGAACTGGGTGATAGAGGTCCTTGATGATGGATGTTGCCTTTTTAAGGCATTGACTTTAGAAGATTTACTGGATGTACTGGTCCCGATATATCGATGTATTTATAAAGAAGGCAAGACAGCGGCTATACTTTATTAGGAGTTTGAAGAGATTTGGCATGTGAACAAATACACTCAAAAACTTCTATAGTTGCACTGTGGAGAGCATTCTGACAGGCTGCATCACTCTCTGGTATGGAGGGGCTACTGCAGAGGACCAAAAAAAGCTGCAGAAGGTTGTAAATCTGGTCAGCTCCATCTTGGGTACTAGCCTACTAAGTACCCAGGACATCTTCAGGGAGCAGTGTCTCAGAAAGGCGGCGTCCATTATTAAGGACTCCTAGTACCCAGAGCATGTCCTTTTCTCACTGTTACCATCAGGGAGAAGGTACAGAAGCCTGAAGCCACACACTCAGCGACTCAGGAACAGCTTCTTCCCCTCTGCCATCCGATTCCTAAGTGGACATTGAATCTTTGGATACTACCTCACTTTTTTAAAATATACAATAGTTCTGTTTTTGCACATTTTTTAATCTATTCAATATACGTAATTGATGTAATTGTTTATTATTATTATTACTTTTTCTCTGCTAGATTATATATTGCATTGAACTGCTGCTGCTAAGTTGGCAAATTTCACGTCACATGCCGGTGGCAATAAAGCTGGTTCTGATTCTGATGTGCTGGGGAGGATGGTGCCCATGATGGAGCTGACTGAGCTTATAACTTCTGGCAACTTTTTCCGATCCTGTGCAGTGGCCCCGCCATATCGGACGGTGATGCAGCCAGTTAGAATGCTCTCTACAGTATATATGTAGAAATTTTCAAGTCTGTTTGATATTGTACCAAGTATCCACAAAGTACTTATGGAATATTTAAAAATTTATTCCCTGTTCTGTTCTGATTCAGCAGCAAGGGGGTATCTGCAAACAAAGGAGGCACCCAAAGATGGGACTGAACTTAAGGAACTGTGGTGAATGGGCAACACCCATGGTTTTGATGAAAGGCTTAGATAGAGCGGATGTGGAGAGAATGTTTCCTATATTGGGCGAGTCTAAGACCAGAGGACACAGCCTCAGAATAGACTGGACTGGTCAAAGAACACTGAGGCTGTCTACAAGAAGAGTCAGAGCCGTCTCTATTTCCTGAGGAGACTGAGGTCATTTAACATCTGCCGGACGATGCTGAGGATGTTCTACGAGTCTGTGGTGGCCAGTGCTATCATGTTTGCTGTTGTGTGCTGGGCAGCAGGCTGAGGGTGGCAGACACCAACAGAATCAACAAACTCACTCGTAAGGCCAGTGATGTTGTGGGGATGGAACTGGACTCTCTGACGGTGGTGTCTGAAAAGAGGGTGCTGTCTAAGTTGCATGCCATCTTGGTTAATGTCTCCCATCCACTACATAATGTACTGGGTGGGCACAGGAGTACATTCAGCCAGAGACTCATTCCACCAAGATGCAACACAGAGCGTCATAGGAAGTCATTCCTGCCTGTGGCCATCAAACTTTACAACTCCTCCCTTGGAGGGTCAGACACCCTGAGCCAATAGGCTGGTCCTGGACTTATTTCATACTTTACTGGCATAATTTACGTATTACTATTTAACTATTTATGGTTCTATTACTATTTATTATTTATGGTGCAACTGTAACAAAAACCAATTTCCCCCGGGATCAATAAAGTATGACTATGACTAATAGAGGGACGTCTATTTAGAACAGAGATGATGTGGAGTTTCTTTAGCCAGAGAATGAGGAATTGGTGGAATTCATTGCCACAGGCGGCTGTGGAGGCCAAGTCATTGGGTATATTTAAAGCGGAAGTTGACTGGATCTTGATTAGTAAAGGACGTGAAGGGATACCGGGAGAAGGTAGAAAATGGGGTTGAGAGGGATAATAAATCAGCCATGATGGAATGGCGGAGCAGACTTGATAAACTGAATGGCCAGATTCTGTTCCTATGTCTTATAGGTTGTGACTAGTGCTAAGGAACAGACTGACAGAAGGCGGGGAGAGGGATGCTGAACCCCTGGGGTTCCCGCGGGCATTGTATCAGATTAACCAGTGTTTTTTCCCTATCTATTTTACAGAAATGGTTAAGGAATATTATATTATTCAAATAATCTAGTTCTTATGACCTTCAACACGTGCACAATGGCTCCGCTGTTTGCAAATACCTCACTGCTGAATCAAGGCAGAACAATGAGCGAATTACAAACTGTTTCGTTCCACCATTAAGGGCTGCATCCTGCTGTTGTTTACAATTTCTCAGCGTTACTGACGTGCCCCGTGTAACCTGATCAGATTTCTTCACGTCTCGCTTCGAGTGGAAGGAGATAAAATCAGCTCATGCAGCCTTGTGCAGTGAGCAAGACATCTGCAGTGTTTCCCCTGTGGGTCTTCATGCACAGTTCCCCTGCCTCTAACGCTCAGGGTGCAATTGGGCCAACTCGAAACGTCTTGAGCTCCTTCAGACTTTTGTCTGCTTCTTTCCACACCATCATCGATCTTTTTAGATGTAGGGGCAGAATTAGGTCATTCAGCCCATCGAGTCTGCTCCGCCATTTCACCATGGCTGGTCTATTTCCCTCTCAGCCCCAACCTCCTGCCTTCTCCCCAGATTCTTTCAAGAATCCGTCAACCCCTGCCTTAAATACACCCCGTGACTTGATTCCACAGATTCTCCCTTTGTGTATATAGTAACTGCTTTCTTTCCGTCTCTCTCTACACAGCCATTTACCAGCCTACCTGATCGCAGCGTTCAGCAAACGTTTATCCAGACTGGCTCTCACCGCACCACCTGAGGCTCTACTAATGGCCATTCCCCTCATATGTAACCTAATCCGCCGGCATCCGTCTTGCAAAGTTCTTCTTCACCGACCTGCTGAGGATCAAGGTACTAGAACAGTTTGTTTGTATTTAGACTATAAGACAAAGGAGCAGAATTAGGCCATTCAGCCCATTGAGGTCTGCTCTGCCACTTCATCATGGCTGACGCATTTCCCTCTCAGCCCCAATCTCCTGCCTTCTCCCCCGTAACCTTTCAAGAACCTACTAACCTCTGTCTTAACTATACCCGATGGCTTGGCCTCCAAAGCCACCTGATTCACCATCCTCATCTACTTTCTAAATGAACATCCCAATATTCTGAGGCTGTGCCCACTGGTCCTGGACTCCCCCACCATTGGAAACATCCTCTCCACAGCCACTCTGTCTAGCCCTTTCAATATTTGATAGGTTTCAATGAGATTCCCCTTCATTCTTCTAAACTCCAGTGAGTACAGGTCCATAGCCACCAATCACTCTTCATTGAATAAGCATTTCATTCCTGGAATCATTCTTGAGCATCTCCTCTGAAACCTCTACAATGGAACCCTCTCCAATGTTCAAGGTTAATTTCCTGCAATGATCAGAAGCAGGTGTAGTATCATGAGTTTTTTTGTTTTGTGACAGCAGTACATGGTAATACAAAATTATAAAAACTAAATTATAATCAGTGTGTATGCATATTTGTGTGTATATATAATAATATTAAATAAATAGTACAAAAAAGAGGGGAAAAATAGTGAGGTAGTGATCATGGATTCAGTGTCCATTCAGAAATCAGATGGCAGAGGGGAAGAAGCAGTTCCTGAATCACTGAGTGTGTGTCTTCAGGCTGCTGTACCTCCTCCCTGATGGTAGCAGTGAGAAGAGGACATGTCCTGGGTGGTGGGGGTCTATAATGATCGATGCCACCTTTTTGAGCCATTGCTCCTTGAAGATGGCCTGGATGCTGGGGAGACTAGTGCCCATGATGGAGCTGGCTAATTTTATAACTCTATGTAGAGTTTTCCAATTATGTGCCGTGCCTCCCCCCCTCCCTCCACCCCATACCAGACAGTAGTGCAACTATTCAGAAAGTTTTGCATGGTACATCTGTAGAAAACTGTGAACTTTGCAATGGACGAAGAGGTAGGAGTAATGCAATAGTGTAGTAGTTAGTGTAACGCTTCTCAGCGGCAGCTGTCTGTAGGAGTTTGTATGTTCTCCCCGTGACCACGTGAGATTCCTCTGGGTGCTCTCGTTTCCTTCCACACACCAAAGACCCTACCGGTCCGAGTTAGTAAGATGTGAGCATGCTATGTAGCTGCTGGAGGCATGGCGACATTGGTGGGCTGCCCCCAGCACATCGGAATGTGCTCTTGCAAACAGTGTATTTCACTGTATGCTTCGATGTATATGTGACAAATAAAGCTAATCTTTCATTTTTCACTCTTTAAAATGAGTGCTGGAGGAACATTTTCATTATTTATTTAGTGATACAGCACAGAATCAGTCCTTCCTGTCCTTGAAGCTGCAGTGCCCAGCAGCTGCAAACACCGTATTATAGTCCTAACCTAATCACAGGATAGTTCACATTGACCAATTACCTACCCCTTGGGTCTTTGAACCATGGGAAGAAACCGGAGGAAGCACGTGCACAGGGAGTCACAGGGAGAAGGTACGAACTCCTTACAGACGGTGGTGGGAATTGAACCGGGTCACTGGTGCTGTAAAACGTGCTAACCACTACGCTCAGAAATGGGCCACAGAGTCAAGCGGTCAGATCTAGTCTGAAGTTTCCAGTGCTGAGACAGAGGACTAGCACCACCACTGAGAGAGAACGTAGGTTCCCGTTAATTGGGCCATTGGTTAATCGGGGCAGCAACTCTGCATTCAATACCATCATCCCCTCAAAACTCGTCAATAAGCTTCAAGACCTCCTTGTTCAATTGGTCCTCGATTTCCTCACTTGCAGACCCTAGTAGGTTCGGGTTGGCAAAGAAACTTCCTCCACGATCTCCATCAGTACAAGAGCAGCACAAGGCTGCGTGCTCTGTCATATTCACAGAACAATTTACACGCCCAGTTAACCTACCCGGTATGTCTTTGGACTGTGGGAGGAAACCAGAGCACCAGAAGGAAACCCACGTATTCCACAGAGGGGACGTGCAGAGAACACCAGAACTGAGCTTTGAACTCTGCCCTGAGCTCTAATCGTGTCACACTAACTGCTACACTACTGTGGCGTGCAAATGCAGAATCTCTTGTACTTGCTGCCTGTTATACCACTGGTGTTTGGGGCAGCAGTGAACACTCTCCATCTCTGTCAGTGGTCAGGGCTTCCTTCATCATGTCAGTAGCTTCTTGGTTTTCACTACTGTCAGTCACACAAGTCCTGGGTGGAGACTCGGGAATACTGTTGCACTCAGATGTAGAAGGATTCTTCATTGCTGTTTCCATAACAGCTTTGTTCGACCAGTCAGGGTTGTTAGCCCTGAGCTGAACCCCTGAACCTGGAGGACTGCTGGACCACTCTGAGTCTGGCCTCTACCCTTGACCTTTTGGGCATGGGTGACCCGACCAAGAGCCAAGGTATAGAGCCCGGATTCTAGTCGGTATAGCTGTCTGGATCAGTGAGGCACGCAAACCTCCAAGCCCTTCAACAAGGTTGTGGCCCTCTTGGAGGAGAATCTCCAATGTTTAAAATTAATTTTCTGTACGCTTTTTAAAAAAACTCCCAATGAAGAAATGTCAGTAGAGGTTCGCCCAATGTAATACTTCATTTTCTCTTGGTGGTTTCTTTAATGTACTATACTTAATCTCACTCAGGCCGCTGAAGTCTATATTTGCTCTTGTTCTTTTTGTGTACTCATTTGGTGAAACTTCGTTTTAGGAGGGGGTTGGATCAGTGTCTTAGAGAAGTACACCTGCAAGACTGGGGCAAATTGAGAGTAGATTGAGGTGTTTCTCAGTAAGCCAAACGGCCACCACTGCGTGGTTTCCAGAGTGGTTAGTTCAAAATACACCTCATTTTTTTATTCTAAAATTATTACGATAAACCCCAAGAGATTCTTGCAGGTGTTGGAAATCCAGAGCAACTATTGCACAAAATACTGCAGGAACTCAGCAGGTCAGGCAGCATCTACGGGGGAGAATAAACACTCAAATGTTTCGGGCCGAGACCCTTCAGGTCTGTTTATTCCTCTCTATAGATGCTGCATTTTGTGTGTGTTAATGAATGTAATTCTCTTTCCCTTTAGAACATAGAACAGTATAGTACAGAAACAGGCCATTTGGCCCACAGTGTTGTGCCAAACCAGCTAAAAAGCAAATCAAAAACACCCAAACACTAATCCCTCCTACCTACACCATGTCCATATCCTTCCATCTTCCTTACATCCATGTGTCTATCCAAATATCTTTTCAAAGCCTCTAATGTATTTGTCTCTACCACCTCCCCAGGCAGTGCATTCCAGGTATCCTCCGCTCTCTGAATAAAAAAACTTACCCCTCGCATTGCTTTTGAACCTACCCCCTCTCACCTTCAATGCATGCGCTCTAGTATTAGACATTTCAACCCTGGGAAACAAATACTATCTGTCCACTCTGTCTGTGCCTCTCATAATTTTGTAGACCTCTATCCGATCTCCCCTCAGCCTCCGCTGCTCCAAAGAAAACAACCCAGGTTTACCAGCCCCTCATGATAGCACATGCCCTGTAAACCAGACAGTGTCCTAGTAAACCTCTTCAGCACCCTCTCCAAACCCTCAACATCCTTCCTGTAGTGGGGCAAGCAGAACTCCGTGCAATTCTCCAGCCTAGCCTGAGTTTTACGAAGTTGCAAAATTGACTTTTGAAATCAGCACCTTGATTAATTAAAGTAACTTTTCTATTTGCTGCTCTAAGCACCCTATCAACCTGTGCAGCCACATTCAGAGAGCTATGAACTTGGATCCCAAGATCACTGCTTAGCAACATGATTAAAGATCTTGCCCTTGACAGTGTACTGTCTCCTTGCATTTGCCCTACCAAAGATGCAATGCCTCACACTTATCTGGGTTAAACTCCATCTGCCATTTCTTTGCCCATATCTGCAACTGATCGATGTCACATTGTACTCTTTGCCAATCTTCTACACTACCTACAACTCCACCAATCTGTTGGTTTAACTTCACATTGCTGCATTTGAGGAACCAGTTCACGGAACCACACTAATGCGCACGGACATTTCCCTATGGTTATTTCCAGGTCTCTCTGCTGATCCGTATGTGATGGACGAGGAGGAGCCCTCACAGTGTCGAGCGCTGGAGAGTTCCCTGTGGGAACTGCAGGTTAGTCAGTTTGTGGACAGGGGGTTTTCCTGCAAACTTGCACAATTCACTGCAGAAATAAGCCTTTCGGTCCAAGTCGCCTCTCTGAGCCAGTCCCATTTGTTTACATTTGCCAGTATTCAACTTGCCCTTCCCATCTTCTTTGTTACGAGGATTACTCCTTAGTAATAATGATCAGAGAGGCACAGAGAGAAGCTGTATTTACTGACAAATAGCTCTAGTGTCTCAATGGAAGAGCACGTGAATTTACACAGCCAAATACCTGTGTATACACCTATTAAGTTTCCCTAACCCTGCATGAACAGTCAAAGAATAGAAAAGATAATGCCTGGGAAAAGAGTCTATGCTGGCTATGTGTTCCTCGTGGTCCCGATCTAATCTCCATGTGTCCATGGGGATCCTTCATATCCACGATGGTTGGTCTCTGGAAAGTTGTTGCTACTTTGCATTCAAATCTTCTGCTTTTATTTTAATTCCTTACCAGTTGAAATGTTGCATTTTGGAGTTATTGGCCATAGGTCATCTCACTGACCTTCAACATCTTATGGGCTTTGGTCCAAGCCACCATCCATTTATTGCCCTCTTCCGCAAGTGACAACTGATAATTTATGACTCTTTGTTCTAAATCAGTTACCAAACCAATAACCAGCTTGAATCACTCAGGCAGACACAGACCTCACCACTCATAAACCTGCATGTTGTATCTAACTAAAGAACACCTCACAAATAACTTCTTATTTGGAAGTGATCTCCTCTTCAGCAGACTACCTGGAGCATCATTGTGTCTGCTTTAAATCTCTGATCCAACTGAGCAAAACCAGTTCACAAAATGGAGAATGCAGAGCAGCTTCACAAAATGGCAGCTTCCATTCCTTGGATCTCATGGCAAGAACAAAGACAGTTGGTTTGTCTACTTCCACTGTCCATGACTGATTCAAATTCACTGATTTGTAGACTGTAGTTCTTTCTGGCCAGCGCCTTGTACCTGTCTTAACAACAGTGTTATTTAAAAACTGTTTTTTCCATACCAGGCTGTGACGTATCAGTCAGGGTACCGCCCACTATTCACCTATAGTAGTCTGTGCGTCTATAGAAGTTGGTCTCTTGTTAATCTCTGCTGGGGTATGAATGTGTTCCCTAACTCTGCTCCCTGTACCCACTCCAGACTCTACAGCAGCACTACCACCCAGACGTGGCCAACGCAGCAGCCGTGATCAGTAAGGCTTTGTCGGACCAGGAGGCTGATCTCTCCATGCTCTTCGACCTTTCTGTTTCAGAGGTGAGTGTGTGTCTGCTGAACTCAGATATGCACATTACTGATGACGTACACTAAATTGAGTGGAAAAGCAAATTGTGCAGAGGATACGGAGCGTCTGCAGAGAGATATAGATAGGTTAAGTGAGTGGGCAAGGATCTGGCAGGTAGAGTACAATGTTGGTAAATGTGAGGTCATCCACTTTGGAAGGAAAAATGGAAGATCGGATTATTAGTTAAATGGTGAAAGACTGCAGCATGCTGCTGTACAGAGGGACTTAGGAGTGCTTGTGCACGAACCGCAAAAGGCTGGTTTGCATGTACAGCAGGCTATCAAGAAGGCAAATGGAATGTTGGCCTTCATTGCTAGAGGAATTGAATTTAAGAGGAGGAAGGTTATGCTCCAACTGTACAGGGTACTGGTGAGGCCACATCTGGAGTACTGCATGCATTTCTGGTTTCCATACTTGAGGAAGGATATACTGGCTTTGAAGGCAGTGCCGAGGAGGTTAGACAATTGGAGAGGTTGAGTTGTCTGGGACTGTACTCCAGAAGAATGATAGGAGATCTTATAGAAACATATAAAGTTAAAAAAAGGATAGATAAGATAGAGGCAGGAAAGTTGTTTCCACTGGTAGGTGAGACTAGAATAAGGGGACATAGCCTCAAGATTTGGGGGAGTAAATTTAGGACGGAGGTGAAGAGGAACTGCTTTTCCCAAAGAGTGGTGAATCTAGAATGAAGGAGTGAAGGCTACCTCAGCAAATATATTTAAGACAAGGTTGGATAGATTTTTGCATAGTAGGAGAGTTGAGGGTTATGGGGAAAAGGCAGGTAGGTGGAGATGAGTCTGTGATCATAACAGCCGTGATCTTAATGGCGGAGCAGGCTCGAGGGGCCAGATGATCTACTCCTGCTCCTATTTCTTATGTTCTTATGTACGTTGACAAATACAGTACTATGCAAAAGTCTTGGGTGTCCAGGCCTAAGACTTTTGCGCAGTACTGTATGTCGTGAAATTTGTTTTGCCGCAGCAGCGCAGTGCGATACGTAAGGAAAAAGCATGAAGTTACAATAACAAATATATCAGTAGTGCGAAAGGAGAGGAAAGCAGTGGGGTGGTGAAGGGAGAAGCCATAGTGTGTGTTCACCACCACTGGATCCACCGGTTAACAAACATCTCTGTGCTCAGCAATACGGTCATGCGATGCTGTTACCGCTTGGGGACTTCAGAGTTAATTTCCAGTGTCATCTGTAAGGAGTTTGTACGTCTCCCTCGTAGAATGCGTGTGTTTCCCCCGGGTGCTCCACTTTCCTCCTACAGTCCAAAGATGTATCGGTCAGTAGGTTACCTGGTCACTGTAAATTGTGTGGTTAGGCTAGGGTTAAATTGTTGGGTTGCCAGGCAGCTTGTTGGGCCGGAAGGGCCTGCTCGACACTGACCGTATATCTTAAAAAAAAGTCGAAGTTACAATAAGAAATAGATTTTAAAAAAATAAGCAAGTTGTGTTTTTTTTTTGTGTGTGTGTTTTTGTGTTTGTGACCACTGGATCCACAGGTTAATTGTCTCTGTGCTCAGCAGTAGCCTAACATTACAAAGCAGCAGCGTTAGCAGGTAAAATGTAGCTCCACACCTCCCCGGCGAGTGGGAGAGGTGGCCAGGGCAGGTTGTGAGGAGGAAGGTGGATTTCTGGAACTCCATTCCTGGGTAGCCAATGGCAGGGCTGTTGTTGATGGTGACAGAAACCAAGCTTTCCTGCAAGGCCAGAACCAGTGCGGCACGGTGATCTGGAGTAGTCGTACATGAACAGAGAACGTCAGGATAGCAAAAAGATGATGCACGAATCCAACAAATTCCAATCCCCATTCCCGTTCCAACGTGTCAGTCCACGATGAGGCCACTCTCAGGCTGGAGGAAGCAACACCTCATATTCTGTCTAAGTAGACTCCAACCTGGTGGCATGAACATCGATTTCTCCAGCTTCCAGTAATTTTTCCCCCTCCGCCTTCACCTTCCCTCTTCAATTCCCCCCTCTGGCCTTTTACCTCTTACCCTCTCCCGCCCAACTTCTCCCCCAGTGTCCTTTTTCCCTTTTTCCCCATGATCCATTCTCCTCTCCTATCAGATTCCTTTATAAGACGTTAGGGAATTTGGCTCATCGAGTCTGCTCCACCATTCCAGTAGAGGGATGTCATTTAGGACGGAGACGAGGAGGAATTTCTTTAGCGAGAGAGTTGTGAGTCTGTGGGATTGGTTGCAGGTGGCTGTGAAGCCATTAGGTATATTTAAGGCAGAGGTTGGTAGATTCTTGATTAGTCAGGACATGACGAGATACAGAGGGAAGACAGGAGATTGGGGCTGAGAGGGAAATGGATCAGCTGTGATAAAATGGTGGAGCAGACTCGGTGGGTCAAATGGCCTAATTCTGTTCCTATATCTTATGGTCTAACCCATGAAAACTATCTCGCTCTTTTGCTCTTTGTACACTGTTTTTAATTCATGCTTTTTCTTGTAACTTACTGTAATTTTCAATTCCTTTCATTTCTCTCGATGCTTTTTTTTGTTGAACCCAGCTCTTCGAAAAGGAGCCGAAGAAGAGAGCAAGGAGCGGCCCTTTGGAGTTCGAGCCTGCCGAGGGTTTGCTGAACCGGCCGAGCAAGTTGGTCTGTCAGCATTGGGCTTTGGCGTAACAGTTGCTGCAAATGTGTATATATTTTTTAAAAAAATGTACATTATGGCTGAAAGTGAAACCACTAAAAATGACTTTTCTCAGTTGCTTCATAAAAGATCTGTCAAAAGGAAACCACTCTGATATTTGTTTCTGTGAAGAGGGAGAGATTGATCTTTCGACAGCGCTCAGACCAGAATTGGTGGAGCTGTTAGACGTGCTGCGGTAAACAGGCGTGAGGAGTAAGCAGTCACTAATGGAGTGACCAGTGGGCACCACAGTAGCGTAGCGGTTAGTGCAACACTATTACAGCTCAAGATATCAGAGTTCATTCCCGGCGTCCTCTGCAGGGAGACTGTGTGTCTTCCCCGTAGAATGCGTGGGTTTCCTCCGGGTGCTCCAGTTTCCTCCCTCAGCCCAAAGACGTACGGGTTGGTAGGTTAATTGATCATTGTAAATTGTCCCGTGATTAGGCTGGGGTTAAATTGGGGGGAGAGGTTGCTGGCTCGAAGGCTGGAAAGGCCTGATCCACTATCTCTAAGTAAATAAATAGAAATGCCCATAGCACGCTCGAGTCGGAAAGCTGCGAGACCTGGACAATGATAACTGCTCCACGGACATCCAGGTAGCACACCATATACAACCCTGAGATTTCTTGCCAGCATTCACAGTAAATACAAAGAAGCAAAAAAAAATACGCAATAAATATCGAGAATGAGATGACAAGTCCTTAAAAGTGAGTCCATAGGTTGTGGGAACTTCACTCATCGGTGCTGGGATGAGTGTAGTTTTCAGAGGAAGCGCTTCTGGAATGGACAGGACTGTGTGGAGGTTCCTGACAATTGGGATTGACTAGGTGGGCTGAGTGGTTTTGTTGCAAGGATTGTAACTTTCTAGATTAATACCAGCATCGGGAAATTCTGCCTCTCCAGTACTTTGTAGTTGGTTGTCATATTCGGCGATGACAAGGAATCTGTGTAGCAGAGTTTTTAAAGTGGTTCAGCTGGGATATCTGTGGAGGACACCAACACATCACAACCTCAGAGGGAAAGGTTTCCTCAGCTCCACTCGAATTACCAGCCCTGACATCCTGGGCTTTGGAGGTTGAACGGGAGTACCTTTGTTCCATCCACAAAAAAGTGGAATTTCCCGGTGGCCAACTGTTTTAATCCCTATCCCCATTCCCGTTTTGACATGTTGGTCCATAGGCCTCTTCTGCAAAAGCATCGATTTCTTCCAGTAATTTTTCCCTTCCCCTTCCCTCTCCTCCTATTCTGCACTCTGACCTCTTGCCTATCACCTCCCCCTTTCTTCCATTGTCCACTCTCCTCTCCTATCAGATTCCGTCTTCTTCAGCCCTTTACCTTTCCCACCTATCAACTCCCAGCTTCTTACTTCATCTCCTCCCTGATGCACCTGGCTTCACCTATCACCTTTTAGATTGGCATCCCTCTTCCCCCCACCTCCCAACCTACCTAGGCATCTTCCCACTTCCTTTCCAGTCCTGACGAAGGATCTCGGCCCGAAATGTTGACTGTTGATTCATTTCTGTAGATACTACCTGACCCGCTGAGTTCCTCCAGTATTTTGTGTGTGACTCTTTAAAAACTTCAGGGGTTGAACTGGAGTAGTTCAGTCCAGTCCTGTTCTGTTCCATTCCATTGCCCTAGGCTTCACCTTGATTCGCTTCCACCCCTTGAAGCCTTCACTGAGCAGAATCTCACCACACATCTGCAATACACCCTGAGCACCGGAAACCTCAACAGGGCGAACAGGTCAGAGGTTCACTGCCCTTTGCGTGAAAATGTTTTCTTGTTTCACAGAAGTGTTTCCATCCCTGAGTGCAGGTGCAAGCTTTGCCTGGGATCGGGGCCAGTATCAGAGCAAGGGGTGGCCATTCAGCCCTTGACACTGTGCCAGCATTCACTGTGGAGATGGCTGATGCTGTGCCTTGTCCTTTGAGTTTCTCCGTATCAAACGGCCTGTAGTTCAGCTGGGATGTCTGTGGAGGTGGGGGTTCAATAGGAAGTTAATTCAGTGCCTCAGTCCAGGCTTGTTCAGTTCCATTGGCCCATGCTTTATTGCATTTTCATTCCACCCCTTGAAGCTCTCAAAGTTCAAAGGTACATTTAATGTCAGAGAAATGTATACAAAATACATCCTGAAATGCTTTTTCTTCGCAAACATCCACAAAAACAGAGAAGTGCCCCAAGGAATGAATGACAGTTAAATGTTAGAACCCCAAAGTCCCCCCCCCCAGCTCCCCTCCCTCCCACGCATAAGCAGTAGCAAGCAATGATCCCCTCTCCCCCACCGGCAAATAAAAAGCATCAGCACTCGTCACTGAGCATTCACGCATGAGCAAAGCAACAGACTTGCAGTACTCCACTACTCGTTCACCTGGTGTTCGACTTACCACAGGCTCTCTCTCTCCCGAAAAAGGGAGAAAGATGTCTCCGTTTCACAGCGAGAGGGGAGACACAACAACAACTCGCTGGTTTACAATGTTAAAAGGTAGTTGTGTCGCTTTTTCCGAGTTCTGTGCCCAAAGATCTCGGGTTTCTGGGCTCACAGTCTTAGATCTTCTATCTACTACGACACACTGACCTCCGATTTCCCCCCGCGCCCCCCCCCATCTGCAGAGCCGCGAAATCACGGACCTCCAAAAGTGAGCGATGCTCTTAGGCCGCGCCCTTGGCATGCCAAATAACAATCAGTTCTGAAACCCTGAAAGCAGGTCCCATTCCTGTAAAGAACCATAGTCAGCGTGTAACTCCAGGTCAGGGTCTTCAAAAGAACCCTGAAAGGGAAAAATAAAGATATTGAAGATGGAAATTGAGCTGTTTCCGAAGATGAAGCAAAGGAGTTGTTGTCAGGCTAGTATGGAATTAATAGACTGAATGGCCTCTAACACCATGAAGATGCAATCAGAATCCATTTATTATCACCGACGTTGTGAAATTTGTCATTTTCTGGTAACAGTTCAAAATAGTTTTCATTATTGAAATATACAGTATATACTGTATGTCACCATATAGAACCCTGAGATTCATTTTCCTGTGGGCCTGCTCTGCAAATCTATAGAACAGTAACTATGACAAGATCAGTGAAAGATCCGCCATACTGCAGAAGGCAACAAACCGTGCAAATACAACTATAAATAAATAGCAATAAATAATGAGGACATGAAATAAAGAGTCCATTGGTTATGGGAACATTTCAATGAAGGGGCAAGTGAAGTTGTCCCCTTTGGTTCAAGAATGGTATGGGTGAGTGGCAATAACTGTTCCTGAACCTGGTGGTGAGAGTCCTGAGGGCCCGCACCACCTTCCTGATGGCAGCAGTGTGAAGAGAGCAAGTCCTGGGTGGTGGGGATCTCTGATGATGGATGCTGCTTTCCTGCAACAGCGTTTCATGTAGATGCGCTCAATGGTAGGGATAACTGTTCTTGCACCTGGGTGTACAGTGCAAAACATAAAATATTCCATAAATTAGAATAAATATATGTAAAAAGTCATGCAAAAAGAGCAAAACTACTGAGAGAGTGTTTGTTGTGACTGAACAAAATCACAAAAGAAACACTGAAGCCAGTGGAATTGCAAGCCTTTTATTCAGGAGACCATCATATTCAAGACACTCTTGGAAGAAGTGCTCTGCCTGAAAGCTTCATATGACAGATCAAAGGTAACGGCAGGACAATTCTATTGTTACAATGTATCTACAATGCTTCCTTTGAATTACATATAGTTTTTAAACATCTTCTTCACACCCACACTCCAGACGCCCAAAATGAATGTTAATCAGCATTTATTTTCTCTCCCTTTCCCTCCTATGGATGTGCTAACATCAAGTGAATGGGGTGTTTCCTGGTTTGTAATCAACCCCAACCTGCGGATCCAGGAAGGCTATTGTTCCGAGTTGCATTTTAAATTCAATCTACAATCTGCATTCAGGTCTGAAGGTTGTTTGCTGCAGAAGTTGATGTCTGTTGTCCATCCTAATTCCAGAATACAGTGTTCATGGGTTCATCATCTGTTCAGAAATCTGATGGAGGAGGAGAAGAAGCTGTTCCTATAATTACAACATTTAAGATACTTGGACAGACATGGACAGGAAAGGGTTAAGGGCAGTGGTCCCCAACAACTGGGCCGCAGAGCATGTGCTCCTGAGCCTTGAGGAAACAATATGAGTCAGCTGCCTCTTTCCTCATTCCCTATCACGCACTGTTGAACTTGAACATAGGGTTGCCAACTGTCCCGTATTTGCCGGGACATCCTGTATATTGGGCTAAATTAGTTTGTCCCATACGGGACTGCCCTTGTCCCGTATTCCCCCCGCTAAGGTAGAGCGTTCCTATGAAACCTTTCATGCTGAAATGGCATAAAACGAAGAAGCAATTACCGTTAATTTATATGGGAAAAATTTTTGAGCGTCCCCAGACCCAAAAAATAATTACCAAATCATACCAAATAACACAAACGTATAGTAAAAGCAGGAATGATATGATAAATACAAGCCTATATAAAGTGGAAATAATGTATGTACAATATAGTTGGGAAGATGAAGGCAAAACCAATTGGGGAAAAAATTGGCACGTACGCAAATGGGCACATCACGCTTGCACACACAGGTGCCCGAGCAAAGCTTTGTGGTCATGGTAGGCTTTCCAGGGATAACGTGTCCCGGAATTTGACTGCTACTTTTGTCCCTTATTTGGGAGAGAGAAAGTTGGCAACCCTAACTGTAAAAGACATGTTGAGGTGAGTTTAACCCGGTTTGAACACCCCCCCCCCACCCGGTCGGCCGGTCTGCAAGAGTATTGTCAATATTAAACCGGTCTGTGGTGCAAAAAAGGTTGGGGACCCCTGATTAAGGGGATGTTGGTTAGATACAAGCAAATGTGACCAGCCCAGGCAACCATCATGGTCAGCATGGATGAGTTGGGCTGAACATGCTGTTTCTGTACTGTACATGTTATTAAACTGCAGAGAAGTAACAAAGACTATTTTGTACTCTGAGAGAAGCAGAGTGGATAAAACCAATGGTGGTATATTTTAATTGTGGTTGTTACATTTCAGGTTAATAATATTGGTACCCCCCTTGAAGTGAAAAGTCAAAGTTCAAAGTAAAATTTATTATCAAAGTACATATATGCCACCATATACAACCCTGAGATTCATTTTCCTGTGTATGCTCAGCAAATCTATAAAATAGTAACTATAACAGCATCAATGCAAGATCAACCAGAGTGCAGAAGACAACAAACTGTACAAATTGCAAATATAAATAAATAGCAATAAATAATGAGAACATGAAGTAGTAAGAAGTAAGATAAAGAGTCCTTAAAGTGAGAACATCTCAATGGATGGGTAAGTGAGTGTTCAAGAGCCTGATGGTTGAGGGGTAGTAACTGTTGAACCTGTTGGTGCAAGTCCTGAGGCTCTTGTACCTTCTACCTGATGGCAGCAGTGAGAACAGACCATGAAGAGCATGACCTGGGTGGTGAGTTTCTTTGATGATGGATGCTGCTTTCCCATGACAGCATTTCATTTCATTTCATGTAGATGTGCTCAATGGAGGGGAAGGCTTTACTCGTGATGTTTAATAGCATCCGTTAGTCTTGTGAGACCGTGGATCTGCGCCTAGAAAGTCTTCACTCTCCAGGGCGCAGGCCTGGGCAAGGTTGTATGGAAGACCGGCAGTTGCCCATGCTGCAAGTCTCCACGACACTGATGTTATCCAAGGGACCCATACAGCTTGGCACCAGTGTTGTCAGTGTCGTCACAGAGCAATGTGTGATTAAGTGCCTTGCTCAACACGTTGCCTCGGCTGGGGCTCGAACTCATGACCTTCAGGTCGCTAGTCCCATGCCTTAACCACTTGGCCACGTGCCCGCACCTGTGATGTACTGGGCCAAATTCATTATACCTTTTGCAGGATTTTCTGTTCAAGGGCTTTGGTGTTTCCATACCAGGCCATGATGCAGCCAGTCAATATACTCTCCACCACACATCTATAGAAGTTTGTCAAAAGTTTTTGATGTCACGCTGAACCCCCACATTGTCCACAGACTTTTTAAACAGGTAAAATAAATCTATTCATTGCACTGAGAGTTTGGAGTGTGAACAATGCACACAAAATCCTGGAGGAACTCAGCCAGGCAGCATCTATGGAGAGGAAGAATCCATCGCCATTTTGGGCTGAGACCCTTAATCAGGACCCTTCTCTGCTCAAAACATCAATTCAGAATCGGGTTTAATATCACCAGCATATGTCATGAAATTTGTTATTATTCACCAGCAGTACCTTGCAATACAGAATAAAAACTAAATTACAGTAAGAAGTATATATTAAAAAGATAAATTTAATAAGTAGCTCAAAATAGAGATAAAAGTAGTGAGGTAGTGTTCATAGGTTCAATGTCCATTCAGAAATCAGATGGCAGAGGGGAAGAATCTTCCTGAATCACCGAGTGTGTTCCTTCAGGATCCTGTACCTCCTTCCTGATGGTAGCAATGAGAAAAAGGGCATGTCCTGGGAGATGGGGGTCCTTAGTGCTGGACACTGCCCTTTTGAAACATTACTCCTTGAAGATGTTCTGGATACTACAGAGGCCAGTGCCCCTGATGGAGCTGACTGAGCTAAAGTCCTGGGTTCTGTGGAAGGGCTGGTACCCATAATGGAACTGAGTGAGTTTACAACTCCCTGCAGATTATTTTGATCCATGCAATGATGCTCTCCCCCCCCCATGCCCCCCCCCCAAAATACCCAAGTAATGCAGCCAGTTAGAATGCTCTCCACAGTACATCTATGGAAATTTGGTAGTGTGGCTTTGGTGACATAGCAAATAGCAAATCTCCTTAAACTCCTAATGAAATAAAGCCACTGTGGTGCCTTCCTTGTAACTGCATCAATATGTTGGGTCCAGGTTAGATCCTCTGAGATATTGACACCCAGGAACATGAAATTGTTCGCTCTTTCCCCACTTCTGATCCCTCGATGGGGACTGGTGTTTGTTGCCTCAAGATACAGAGGAGATGTCAGGGGTAAGTTTTTTACTCAGAGAGTGGTGAGTGCGTGGAATGGGCTGCCGGCAACGGTGGTGGAGGTGGGTACGATAGGCTCTTTTAAGGGACTTTTAGATAGGTACATGGAGCTTAGAAAAATAGAGGGCTATAGGGAAGTCTAGTAATTTCTAAGGTAGGGACATGTTTGGCACAACTCTGTGGGCCGAAGGGCCTGTATTGTGCTGTAGGTTTTCTATGTTTCTATGTTACCCTTTCTGAAGTCCACAATGAATTCTTCGGTCCTACTGACATTGAGTGCAAGGTTGTTGTTGCGACCCCACTCAACTAGCTGATCCATATTGCTCCTGTATGCCTGTTAATTACTCTCTATTCATCCTGCCTGACCTGTTGAGTTCCTCCAGCATTTTGTATGTGTTGCTCTGGGTTTTCAACATCTGCAGCATCTCCTGTGTTTATGGTTTGGAGTCTGATTGATGTCTGAGGCTGAAAGAGGTCAGAGCCCAATTAGCGATAAAGCAGCCTTGGAGAATGCAGTCAGTGTCAGAAGTTTGTAACTTTCCCCGACACCTAACTGGTGCTGCTAATGGTGCTAGGCCTCCTGTTGTGAACTTGGGTGAGGTGGCAAAGAGAGTGAAAGGTATTTACGCATGCCAACAGGATAACCACAAACCAGAGGCTGCCCACAACAGCTGACTCTTATCTCTAGCCTGGATCAATACTGAATTCAATAAGTGAGTGTGCCCAAATGCCAACCAGCAGTTCACACAGACCACAAGGCATCACATCCGTAGCTGTAGCCAATGTTTCAAAAGCTGTATTTGACAACAAGGTCTTATCATTAACTTCTTGGATTTTGCTTTCAAACTGCTTGGAACCTTGGCCTGATTTACAGATACAGTGTGGAATGGGCTCATGGACCCTTCGAGTGCACTGCCCAGCAACTCCTGATTTAACCCTAACCTCATCATGGGACAATTTACAATTAGCCTACTAACCAGTACATCATTGGACTGTGGGAGGAAACCAGAGCACCTGGGGAAAACCCAGGCATTCCACAGGGAGGACATTCAGGGTCTCCTTACAGAATGGCACCAGAATCTAACTCAGAACGCCAATGCCCTGACCTGAAATAGCATTGCGCTAACCAAAAGGCTACACTGGCACCCCTTAGATTTAGAGTTAAAATTGGGGAACAGACCGCAGTTAAAGGTTAAAGTGGAGAGTGCCCCACTCTAACCCTAGGGTCGGAGTGAGCGTTCCACCCTGAACATAGAAATAACGTCTGATGGGGAATAAGTATCAGACCAAAGTCAAAGTCGGGTTTATTGTCATCTGCACAAGTCTATGTGTGAAAAGTCAAAGTCGGGTGTATTGTCATCTGTTCAAGTCTTTGTGTGCAGAGCTGTAGTGAATCAAGTATCTGTCAACCTCCACGTTAAATATGCCCATTGGGCATATTTAACGTGGAGGTTGACAGATACTTGATTAGTCAGGGCATCAAAGATTATGGGGAGAAGGCTGGAGAATGGGTAGAGAGGGATAATATATCAGCCAAAATGGAATGGCAGAACAAACTTAATGGGCCAAATGGCCTAATTCTACTCCTCTGTCTTATGGTCTAATGATTGAAAACTCAGACTTCAGTTTGTTATAGAGACAGAGAAGGGAGATACACCACCATCATCATCACCATGTACCACGTTGTATAATGTAGGCATTCATGGTCTTTCCATGACCATGATTGTTCTTGGCAAATTTTTCTACAGGAGTGGTTTGCCATTGCCTTCTCCTGGGCAGTGTCTTTACAAGGCGGGTGACCCCAGCCATTATCAATACTCTTCAGAGATTGTCTGCCTGGCATCAGTGGTCACATAACCAGGACTTGTGATCTGCACCAGGGGATCATGCGACCATCACCACCTGTTCCATTATCAAGAGTATTGATAAAGGCTGGGGTCACCTGTCTTGTAAAGACACTGCCCAGAAGAAGGCAATGGCAAACCTCTTCTGTAGAAAAATCTGTCAAGAACAATCATGGTCTTGAGACCATGATCGCCCATGTCAGACGATGCGGCACAAAACGAACAAATAATCAGTGCAGAACAGGCACTTCTGTTCTGGCCCAATGAGCCACACTGCCCAGCAACCCATCGAGTTAACCCTTGCCTAACCACAGGACAATTTACAATGACCAATGGACTGTGGGAGGAAACCGTATCACCCGGAGGAAACCCACGTGGTCATGGGGAGAATGTGCAAACTCCTTACAGACTGCGCCGGAATTAAACTGAGATGTAATGTCCATTCTACCATGGCTTGGGGAACCCCTGGCTTGCCCTTCACCTGTTGCTGTATTACTGAAAAACATCAGGACTTGCTGAGACCACAGTTGTTAGTTCTGTAATGACTGTAGCTCTTGTTGAGAGCCCCACCACAGGGGTTCAAACAGATCACCAAGTCCCCACTGCATCCTGTTTGTGTTTGTGTGAACAGCTTCAATAACATTTCCTCCCACTCGCAGCCTGCCTTGAAAGCTGGGTTAGAAAGTTTGGTTTAACAGGAATGAAATGTTTCCTTGCTGCAGGTTGCAGACAGCAGAGTACGTCATCAACGCAAGAGATTCTGCAGATGCTGGAAATCCACAGCAAAACACACACACACACACACACACACACACACACACACACACACACACACACACACACACACACACACACACAGTGCTGGAGGCACTCAGCAGGTCAGGCTGCATCTATGGAAATGAATAAGCAATTGATGTTTCTGGCCGAGACCCTTCTTCCGGACTGGAAAGGAAGGAAAAGACACCATAGACGATGTGTCTCTCTTGGGTGTCAACATTTCTGAGGGTCTATCCTGACCCAAACTTATCGATGCAGTTACAAAGAAGACATGACAGTGGCTATATTTCATTGAGTTTGGGGAGATTTGGAATGTCACCTAAGACACTCGCAGATTTCTACACGTACTGTGGAGAGCACTCTTAACAGGGCTACATCACTGTCTGGTATGGGGGTGGGGTGGGGAGGCTACTGCACAGGATCGAAGTAAGCTGCAGAGAGTTGCAAACTTAGTCAGCTCCATCACGGGCACCAGCCTCCGTAGTGTCCAGAACATCTTCAAGGAGCAATGCCTCAAAAAGGCGGCATCCATCATTAAGGACCCCCATCACCCAGGACATGCCTTGTTCTCATTGCCACCATCAGAGAGGAGGTACTGAAGCTTGGAGACAATTCAGGAACAGCTTCTTCCCCTCTGCCACTGGATTTCAGAATGGACATTGAACCCATGAACACTACATCACTATCTTTCTTCTCTTTTTAGCACTACTTATTTAATTGAACTTATATATACACGTACTGTAATTGACAGATGTTATTATGTATTGCAATGTACTGCTGCCACATAACAACAAATTTCGTTTCACATACTCCTGATATACCGATTCCTCCTGAGACTCCCCACCAGTTCAGACGCCAGTCTTCTGACGTTTGGATATATTCAATGTAACAGGAAATCTGCCTGAGACGGTGTGAGCCCGTGATTTACTCTCCCCTGGAGACTGTTCCCCTGATGTTTTATAGAGTTATAGACCTGTTTGTCACTGCATGGTACAGGAACTGTACTGTGGCGGACAGGAAATCGCCACGACTGGTTGTCAAAATCGCCCAACGCATCAGCTGCACCAGTCTACCCGCCATCAAGGGCACACTGTATATTCAGAAAGATGCCGGGAAAGGGTCAGTAACATCACGAAGGATCCCACTCACTATGCTCATGGACTGTTTGTCCCACTCCTATCAGGGAGGAGGCTACGTAGCATCCATACCAGGACAACCAGACTCAAAAACAGTTACTTTCCCCAAGCAGCAAGCTGATCAACACCTCCACCCATTAACTCCACCACGACTTCGTTATTTCCTGTCAATCATCTTACGTACCTCCAAGCATCAAGTTCTGTACATGCAGTCAAGGTATATAAGCTATCTTATGTACAGTATTTACATTTCAGTCCTGAAGCTGAAATATCGACTATTTCATTTATATGAATATATGGAATATTCATTTCCATAGATGCCGCTGGACCTGCTGAGTTCCTCTAGCATTTTGAGTGTGTTGCTCTAGATTTTCAGCATCTGCAGAATCTTTTGTTTTTATTTATATTTATTGCTTTTTATTATTATTATTATTATTGTGTTCTTTATCCTTTGTGTTATTCTTTGTGCTGCATTGGATCTGGAGTAACATTTTTTTCGTTCTTTACATTTGTGTACAGGAAATGACATTAAACAGTCTTGAATCTAAGAGCAAAATCCATCTCCTCCTTAAATGTAAAAATTTGGCTTCAACAGCCTTCTGCGATGGAGAATTCTGCAAGTTTACAGCTCATTGTGGAAGGAAATTCCTCCTCATCTCAGTCCCAAAGGTTTTCAGGAAAATCCTGCAAAATGGATACAGCCCAGTCCATCATGGGTAAACCGTCCCCAGTGATGAACACATCTACATAAAGCAGTGTTGTAGGAAAGCAGCAGTCATCATCAGCGACCCTACCACCCAGATCATGCTCTCTTCTCACTGCTGCCATCAGGAAGGCAGTGCAGAAGCCTCAGGACACCACACCACAGGTTCAGGAACAGTTATTACCCCTCAACCATCAGGAAGAGGGTACAGGAGCCTCAGGACACCACACCACAGGTTCAGGAACAGTTATTACCCCTCAACCATCAGGAAGAGGGTACAGGAGCCTCAGGACCCACACCACAGGTTTGGGAACAGTTATTACCCCTCAACCATCAGGAAGAGGGTACAGGAGCCTCAGGACCCACACCACAGGTTTGGGAACAGTTATTACCCCTCAACCATCAGGAAGAGGGTACAGGAGCCTCAGGACCCACACCACAGGTTTGGGAACAGTTATTACCCCTCAACCATCAGGCTTTTGAACCAGAGGGAATAACTTCACTCAACTTCACTCGCCCCATCATTGAAATATTCCCTCTTCCTATGGACTCACTATCAAGGTCTCTTCATCTCAAGTTCTTGATATTTATTGCTTATTTATTTATTATCATTTCTTTCTTTTTGTATTTGCACAGTTTGTTGTCTTTTGCATGCTAGTTGGACGCCCAAGTTGGTGTGGTCTTTCGTTGATTCTGTTAAGGTTTTTATTCTGTAGACATATTGTGTATGCCTGCAAGTAAATGAATCTCAAGGTTGTATATGGTGATATATATGTACTTTGATCTTTGAACTTTGAACTCACCCCTGCTCCTCACACTGTTACCCTGGTCCTGGGATGCACAGCCCCACCCTCCTCCATCAGGAATGCCAGCAGCCAATCGGTGCAGCTCTGTTACAACTTTATAGGTTTCTACAAGATTCCCCAGCAACACATCATCCAGGACACCTTCAAGAAAGCGGCATTGATCATGAAGCCGTATAGGACATGCCCTCTTCTCGTTACTACCATCAGGAAGGGTAACAGGAGCTGGAAGACCCACTTAATATTTTAGGAGCAACTTTCTTCCCCTCGACCATCAGATTTCTGAATGATTTATTAACTGATAAACACGACTTCAGTATTTTGCTCTCTTTTTGCAGTTATTTAATTTTTTAAATAATGTATTGCAATGTGCTGGTGCCAGAAAACAGGTTTCATGACATATGTCAGTGATAATAAAACCTGATTCCGATTCTATGCACAGACGGACAGAAGGTATGCATGAATACTTACTGCCCGTTACTTTGCTGGCTTTTCGGGCAGCAATGAAGGTCCTCTGTCTCTGGCGGTGTTCAGGGCTTCCTTCATTGTGCCAGTGGCTTTCTGTTGGTTTTCACTACTGTCAGGCATACAAGTCCCAGTTGGAGACTCAGGAATACTGTCGCACTCAGATGTAGAAGGATTCTTCATTGCTGTTTCTATAACAATTTTGTTTGACCAGTCAGGGTTGTTAGCCCTGAGCTGAACCCTCAAACCAGGAGGACCGGTGGACCACTCTTAGTCTGACCTCTACCCTTTGACCTGTTTGGCATCGGTGACCCTCCCAAGAGACAAAGCACAAAGCCCTGACTCCAGCCAACATAGCTCTCCAGGTCATTGAGTCATGCAAGCCCCCAAACCCAACGACAAGGTTGTGGAGCTCCTGGAGGTTGTATGTATACACAAGCCAATAATACACACATTGCATGTTCCAAATGCATCAGCACATAGACTGCACTTTCCAAAGGCACAGACTGGCACTCGGAGCAGCTCTGCAGAATGCACAGGTCCATGACAGATGTGGGCACTGACGGCTGGTGCACTGAAACATTTCAGGAACAGCTTCTTCCCCTCCGCCATTCGATTTCTGAACGGTCCATCAACACTTCCATTTTACTCTCTCTTTGCACTATTTTGTTTTTATATATTCTTATTGTAATTTTTATGTATTGTATTCCACTGCTGTCACAAAGCAATAAAATTCACAACAGATGCACAAGCTGCTGAAGAGTCTCGGCCTGAAACATCAACTCGTTATCCATCTCCATAGATGCTGCCTGTCCTACTGAGTTCCCCCAGCATTTTGTGTGTTTTACTGGGTCGACTGCGCCTCTTCCTATAGATGCTGCTTGGCCTGCTGCGTTCACCAGCAACTTTGATGTATGTTGCTTGAATTTCCAGCATCTGCAGAATTCCTGTTGTTTACGTTTAAATCCTCTGAATCACTCGTTTTTATAATTTTATGACATATTTATCTTCAAAAGGCGATGCCTCATTAAGGACACCCATCACCTGTCATGCCCTCTTCTCATTGCCACCATCAGGAAGGAGGTACAGAAGCCTGAAGACACACACTCAGCGATTCAGGAACAGCTTCTTCCCCTCTGCCATCCGATTTCTGAATGGACACTGAACCCATGAACACTACCTCACTACTTTTTTATTTCTATTTTTGTACTATTTATTTATTATTATATATTAATTATATGTTATGTTTTAAAAATATATTATATCATATAATATATTTTATTTGTTTATATACAATATATAATGTTTATATAAATAGTGCACATATATATTTGCAGTACTGTGTAAAAATCTATTTATCTAACTGCCTATCTGTGGTACTATGCAAAAGTGTTAGTCACACACACGCACACACGTACACTGTATATATATATATATGAGTGTGTATATACAAATGTTTGTGTGTGTGTATATATATATATATATATATATATACATACATAGACACACACACACACAGACATATATGTATATGTGTCCTGACGAAGGGTCTCGGCCTGAAACGTCGACTGCGCTTCTTCCTATAGATGCTGCCTGGCCTGCTGCGTTCACCAGCAACTTTGATGTATGTTGCTTGAATTTCCAGCATCTGCAGAATTCCTGTTGTTTATATATGTATATAGCTAGCTAGGGTGCTTATGCCTTTTGCACAGTACTGTATTTGTCAACTTGGAGCAGAGAGCAAACTTGTAAATCTGGTGGGAGCAAAGGATGTTGAGAATGAGAATGGTGAGGGTGGGGCGCCATGGGAGGGGTGTGGGACAGGTGGCAGAGAAGGAGTGCTGACGGCAGGGGAGTGGCTCTGGTACAGACACACCCAGTCCTGAGACACCAGGCAAGGTCATTTGATTCCTAATAATTGGTTTATTGATCATTACAGAATGTCTCTCTGGTGCTTCCCGCTCCCTCCCCTCTCCCTTCCCCCCCCCAACCATGATTCCCCTCTCCCTGTCCCCTTCCCACTCTCAGTCCACAACAGAGACCCAGATCAGAATCAGGTTTATCATCACTCACATATGTCATGAAATTTGTTTGTTTTTGTGGCAGCAATACAGTGCAATACATAAAATTACTACAGTACTGTGCAAAAGTATTCGGCACCCTAGCTATATATGTATATGTGTCTAAGACTTTTGCACAGTGCTGTATATATTTATATGTATGATGTACTATATATATATATCTTTTGCTATTGTAATTTACAGTATATTTAATATATTGCATTGTTGTGCTGCTGCAAACCAACACAGTTCATGACAGATGTATCAGTGATAATAAACCTGATTCTGATTCTGAATCGCACGGATTCCAGTGAATTTAACCTAGTCGTCCCACCCTCCCTTCATCCCTCAGCCCCACCTTCCCAGGGACGCTGAGCCCTCGTTGCGCACCCTCCCAGTGCGTGACCATGGCTCCCCGCATAAGGAGACAGCAGCTGCGCGCTCTACTCAAGATGCAACCTCAGGACCTGAGTTATCACTGCTCCTGAACCTGAACCTGCTCGCTGTGGTGGCCAGGGTGCCGTTTCCCCTTCTTACTCGCCTGCTACACCTGGCCTCTTACACTTGGCCACTGGTGACTACAGCGTGCCTTTTCTGCCCTCCCGCTTCCTCCAGACTCGAGGAGTATCCATGGGCTCCAGGCCACGTAGAACAGTCCATGTTCCAAGCCTTCCCCAGTAATGCTCCCCGACTCTCCCTCTGCTACATTGACAACTTCATTGGTGCTGCCGATTCCCGAGGTGATCTTGACTATACCTCTTCCCGCCCTGTCACCTGTAAAAATAATATTCCCTTTGCTCAGTTCCTTTGCCTCCACCGCGTCTGTTCCCAGTCTGCAGCGTTCCTTTCCAGGACAGCAGAGGTGTCGTCCTTCTTCAAAGAACGGGGGTTCCCTTCCCCCACTATTGGTGCTGCCTTCACCCTCATCTCCTCTGTTTCCTGAACATCAATGCTCACCCCATCTTCCCACCACCTTAACAGTGATAGAGTCCTTCTTGTCCTCACCTCCCACCCCGTGACCTTCCACATCCAACACATCATCCTCCGCAACTTCTGCCATCTCCAGTAGAACCCTACCGCTATATGTATCTTTACCTCCCCACCCTCTCTGCTTTCTGCAGGGATCCCCTCTGTGATTCCCTTGTCCATTCTTCCCTCCCACAGATCTCCCTCCTGGCACTTATCCTTGCAAGCGGCCTAAATGCTACACCTGCCCCTACACCTCCTCCCTCACCTCCATTCAGGGCCACACCTGCCCATTCACCTCCTCCCTCACCTCCACTCAGGACCACACCTGCCCACTCACCTCCCCCCTCACCTCCATTCAGGACCACACCTGCCCCTACACCTCCTCCCTCACCTCCATTCAGGGCCACACCTGTCCGTTCACCTCCTCCCTCACCTCCATTCAGGGCCACACCTGTCCATTCACCTCCTCCCTCACCTCCATTCAGGGCCCCAGCAGTTCTTCCAGGTGAGACAACATTTCACCTGCAAATCAGCTGGGGTCACCTACTGTATCCAGTGGTCCCAATGCATCCTCCTTTACATTGGTGACACCCATCATAAATTGGGGGAACCGCTTCATCAGGCACCTCTGCTCCATCCGCCCAAAGCAGAACTTACCTATGGCCAAACATTCTAGTTCCTCGTCCTGTTCCCATTCCGACATGTCGGTCCATGGGCTCCTCTTGTGTGAAGCTGAGGTCACCTCAGGGTGGAGGAGCAGCTCCTTATATTCTGTCTGGGTACACTCCAACCTGATGGCATGAATATCAATTTCTCCTTCCCATTAAAAAGTTACCCCCCCTCCTCTATTCCCCACTCTGGACCCTTACCTCTTCTCACCTACTGATCACCTCCCCCTGGATTCCCTCTATAAGACCATGAAACATAGGAGCAGAATTAGGCCATTTGGCCCATCGAGTCTGCTCCACCATTTCACCATGGCTGATCCATTTTTCCTCTCAGCCCCAATCTCCTGCCTTCTCCCCAATCCCTTCATGCCCTGACCAGTCAAGAATCTATCAACCCCTGCCTTAAATATACATAAAGACTTGGCCTCCACTGCTGCCTGTGGCAAAGAAATCCACAGATTCACCACTCTCTGACTAAAGGAATTCCTGCTCATCTCCGTTCTAAAAGGACACCTCTCTATTCTGAGAATGTGGCCTCTGGTCTTAGACTCTCCTATCATAGGAAACATCCTCTCCACATCCACTCTGTCGAGGTCTTTAACCATTCAATAGGTTTCAATTAGGTCACCCCTCATTCTTCTGAATTCTTGCAAATTCAGACCCAGAACCATCAAACGCTCTTCATATGACGAGCCATTCAATCCTGGAATTATTTTCGTGAGCCTCCTTTGAACCCTCTCCAGTTTCAGCACATCTTTTCTAAGATAAGGGGCCCAAAACTGCTCACGATACTCCAAGTGAGGCTACACTAGTGCTTTATAAAGCCTCAACATCCTTGCTTTTATATTCTAGCCCTCTTGAAATGAATACTAACATTTGCATTTGCCTTCCTCACCACAGACCCAACCTGCAAATTAACCTTTAGGAAATCCTGCACAAGGACCCCCAAGTCCCTTTTCACCTCAGTTTTTTGTATTTTCTCTCCATTTAGAAAATAGTCAACTCTTTCATTTCTTCTCCAAAAGTGCATGACCATACACTTCCCAACACTGTATTCCATCTCCCATTCCTTTGTCCATTCTTCTCATCTGTTAAAGTCTCTCTACTTCCTCTAATCTCCCTGCCCCTCCTCTTATCTTCATATCATCTGCAAACTTTTGCAAAAAAAAGCCATCAAACCATCACCCAAATCATCCACATATAATGTGAAAAGAATTGACCCCAACACAGACCCCTATGGAACACCACTAGTCACCACAGCCAATCAGGAAAGGCTCCCCTTGTTCCCACTCTTTGCCTCCTGCCAGTCAGCCGCTGCTTTATCTACCCTCCTCCTTCCCTTTCTCCTATGGTCCAAACTCCTCTCCTATCAGATTCCTTCCTCTCCAGCCTTTGATCTTTCCCACCCACCTGGCTTCACCTATCAGCATCTAGCTATCCTCTTTCTCCCCCCCCCCCACAACTCCTTTCGATTTCTGATGAAGTATCTCAGCCCAAAACATTGAGCACTTATTCCTCTCCAGAGATGCTGCCTGACCTGCTGAGTTCCTCCAGCATTGTGTGTGTGTGTGTTATTTACCTGCTACACCTGTCCTCTTTCCCTTGGCGACTGGCGCCTGGTGACTGGTGACTACATCTTGCCTGTTCTAATGTTTCTCTCTGTAGATGATAATCAACCTTCCTGTTTTGACACCATTGTGGATAACCTCATATTTCACCACATTACTCTGCACTTGTTGTTTCTCTGCCTACTAAAACATGTCCAAATCATTCTCGAACTTCACTACATCCTCCTCACATCTTACTGTCCTGCCCAGCCCAGTGTCATTTGCAATTTGTTGTCTTTTGCACATTGGTTGTTGGTCCATCCTTTTGCAGCATCCATCATCAAGGATCCCCCTCATCCAGGCGATGCTCTCTTCTCACTACCACCATCGGGCAGGAGGTACAGGAGCCTCAGGTCCCACACCACCAGGTTCAGGAACAGTTATCACCCCTCAACCATCAGGCTCCTGAACCAGTGTGGATAACCTCACCCACCACAACTCTGAACTGAGCCTAGGGTCCCACACCACCAGGTTCAGGAACAGTTATCACCCTACAACCATCAGGCTCCTGAATCAGTGTGGAAAACTTCACTCAACTTCACTCGCCCCATCACTAAACTGTTCTCACAACCTATGGATTCACTTTCAAGGACTCTTCATCTCATGTTCTTGGTATTTATTGTAATTTATATATTATTATTTTTTCTTATTGTATTTGCACAGTTTTCTGTCTTTCACACGCTGGTTGAACACCCGAGTTGGTGCGGTCGTTCATTGATTCTATTACGGTTATTATTCTATTATAGATTTGCTGAGTTTGCCTGATAGAAAATGAATCTCAGGGTTGTTTATGGTGACGTGTATATATTTTGATAATAAATTTGCTTTGACCTTGACTATTAATTTATCACCTAAATCGTAAGTACATATTGCGATTGTCTGGGGGCCCATCACTGATCTTTGAGGCACCTCAGTCTTCACTCAGAAAAGGACCCATTTATTCCTAGTCTGTGTGTACTGTCCATGATCCAGTTCAAAGTTCAATGTCAATTTATTCCTTAAGATTGTCCTAGCCTGGAAGGTAGTGGGGAAAAGCTCCCACTACCTAGGAAATGCTCCCGGTGGTGTGCATCTCAAATGTCCTCCAACAACCAACTCCACCTCTTGGCCTTCATGTCTGGCTTAGCTACCAAGACCCGCAGAACTGTTTCTACTAACAGGAGAAGGGGCAAAGGTGGGTTACTGGTGCCTTCAAACCAGTCACTCCAGGCAGATGGGGCTTGTCAGCTCACTGAGAAGGAAAACTCTCCACTGCATTGCAGTTTTATCCACCCATGGGGGAAGGCTTTGGGAGCAAATCCTGAGAGAAAAATCTGGAGCTGGAGTTCTTAAGACTGTCCTATGTTGAGCTCAACGCTAACTGGCAACTCCTGCGACACCCCTGGTGCCGAACTGTATTGGTGTCGGCTGTTCCTTTGGATTCTCAGCTGCATGAAGAGGGGGAGCCTGCTGCATGGGCAACATCTTGCTCTCCATATCGTACTGCCCTGGCTTGTGCGTCACGTAGACAGCTACGGTTGTCCATGGTTGAACCTGACCGACTGAGGCCTCAATAATATACATCACCATATACAACTCTGAGATTCATTTTTTTGCAGGCATTCACAGTACATACAAGGAAACAAAACAAATCAAACAAAATAATAAGAATAAATAAATAAGCAATGAATATTGAGAGCATGAGATGAAGAGTCCTTGAAAGTAAGTCCACAGGTTGTGGTAACTGTTCAGTGATGGGGCAAGTGAAGTTGCGTGAAGTTGTCCCCTCTGGTTCAAGAGCCTGATGGTTGAGGGGTAATAACTGTTTCTGAACCTGGTGGTGTGAGTCCTGAGGCTCCTGTGCCTCCTTCCTGAGGGTTGAGGGGTAATAACTGTTTCTGAACCTGGTGGTGTGAGTCCTGAGGCTCCTGTACCTCCTTCCTGATGGTTGAGAGGTAGAAGAGATCATGTCCCAGGTGGTGGGGGTCCCTGATGACAGATGCTGCAACAGGACAGAGCAACAGCTAACGTGCAAAAAACAGCAAACTGCAAATACAAAAGAAAGTCGTGGGGTGGGAACACATCTAACATGTCTGTACCTAAGGTGTAAGTCATCTCTCTCTCTCTCCACCCCTCTCTACTGCATCATTATAAGTTAACTCCCTAGGTCTTCACCACAATTTCCTTTGGTTCCCACTACACCTCCCCCTTTTAAAATGTACAGTTGTTAACTTTCCTAGATTAACTTCTCCTGGATCTAGTTGCTTAACTGCAATTCTTTGCATTCTCCTCTCCTCTCTGCCTGCCTTCCTGAGTAGTTCCAATGTTTTTTTACCGTTGTGGCTGCCAGATCTCGGTGGTTAGCCACGAAGTGCATATATATACTGACAGCCCTCCAGTCTACTGGTTGCTGCATTACCATCTCTTCTCGGTGAGTCTCAGTTTCAACGACAATTCTTTCACACCAAGGACGTGTACCTGTGGTCTGAGGAGAGGCCTGAGGCAGCAGTGTTCGCTGGCTTGCTCATATTTTCCTGCCGTTTCAGTAACAGCCTGCTGGTGTGGTATGAGAGTGTCTCAGTGCGGAGGAGGTGCAGAGGTGGGTATCCGAGGGTGTCAGGCAATGGGACCTGACTACAGAGGGGAGAGTGATCCATCCCAGAAAGGTAGAATGTTGGCTGGTATAGTCCAGAGACGAGCATGAGTATATGAGATTTTCACTAAATGGCCATTATTTTTGTTCTAATAGTGTTCTTTCTTATAAAATTTCTACATAAATTGTACTTAATTTGTGTTTTTTTTCTTGCGAATGCTACTTATCTGATGCCATGTGCCTGTGATGCTCCCTCCCCTTTTCCCAACCATGATTCCCCCTTCCCATTCTTAATCCACAACAGAGACCCAGATCAGAATCAGGTTTATCATCACTCACATATGTCATGAAATCTGTTTTTTTTTGAGGCAGCAGTACAGTGTTATACATACAATTACTACAGTACTGTGCAACATCCATTATTAAGGACCCCAATCACCCAGGACATGCCCTCTTCTCATTGCTACCATCAGGAAGGAGGTACAGAAGCCTGAAGACTCACACTCAATGATTCAGGAACAGCTTCTTCTCTTCCGCCATCAGGTTTCTGAATGGATCTTGAACCCATGAACACTACCTCACTACTTTTTTATTTCTGTTTTTGGACTACTTATTTAAGTCAACTGTTGAATATATATATATATATATATATATATATATACTGTAATTCACAGTTTTTTCTCTATTATTATGATTCTCAATGTACTGCTGCTGCAAAACAACAAATTTCACAGCATATTCTAGTGATATTAAACCTGATTCTAATTCTGATTCTGAAGGGGAGCTGATGGGAATGTGACAGGGAGAATAAAAGAATGTGTAGATTGGTGAATAGTTTGATTGTGTGGTTCAGAATAGATCAGTTGCAGATTTGGGCAGAGAAATGGCAGATGGAGTTTAACCCAGACAAATGTGAGGTGTTGCGCCTCGGTGGGCAAATGCAAGGAGACAGTACACTACTAAGGGCAAGATCCTTAACAGTGTTGCTGAGCAGAGAGATCTGGGATCCAAACTCATGGCTCCTTGAAAGTGGCTACACAGGTCGATCGTGTGGTTAAGAAGGCTCACAGAATGCTTGCTTTTATTAGTCAAGGCATTGAGTTTAAAAGTCAGGAGGTTATTTTGCAACTTTTTAAAACTCTGGTAAGGCCACCTCAGGGGTATTGCATACAGTTTGGTTGCCCTACTATAGGAAGGATGTTGAGGCTTTGGAGAGGGTGCAGAAGAGGTTTACCAGGATGCTGCCTGGTTTAGAGGGCGTGTGCTATCATGAGAGGCTGGATAAACTTGGGTTGTTTTCTCTGGAGCGTCGGAGACTGAGGGGAGATCTGGTAGAGGTCTATAAGATTATGAGAGGCACAGAGAGAGTGAACAGGGATTATTTATTTCCAAGAGTGAAATGTCTTACATCCTTTATACACATACATGAGGAGTAAAAATCTTTACATTCTGTCACTGTCTAAATATGCAATGTGAAATTTATAGTAATTTATAATAAATCTTATGTAAAACAGGATAGTCAATATAACATAGAAATACAGTTGTGTCACCGTGAGTTAATCAGTCTGACGGCCTGGTGGAAGAAGCTGTCCTGGAATCTGTTGGTCCTGGCTTTTATGCTGTGGTACCGTTTCCCGGATGATAGCAGCTGGAACAGTTTGTGGATGGGGTGACTCAGGTCCCCATTGATCCTTCAGGCCCTTTTTACACACCTGTCTTTGTAAATGTCCTGAATAGTGGGAAGTTTACATCTACAGATGCGCTGGGCTGTCCACACCACTCTCTGCAGAGTCCTGCGATTAAGGGAGATACACTTCCCATACCAGGCTGTCAGGATGCTCTCAGTTGTGCCTCTGTAGAAAGTTCTTAGGATTAGGGGGCCCATACCAAACATCTTCAACTGTCTGAGGTGAAAGTGGTGCTGTTGTGCCTTTTTCACTGCACATCTGGTGCGTACAGACCACATGAGATCCTTGGTGATGTTTATGCCGAGGAATTTAAAGCCGTTTACCCTCTCAACCCCAGATCCATTGATGTCAACAAGGGTTAGCCCGTCTCCATTCCTCCAGTAGTTCACAACCAGCTCCTTTGTTTTTGCGACATTGAGGGAGAGGTTGTTTTCTTGACACCACTGTGACAGGGTGATAACTTCTTCAGAGATGTTTGGATAGGCACGTGGATGTAAGGAAGATGCAGGGATATGGACACAGTGTATGGAGAAGGGATTAGTGTTTGGGTGTTTCTGAATTACTTTTTAGCTGGTTCATCACAACACTGTGGGCCGAAGGGCCTGTTCCTGTGCTGTAGTCTGCTATGTTCTTTTGCACCATGTTCTTGATTACGCACAGCTATTTATTTTGTATAATTTCTCTTCTGTGTTTTGTCCGTACCTCTGTGCCTGTGATGTTGCCAGAGGCACCTTCTTCATTGTGTTTAATGAAGGGTCTCAGCCCAAAACCGTCAGGAATTGTAGAGGAGGCTTGACCCAAAAGCAGAGCAGTGGAGACAATTCAGCGGCGAACAGTAACTTTAATAATAGGTAGCAAATTAACAAGCTACGAGGGGCCTGCAAATGAGAGCGAACAGAGGCCAAGCACAACAGGCAACAGGGTAAACTTTAGGCAGGGAGAGTGAAAGCTAGGGGCAGCTGGTTGAAGCCCACTGGTTCAATGAGTGAATAAGAACAGTGGGTGAGAGCTGGGTTTAAGTAGGCTGCAGGTGATGAGTCTGGAATCAGCAACAGGCGAATCCTATTAGCTGGGTGAAGACTAGGAGCTGTCCACTTGTGCAGACCTGACAAAAATGTGGTCATGATCAGAACATACTAACTTCCTACAGACAATGGTGGAACTGAACTCGACTCACTGGTCCAGGAGCAGGTTGATGGGAGGAGGCAGTTTAAATGGTTTTAGCATGGACTAGACAAGTCAAAGGGCCTTTTTTCTGTGCTGTATGACTCTAATTCTGCATTTTGTTCTTGTTTTCCCTTGTACTACTTCAATGCACTGTGTAATAAATTGATCTGTACCTACAGTACACAAGACAAGAGTTTTGCTATCACTCAGTTCATGTGATGATAACACCAATCTGAGTAGCTAACCATATCCATGGATGGCGGGGTAAGCAGGTGTAAGCTGGTAAGGTGTTCCTTCCCCCCCCCTCGCCAATCAGGTCACCCTCGGGCAAGGTGTAGCACCTGCTTAGCCCCCCCAACCCCAGTCATGGTCATGTGAAGCTGTGGGAGCAGGTGGTGATGGTTGTTTGAGCAGCTGGTACATATCACAAGTCCTGGTTATGTGACCACTGACACCAGTCAGACAATCTCTGAAGAGTATTGATAATGGCTGGGGTCACCCGTCTTGTAAAGACACTGCCAAGAAAGTGGCAATGGCAAACCACCTTGGTAGAAACATTTGCCAAGAACAATCGTGGTCATGGAAAGACCCTGATCACCTGGGTCATACAACTAAAAACAGTGGTAATCTCTGTAATATATTAACAATCATAGTCACGGATAAGACCATGATCGCCCAGGTGATGTGATACAAATGTGATACAATTTACCGTCCCTGCACTGTCTGGTCTGTCTGTGGCTCCAGGCTCATCAATCTGGCTAACTCCATAGTTCAGGGTATTCAGGAATGAGTACTAAAGACCAGTAATATCGGCATGCCTAAACAAACTGGTTTCTTTCCAGAACACGGAGAGCACCCCACCCCACCCCCAGTGTGGTCCTACCAAGGCTCGATCCACCTGTTCCACTACCTCTCTTCTTCTCTAGCATTTCCATTCTGAAGTGGAGCCCAACACTTCTCTAATCTCTACTTGTGTTTCTACCTCATGGGTATTGTGTAATACACATAAAATGCTCGAGGAACTCAGGCACCATCTTGTATTGGACTTCTCTAACTTCTGGTAATTACTCACCCCTCTCCCTCCTTCGCTCCATTTCCATTCCCCATTCTGTTTCCCCTCTTACCCCATCTCCTCAGCTACCCACCATCTCTCTGTGATTCCCCACCTCCTTCCCTTTCTCCCGTGATCCACTCTCCTCTCCTATCAGATTCCTTCTTCTTCAGCCCTTTACCTTTCCACCTATCACCTCCCAGCTTCTTACTTCTTTCCACCTTCCCCAACTACCCACCGTTCCCTCCTACCTGATCTCGTCTATCATCTGCCAGCTTGCACTCCTTCCCCTCTCCCCGCCTTCTTATTCTGACATCTTCCTCCTTCCTTTCCAGCCCTGATGAAGGGTTTTGGCCTGAAATGTCAACTGCTAATTCTATTCCATAGAAGCTCCCTGACCTGCTGAGCTCCCCCAGCATTTTGTGTGTGTGTTGCTCTGGATTTCCAGCATCTGCAGAATCTCGTGTGTGCTTCTTTCTTTAAATCAGATGCAGTAGGGGAATTTAAGAGGCTCTTAGATAGGCAGATGGGTGATAGAGAAAAGGTGGGCTATATAGGAGGGAAAGATCTATCAGTAGATTAAAAGGCTGGCACAACATTGTGGGCCGAAGGGCCTGTACTTGACACAATGTTTGGTGACAGTCCAAGTGCAGAGGGAGAGACAGTTGGTTCTGTTTTAATAAAACTGTACAGAAACAAAGGAAACTTTTTAAAAAACGCTTGGCCAACAGGGCTGCTAACGAAAACTGTCAAACTGAAATCTAGTGCTGACACTGCAACCCAGAAGCAGTAGCTAAGTATTAGAGTAACACTGCTCCTTTGCGGTGTCAATCTAAATTGTAATCTGCTTTCCTGAAAGGTGGACTATGGCAAGAAGCAGCACTGCTGTTGCTACGTTTCGGTCAAAACTGAAACAACAGGAAGAGAGATAAATACAACCACTAAGAAACCCTAGTTGGCTGGAATGTGCATTCTCACGAGCATGATTGCCGACCCCTTTCAGCTGCCTGCCTGCGAGGGCACCCAGACTCCATGGTTGTGACTGCACTGTGCTGTTGTGCTCTGTGTTCTGTGAAACTACTGATGGACTAGACGCGGCCCTGTCCATCTCGGGTAAAGCCCTCCCCGCCATTGAGCACATCCACATGAAGTGTTGTCACAGGGCAGTGTGTCGTCAGGGACCCCCACCACCCAGGCCATGCTCTCTTCTTGCTGCTGCCATCAAAAAGGAGGTACAGGAGTCTCAGGACCCACACCACCAGGTTCAGGAACAGTTATTACCCCTAAACGATCAGGAAAGAGGTACAAGAGCCTCAGGACCCACACCACCAGGGTCAGGAACCGTTGTTAACCCTCAAACATCAGGCTGTTGAACAAAAGGGAATAACTTTGCTTACCCATCGTTAAAATGTTCCCACAACCTATGGACTCAATTTCAAGGACTCTTCATCTCATGTTCTGTGTTTTTATTGCTTATTTATTTATTTATTATTATTATTATTATTTGTATTTACACAGTTTGTTGTCACACTGCCCAAGTTGATGCGGTCTTTCATTGATTCTGTTATGGTTATTATTCTTTTATGGGTTTATTGAGAATTCCCACGGGAAAATAACTCTCAGGGTTGTATGTGGTGAGATTATCATTATCATTTATCCCATTGATGTGGAGACTGAAGATAAGTTGTTTTTGTTTCAGCAAGGTGCTGTAGATGAAGGAAGATGACGACAACTCTGGCATACAGTGATGAGTATTTCTACTTGTCGACCTACCCACTGTATCCTTCAACTGCCCTGGATGAGGAGGAGATGTTCTCATTCCCTCTGGTGCTTTACAGCATTATCTGCCTCCTGGGCGTGGGCGGGAATGGACTGGTTATCTGGATCGCGGTTTTGGAAGTGAGGAAGACAGTCAGCATGATCTGGCTCCTGAACCTCTCCGTGGCTGACTTCATCTTCACTGCGCTGCTGCCCTTTGCCATTACCCATCAGGCCCTGGGCACCCAGTGGCCATTCGGGCACATCATGTGTAAGCTCATCTCCTTCATCAACCAGCTGACCATGTTCGCCAGCGTCTTCACGCTGACCGCCATTGCCCTGGACAGGTTCATCTCCATTGTCTTCCCCATCTGGTCGCAGAACCACCGCACGGTGAGGCTGGCGGTCGGGGTTTCATCGGTGGTGTGGATATTGGCCGCGGTTCCCAGCGTCCCCTTCTTCCTGATCCGGGACACCACGGAAGAGGAGGGAGGGTTTACGTATTGCTTCTACAACGAAGATGTGTACAAACTCAGCCACCTGGTATTGGGGAGGTTTACTCTTGCCTTCTTGTTGCCATTTATCACAATAGCCTTTTGCTACGCCATCATTACACGGAAGGTCAGACGGAGGTGGAAGAAATCATCAGACAGATCATGCAGGGTCACCTGCACGATCATCTGCGCCTTCTTCATCTGCTGGCTGCCCTTCCACGTACTGTACATTCTGCACTCCACCACCAACCGGTACTTCACCATCACCCTGCCGCTGGCCACCTGCCTGGCGTATGCCAACAGCTGCATCAACCCTGTGCTCTACACGTTCGCCGGCCGCGGCTCTTGCCTGCAGGTCAAGAGGCGGATCCGGCTGGCGCTGAAGCTTTTCCAGGTGGAGATGAGCAACAGTGGGTCCAGGACCGAGTCGAGGCCCAGCCGGGCCGTAGTGTGAAATGGGCTTAGGTGACCTAGACAGTTCTAGAGAAACAATTACAGATATAGGCCCTTTGGCCCATCTAGTTCATGCCAAAACTAATTAACTGCCTAATCCCATCGATCTGCACTGGGACCACAGCCCTCCATACCCCTACCATCCAGGTACCTATCCAAACTTCTCTTAAACGGTGAAATTGAGCTCACATGCACCACTTGTGCTGGCAGCTCGTTCCACACTCTCACCATCCTCCGAGTGAAGAAGTTTCCCCTCGTGCTCCTCTTATACATTTCACCTTTCACCCTTAACCCATGACCTCCAGTTGTAGTCCCACCCAACCTCAGTGGAAAAAGCCTGCTTGCATTTACCCTATCTATATCCCTCATAATTTTGTATACTTCTATTAAGTCTCCTCTCAGTCTTCTGCGTTCCAACAAATGAAGTCCTAACCCATTAAATCTTTCCTTATAATTCACATCCACCAGGCCCAGTGACATCCTTGTAAATTTTCTCTGAACACAATACTTATTTGTATATTTCCTCCAGGTAGGTGACCAAAACTGCATACAATACTCCAAATTTGGCATCACCAATGTCTTATACAACTTCAACATAACATCCCATAAATTATAAATCAATGTATAGAGCTCAAAGTAGATTTATTATCAAACCACCCTGAGATATATTTTCTTCCAGGTGTTCATAGTAAAACAATGGAATTTTATGATGAAACTATACATAAACAGACAAAGGTGGACAAAGACCAGTGTGTGAAAGACGAACTGTTCAAATAAAGTTAACTCTGAGAACAAGAGTTGTAAATAGTCCTTGACTGTGAGTTTGTAGGTTGTAGGATCAATTCAAGAGTTGTGGTGAGTGAAGTTATCCACACAGGTTCAGGAGCCTGATGGTTGTAGGGTAATAACTGTTCCTGAACCCAATGGTGTGGGAACCTAGGCTCATTTCGGATTTGTGGCAGTGAAGTTATCCACGTCGGTTCAGGAGCCTGATAAGAACATAAGGTCATAAGAGATAGGAGCTGGAGTAGGTCATCTGGCCCGTTGAGCCTGCTCCACCGTTCAATAAGATCATGGCTGATCAGGCCATGGACTCATCTCCACTTACCTGCCTTTTCCCCATAACCCTTAATTCCCCTACTATGCAAATATCTGGCAACACACATAAAAAATACTGGTGAATGCAGCAGGCCAGGCAGCAGAGGTACAGTCGACGTTTCAGACCGAGACCCTTCACCAAGTCTTCGTCAGCCCCGCCATTGATCTTGGCAGCTCCACCAACCCAGGGCATATTCAAAACCCGGACTCCAGCACCATCAGTGCGGGCTTCAACGACTATGGAGACCTTCAAAGCGATTGCACAACCACCAACTGTGACTCCAGCCTTGAACTCCAGGCTGGGTCTTCACGTGCTCCATCTTCCTCTCACCCCAACCCTCCCCTCTCCACTGACACCCCAGCCTCCCACCTCCCGCCTCTGATCCTGGCTCTCAATACTCCAGGCTTGGTCTTCACTTGCTGCTATTATGACTCCTGTCTCCCCTTCCCCCACCACCACTCTGCAACCCCGTCTCCCTCACATCCCATCATCTACTCCTGGGCCCTCGGAGGCTCCTTCTTCCTCTCACCCCAACCCTCCCCTCTCCACTGATACCACCAGCCTCCCTCCCCCTCTGATCCCACTTCTCATCCGTGCCGGGTCTTTACCGTCCCCTCTGACCTTCAACTGTCTGAGGCAGAGCGCTCTGTCCTCAGTAAGGGCCTCACCTTTGTGTCCCTTCGCCCACACCTCAGCGAGTTCCGTGTTCGCCATGACGCTGAACTCTTCTTCCGCCGGCTCCGTCTTCGAGCCTACTTCTTCGGCAAGGTCTCTCCCACCCCCAGCGATGACCCCTTCTCCCATCTTCAATCCTCCTCCTCTTCATGGACACCCCACTCTGGTCTTCTGCCTGCTCTGGATCTCTTTATTGCTAACTGCCGACGGGACATCAACCGTCTCAACCTCACCACACCTTGTTCCCATTCCAACCTCACTCCTTCGGAACGCTCTGCTCTCCACTCCCTCCGCACTAATCCTAACCTTACTATAAAACCCACCGATAAAGGGGGTGCTGTTGTAGTCTGGCGTACTGACCTCTACCTTGCCGAGGCACAGCGACAACTCACGGATACCTCCTCTTATTTACTCCTCAATCATGACCCCACTAAGGAGCACCAGGCCATTGTCTCCCTTTAAAAGAGTCCTGACGAAGGGTCTCTGCCCAAAGTGTTGACTGTACCTCTTCCTATAGATGCTGCCTGGCCTGCTGCGTTCACCAGTATTTCCTATGTGTGTTGCTTGAATTTCCAGCATCTGCAGATTTCCTCGTGTTTGCGATACAAATATCTATCCAACTTTGTCCTAAATATATTTACTGAGGTAGCCTCCACTGCTTCATTGGGCAGAGAATTCCATAGATCCACCACTCTCTGGGAAAAGCAGTTCCTCTTCACCTCCATCCTAAATCTACTCCCCTAAACTTGAGGCTATGTCCCCTTGTTCTACTCTCACCTACCAGTGGAAACAACTTTCCTGCCTCTATCTTATCTATCCCTGTCATAATTGTATGTGTTTCTATAAGATCTCCTCTCATTCTTCTGAATTCCAGTGAGTACAATCCCAGGCGACTCAATCTCTACTCATCTCTGGGATCAACCTGGTGAACCTCTTCTGCACCACCTCCAAAGCCAGTACATCCTTCCTCAAGTAAGGAGACCAGAACTGCAAACAGTACAGTTGCAGCTCCCTGCTCTTAAATTCAATCCCTCCAGCAATAAAGGCCAACATTCCATTTGCCTTCTTGACAGCCTGCTGCTCCTGCAAACCAGCCTTTTGTGATTCATGCATAAGCTCTCCCAAGTCCCTCTGCGGCATGCTGCAATCTTTTACTATTTAAATAATAATCTGATCTTCCATCTTTCCTTCCAAAATGGATGACTTTGTATTTACCAACATTGTACTCCATTTGCCAGATCCTTACCCACTCACTTAACCTATCTATATCTCTCTGCAGACTCTCCGTATCCTCTGCACGATTTGCTTTTCCAATCAATTTAGTATCATCAGCAAAGTTAGATACACTACACTCGGTCCCCTCTTCCAGATCGTTAATGTATATTGTGAACAGTTGTAGGCCAGCACCAGCCCCTGTGGCACACCACTCACTACTGATTGCCAATTGAGAAACACACATGTATCCCAGCTCTCTGCTTTCTATTGGTTAACCAATTCTCTATCCATGCTAATACATCATCCCCAACTCTATGCATCCTTATCTTATGGATAAGTCTTTTATGCAGCACCATATTGAACGCCTTTAGGAAATCCAAGTAAATAACGTCTGTCTGTTCCACTCTATCCACTGTGCTTATTACATCCTCAAAGAACTCCAGTAAGTTTGTCAAATGGGACCTGCCTTTGCTGAATCCATGCTGTGTCGACCTGGTGGATCCATTACTTTCCAGATGCCTTGCTATTTCTTCTTTAATGATAGCTTCAAACATTTTCCCAACTACAGATGTTAAATTAACCGGCCTATAAGACCATAAGACCAAAAGACATTGGAGCAGAATTAGTCCATTCAATCCAGTGAGTCTGTTCTGCCATTCCACGCAACCCCATACACCTGACTTCTCCCAATATCCTTTGATGCCCTGACCGATCAGGAAACGATCGACTTCCGACTTAAATATATGCATAGACTTGGTTTCCATTGCGGTCTGTGACAGAGCATTCCACAGGTTCACTACTCTCTGGCTAAATTAATTCCTCCTTGCCTCTGTTCTAAAGGGCCACCCCTCAATTTGCCCTCTATAGATACCCTCACCATAGGAAACATCCTCTCTTCATTCATCCTAACTAGTCCTTTCAACAATGATATCCGCCCCCACCCCCCCGCATTCTTCTAAATTCCAGTGAGTACAGGCCCAAAGCTGCCAAACACTCCTCATATGTTATTCCCTTCCTTCCTGGAATAATCCCCGTAAACCTCTTCTGGGCTCTCTCCAATGACAACCCATCCTTTCTGAGATATGGTGCCCAAAACTGTTGACAATACTCCAAGGGTGACCTGACTAGTTCAGCATAATCTCCTTGCTTTTGTATTCTATTCCCCTTGAAATGAATGCCAACATTGCATTTTCCTTCTTTACCACAGACTTGACCTGTAAATTAACCTTCTGGGAGTCTTGTACGAGGACTCCCAAGGTCCTCTGCACCTCTGATGTTTGAACCTTCTCCCCATTTAGATAATAGTCTGTGCTATTGTTTCTTTTACCAAAATGCATTATTGTACATTTCCCAACATTGCATTTCAGCTGTTGCTTTTTTGCCCATTCTTCCAATTTCTCTAAGTCCTGCTGCAATCGCATTGCTTCCTCAGCACTACCTACCCCTCCACCTATCTTCCTACCATCTGCAAACTTTGCCACAAAGCCATCAAAATCATTGACAAACAATGTGAAAAGCAGCGGTCCCAATACTGACCTCTGAGGAACACCACTAGTCCCTGGCAGCCAACCAGAAAAGGTCCTCTTTATTCCCACTTGCTGCCTCCTGCCTGCCAGCCTTTCCTCTATCCATGCCAGTATCGTTCCCGTAACGCCACAGGATTTTATCTTGTTAAACAGCCTCATGTATGGCACCTTGTCAAATGCCTTCTGAAAATCCAAGTAAATGACATCCACTGCCTCTCCTTTGCCCACCCTGCTTGTTACTTCCTTGAAGAATTCTAACAGATTTGTCAGGCAAGATTTCCCTTTACAGAAACCATGCTGACTTTGACTTATTTTATCATTAGTCTCCAAATTACCCGGAAACCTCATCCGTAACAATAGACACCGACACATTCCCAACCACTGAGGTTAGGCTAACAGGCCTATAATTTCCTTTCTTTTGCCTTCCTCCCTTCTTAAAGAGTGGAGTGACATTTGCAATTTTCCAGTCTTCCAGGTCCATGCCGGAATCATGTGATTCTTGAAAGATCATGACCAATGCATCTGCTATCTCTTCAGCAACCTCTCTCAGGACTCTGGAATGTAGTCCATCTGGCCCAGGTGACTTATCTACTTTAAGACCCTTGAGTTTGCCTAGAACTTTTTCCTTTGTGATAGCAATGGCAGTCACTTCCTTTCCCTGACACTCACAGATCTCTGACATACTGCTAATGTCTTCCACAGTGAAGACTGATGCAAAGTACTCATTAAGTTCATCTGCCATTTCTTTTTTCCCCATTACTACCTCACCAGCATCATTTTCCAGTTGTCCAATATCAACTCTCACCTCCCTTTTACTCGTTATATAACTGAAAAAGACTTTTAGTATCCTGTTTAATATTATTGGCTAGTCTGCCCTCATATTTCATCTTTTCCCTTCTTATAGCTTTTCTAGTTGTCTTTTGTTTGATTTTAAAAGCTACCCAATCATCCAACTTTCCACTCACTTTTGCTACCTTATATTTTCTTTCCTTGGCTTTTATGCGGTCCTTAACTTCCCTTGTTAGACTGTTGCCTGCCCCTGCCATTTGAGAACTTCTTCCTCTGTGGGACATATCTATCCTTTGCCTTGTGAACTATTCCCAGAAACTTCAGCCATCTCTGCTCTGCTGTCATCCTTGACAGTATCCTCCTCCAATCGACCTGGGCAAGCTCCTCTCTCATGCCTCTGTAACTCCCTTTATTCCATTGCAATACTGATACATGTGAGTTATCCTTCTCCTTCTCAAATTGCAGTATGAATGCAATCATATTATGGCCACTGTCTCCTAAGGGTTCCTTTACATTAAGCTCCCTAATAAGATCTGGGTTATTACACAAAACCGAATCTAAGATAACCTTTCCCTGAGTAGGCTCAAGCACAAGTTGCTCTAAGAATCCATTCAACAAATTCCCTCCCTTGAAATCCGACACCAACCTGATTTTCCTAATCTCCGTGCATATTGAAGTCCCCCATTACAATTGTGTTATTACCCTTATTACATGCCTTTTCCAGCTCCCTTTGCAATCTCAACCCCACATCTTGGCTACTATTTTGAGGTCCATATATGATTCCCGTAATGGTTTTTTCATCCTTGCAATTTCTTAATCTCAATCAAAAAAATTCAACATTCTCTGAGCCTACGTCACCTCTTTCTAAAGATGTGATTCCATCTCTTACCAACAGGGCCACACCACCACTTCTGCCTTCCTGCCTGTCCTTTAGATACAAAGTATTATCCTTTGAAGTTCAGCTCCCAGTTATGGCCTTCTTTCAGCCACGACTCAGTGATGCCCACAGCGTCGTACTGACCAATCTCTAACTGTGCCGCGAGTTCATCCACCTTATTCTGAACGCCACGTGCATTTAGATACAGCACCTTCAGTCCTGCTTTACTTGCCCTTTTGAACTTAGCCTCTGTGGTACAATTTAACTCTTTGCTCTGTCTATTTGTACCCAGTCACTGGCTTGTCCTTCCTTACATTCATGTTACACCCATCATCCTCAGCTCTACCATCCTGTTACCTGCCTTTGCCTACATCTTTTTTTATACAGTGGTATGACATTTGCCTTCTTCTAATCTGCCGGGACCTGTGCAGAGTCCGGAGAATTTTGGTAAATTATCACCAAAGCCTCTGCTATAACCTCTGCCATTTCTTTCAATACCCTGGGATGCATTCCATCAGGACCAGGAGACTTGTCCAACTGTAGCCCACAATTTTGCTCAGCATTACCTCTTTAGTGATAGCTATTGTGTCGAGGTCCTCATCTCCAATCGCATCTATAACATCTCTCTTTGGCATGTTAGACATATCCTCTACTGTGAAGACTGACACAAAATAGTCATTCAAAGCCTTGGCCATTTCCTCATTACCCAATATCAATTCCCCCTTCTTGTCCTCCAAGGGACCTGTGTTCACTTTAGCCACCCTTTTCTGCTCATATAATTATAAAAACTTCTACTATCTATTTTTATATTTTGTGCTAGTTTATTTTCATAATCTATTTCCCTTTCTTTATTGCTCACTTAGAGGTTCTTTGTTGCTTTTTAAAGTTTTCCCAATCTTCCAGTTTCCCATTACTCATGGCAACTTTGTATGCATGAGCTTTTGGTTCGATGTCTTCCTTTATTTTGGTAGTTATCCACGGCTGGCTTCCCCTGCTCTTACTGAACCTTGCTTTTGACTGGAATATACTTTTGTTGAGCACTGTGAAAAATCTCTTTGAAAGTATTCCACTGTTCCTCAACTATCCCACCATATAGCCTGTGTTCCCAGTCTACCCTATGCAATTCCTCCCTCATCCCATTGTAGTCTCCCCTGGTCAGTTATAATACACTGGTTTTAGATTGGACTATTGCACCCTCCATTTGTATGAGAAACTCAGTCCTACTGTGATCGCTCTTTCCAAGAGGGTCCCTAACTACAAGATTGCTAATTTTGCCTGTCTCATCGCACAGGACCAGATCCAAGTTAACACATTTCCTTGTAGGTTCAGGAGCATGCTGTTCAAGAAAGCTATCACGTATGTATTCTATGAAGCCCTCCTCAAGACTGCCTTGACTAATTTGATTCACCCATTTGGAAGTTAAAGTCCCCCACGATAACTGCTGTTCCATTCTTACATGCCTCAGATATTTTTCTGTTTATTGCCTGTGCCACTTTAATGTTATAATTTGGTGGCCGATAGACAATTTCCCACCAGTGATTTTTCCCCTTCTTATGGTATGGTTCCCCGGCTGGTGGCGTAGTGGCATCAGCGCCGGACTTCAGAGTGAAGGCTCCTGAGTTCGAATCCAGCCGGCTCCCTTGCACGCTTTCCATCTATGCTGGGTTGAGCATCGAGCTAGCAACTCGGCCTCGTAAAAATAAACTGCCTGCTAAAAAAATGCTGTCATGATAGTGTCCCGATGACTCCACTCGGAGTTAAGGGCTTTCTTCTTTTTCATCTTATGGTACGGTTGTAGGCTAATAACTGTTCCTGAAGGTAGGCTCAGTTCGGAGTTAAGGTGAGTGAAGTTATCCACGCTGGTTCAGGAGCCAGATGGTTGAAAGGTAATAACTGTTCCTGAACCTGGTGGTGTTGAACCCAAGGCTCTTGTACCTCTGGCCCAATGGTGGTTGTGAGAAGAGAGCATGGGCTGGTTTATGAGGGTCTCTGATGATGGATGCTGCTTTCTTGTGGCAAGTAAAAGTGCTCAATGGTGGGGGAAGAGCTTTTCCTGTGATGGATTAGGCAGTATCCACCACTTTTTGTAGACACTTCTATCCCTGGGCATATTGGTGTTTCCATACCAGGGTGTGATGCAAACGTAAACACAAGAAATTCTTCAGATGCTGGAAATGTTGGAGGAACTCAAGAGTTGAGGCAGCACCTATGGAGGGAAATGAACAGGCAACATTTCTGACTGAGTCCTTTCACTGGGACTGGAAAGGATGGAGGAAGAAGGCAGAGTAAGAAGCTGAGTACAAGCTGAAAGAGGCTGTGCTGCTCCTTTATGAAACTCCGGTTAGGCCACGTCTGGAGTACCGCATACAGTTCTGGTCGCCCCACTACAGGAAGGCTGTTGAGGCTTTGGAGAGGGTGCAGAAGGTTTACCAGGATGCTGCCTGGTTCAGAGGGCATGTGCTATCATGAGAGGCTGGACAAACTCGGGTTGTTTTCTCTGCAGTGGTGCAGGCTGAGGGGAGATCTGATAGAGGTTTATAAGATTATGAGAGGTATAGGTAGAGTAAACAGGGAGTATCTGTTTCCCAGGGTTGAAATGTCTAATACCAGAGGGCATGCATTGAAGGTTGGGGTGGGGGGGGGCGGAGGTTCAAGGGGGATGTGAGAGGTAAGTTATTTACTCAGAGAGTGGTGGATGCCTGGTGTAGTAGTGGAGGCAAATACCTGAGAGGCTTTTAAGAGACATTTGGACAGACACATCGATATGAGGGGATATGGACATTGTGGAGGTCAGAGGGATTAGTGTTTGGGTGCTTTTGATTTGTTTTTTTGCTGGTGTAGCACTGTGGGCCAAATGGCCTGTTCCTGTACTGTACTGTTCTATGTTCTGTGAAAGGTGAGACCAGGTGAGGGGAAGGTGAGTGGGTGGGCGAGGGGGGGATGAAGTGAGAAGCTGAGACTGATTATTCCTCTCCATAGATGCTTCCCGACCTGACTTTGCGTGTGATGCAACCGGTCAATGTACTCTCCACTCTGCATCTATAGAAAGTTCGTCAAAGTTTTTGGTAAGATGCCAAATCTACGTAAATTTGTCAGAAAGTAACGGCTCTCTTGTGCCTGCCCAGGACAGATCCTCTGATATGTTATCAGCAAAGGAATCGGTGATGGTGCTGGTAAGTGGGACAGGGCAAGGAGTACCCGCAGATCTGGCTCCCTTTGCAATATTTCGCAAACTTTTAACAGCGGGAGCAAAGTGAGAGAACGTTCAGCTGCTCCATCCCCTCACCCAGCCTCCCCAAAACGAGATGGCTTCTACATCCCAACAATTATCACTGTAAACCCTTGACCACAGGTCCACACAAACAGCTCACACCTCTGACTCCGACCACTTAGCTCGATCCACAGCGAGCCAGACAGACACTTTCCTCCTGTGGGGAGTTCAGCTGTGTGAAATCAGGTTCGCGGGTTCAGTCCGCGGGGACAGAAAACACTCACAACGGTAAGTAAGTTATCTATTTATTTACAGGGTAAGACGAACCCTAAACATTTAGTAACCCCTTCAAGTTAAACTCAGTTGCAAATACTTAACTAAACTGAGCACCCAAATTGACAGAACAAGACACACAGTAGCCATACACACACACAGTGGTAAATACTCATCTAAAGTGTGATCCATGCGCAAGATTTAAACTTTACCAGCACAGTGATGTCATCAGCTGAATGGCAGCTAGTGTGAGGGGCTTCAATGCTCCCTACATGGTCCAATCCCTCACTAGCATGAGGATTGACTGGGTGTAGTTCAGATATATATTAAGAACTTCTATTAACTATGACTGCAGAACAGAATCAAATGCTTTTTGGTAGTCAATATAACAACATGAAAGATTTCTGCTTTTCCTCTGGGTTTCCAAAGGACCAATTTTGTTCCTTGCGATCCTTTTGCTCTTATCATAGCTGTAGAAGCCGTTAGGATTCTCCTTCACCTTGCATGCTAGGGAAAACTCATGCCTCCTTTTAGCCCTCCTGATTTCTTTCTTAAGTGTTCTCTTGCATTTCTTGTATTCCATAAGCTCCTCATTTGTTCCTACCTGCCCACATCTGCTATGCACCTCCTTTTTTTTCTTAACCATAGCTTCAATATCTCTTGAAAACCAAAGTTCTCTAAACCTGTTATCTTTACCTTTTATTCTGACAGGCACATACAAGCTTTGTACTCTCAAATTTTTACTTTGAAAGGCCTTCCTTTGCCAGAAAACATCCTGTCCCAATGCACACTTGCCAGATCCTTTCTGATACCATCAAAATTGGCCTTTTTCCAATTTAGAATCTGAACCCATGGACCAGACCTATCTTTTTGAATATTTTCTTTTCAACTAATGTCATTATGATCACCAGATGCAAAGTGTTTCCCCTACACAAACTCCTGTCACTTACCCTGCCTCATTTACAGCGAGAGGATTCGAGTACAGGAGCAGGGAGGTACTACTGCAGTTGTACAAGGCCTTGGTGAGACCACACCTGGAGTATTGTGTGCAGTTTTGGTCCCCTAATCTGAGGAAAGACATCTTTGGCATAGAGGGAGTACAAAGAAGGTTCACCAGATTGATTCCTGGGATGGCAGGACTTTCATATGAAGAAAGACTGGATGAACTGGGCTTGTACTCGTTGGAATTTAGAAGATTGAGGGGGGATCTGATTGAAACGTATAAAATCCTAAAGGGATTGGACAGGCTAGATGCAGGAAGATTGTTCCCGATGTTGGGGAAGTCCAGAACGAGGGGCCACAGTTTGAGGATAGAGGGGAAGCCTTTTAGGACCGAGATTAGGAAAAACTTCTTCACACAGTGAGTGGTGAATCTGTTGAATTCTCTGCCACAGGAAACAGTTGAGGCCAGTTCATTGGCTATATTTAAGAGGGAGTTAGATATGGCGTTTGTGGCTACGGGGATCAGGGGGTATGGAGGGAAGGCTGGGGCGGGGTTCTGAGTTGGATGATCAGCCATGATCATAATAAGTGGCGGTGCAGGCTCGAAGGGCCGAATGGCCTACTCCTGCACCTATTTTCTATGTTTTCTATGTTTTCTATTCCCTGACAGCAGATCAAGTATTGCACACTCTCTCATTGGGACTCCTATGTACCTTCTGTGATCTTTTGCTTCTGAGTTGGAAGCATAGAGGTTTTGTGTGAAATTAGATTTGTGGGTTTGGTGAGCGGGGACAGAAAGACACTCACTACTGGTAGGTAAGCTAACTATTTATTTACAGGACAGGACATACACTAAACATTCAGTAAACCCTTCAAGTTAAACTCAGTTGCAAATACTTATCTAACCTGTGCACCCGAAATGCCAGAACCAGGCAGACACTAAACACACACACACAGTGGTAAGTATTTATCTAAAGTGTGCACCCGAGCCCTCTTCACTGCAGCACACTTTCACTGTTTACTGTTTCTGTGGCACTGGATGTGACCACCCACCCCACAGTCCAGAGTGACCTGGAAATCAAAAGAACAGCACATGGTTTCCGTGCAATAGATTTAAACTCTACCAGCACCATGATGTCATCAGCTGAACGGTGGCGAGGGCAGCAAAGCTCCTTACACGGGCCGATCTCTTGGTAGTATGGGGATTGATTGACAAGGCCTTTGATGAACAGGTAAGATAGATACTTATTGCAACAGGTTTCAAGCCACATGGCTGAGGCTTGAGGGCACAATCGAGGCTGACTTTCCGGTGTGATACTGAGGCGTGGCTGTACTGATGGAGGAGTTGTCATTAAGGGAATTTAAGCTGTGTTAACAGTTGCTTGGTTCCTTAAGGTTGTCACAGCCAAGGAAGTAGTGAGGATAAGCTTCCACTCTCCTTGGTGTATCCTTCCTCTCCCAGGGATGAGCTCTTTGGAGCTTCTGTATCTGAGTTTTTATGGGATGGGGTTGCCCAACCCCTCCTCCTTTTGCAGCTGGGCTTGGGACCATCCATAGGGGGAGCCTCCACATTAGGTTCATGGTCTGTGGAATTTATTAACTCTGGCGTGGGAGGTGACTTTCATAGGTTTGAAGTGGTGGGTTGAAACACCTAAGCCAGGCTGACCCCCCCTCGCTGTGCTGAGGACGCCTCACATGGTTGGAGATGCCGTCTCTCAGGTGAGACGGCAGGATGTCCGGTGTAAGAAATTTCCTGTCAGTGTTGTGGAGAAATCTCGTTGGCTGAAGGGTTTCTATGTCACTTCTCTCCATGAGACTGTCCTCTTGATGTTCTGGCCAACACTTAACCATTGTCCAGGAGTTAATCTGCTTACTATATTTTTGCAGTCTGTTTATCACATAATGCACACACACCAGTCCTTACAGAGGGATCAGAAGTGGAGAGCGTGAGCAATTTCAAGTTCCTGGGTATCAGCATCTCTGAGGACCTAACCTAACATAATGATGCAGCTACAAAGGAGGCAAGACAGCGGCTATACTTCATCAGGAGTTTGAGGAGATTTGGCACGCCACCAAAGACACTCACAAATTTCTACAGATGTACTGTGGAGAGTATTCTAACTTGGGACGGGGGGAGAGGGGCCACTGCATAGGACCAACATAAACTTGGTAAACTTACCTATAAACTTAGTCAGTTCTATCATGGGCACTAGCCTACCCAGCATCCAGGACACTTTCAAAAGGCGATGCCTCAGAAAGGCAGCGTCCATCACTAAGGAGCAATGCACACAAAACGACAGAGGAACTCAGCAGGTCTGGCAGCCGACATTTTGGGCCAAGACCCATCTTTAGGATTGGAAAGGAAGGCGAGGTCAGAGTAAGAAGGTGGAGGAAGGGGAGGAAAAATACAAGGTAGTAGGTGATAGGTGAAATGGAGGAGGGGGAGGTGTGAAGTGAAGAGCTGGGAAGTTGATTGGTGAAAGAGATAAAGGGCTGGAGAAGGGGGAGTTCGATAGGAGAGGGCAGAAAAGCATGGAAGAAAGGGAAGGGGAGGAGCACCAGAGGGAGGCGATGGGTAGGTAAGGAGATCAGGTGAGAGAGGGGAATGGGAATGGGAATGGGGAATGGTGAATGGTGAAGGGCTGGGGCATTACCGGAAGTTGGGAGAAATCGATGCTTATGCCAGCAGTCTGGAGGCTACCTGGACGGAATATCAGGTGCTGCTCTTCCAACCCGCGTGCAGCAGTAGAGTGGGCATGGGCACACGTGTCGGAATGGGAGGTGGAATTGAAGTGGGTGACCACTGGCAGATGCCGCTCCTTCTGGCGGACGGAAGGGAGTGCAGATGCTCGGCGAAGCGGTCTCCCAATTTACATTGGGCCTCATTGATATAGAGGAGGCCACATCGGGAGCGCTGGATATATGACCCCAACGGACTCGCAGGCGAAGTGCCGCCGAGCTGGAAGGACTGTCTGGCTCTTAGGGGTTCATAGATGGTGTTTATTTTGATATGCTTGTTTATGAAGTTATCTGGAGACAAACAAGCATGTTGAAACCATTATGAAACTTTGAGCCAAACAAATGTGAGCCAATAGAATTCAAAGGTCAACTGAAGGGATAGCCAATCAGGGCCAAGGCTAGCGAAGGGTGTGTGTGTGTGTGGTGGGGGCTGTGTGGTGGGGAGTTGTGTGTGTGGTGGGGAGTTGTGTGTGTGGTGGGGGGTTGTGTGTGTGTGTGTGGTGGGGAGTTGTGTGTGTGGTGGGGGGTTGTGTGTGTGTGTGTGTGTGTGTGGTGGGGAGTTGTGTGTGTGGTGGGGGGTTGTGTGTGTGTGTGTGTGTTTGTGTGGTGGGGAGTTGTGTGTGTGTGTGTGGTGGGGGGTTGTGTCTGTGTGTGTGTGTTTGTGTGGTGGGGAGTTGTGTGTGTGTGTGTGTGGTGGGGGCTGTGTGTTTGTGTGTGTGTGTGGTGGGGAGTTGTGTGTGTGGTGGGGGGTTGTGTGTGTGTGTGGTGGGGAGTTGTGTGTGTGTGGTGGGGAGTTGTGTGTGTGTGGTGGGGGGTTGTGTGTGTGTGTGGTGGGGGCTGTGTGTTTGTGTGTGTGTGTGTGTGTGTGTGTGGTGGGGGGTGTGTGTGTGTGTGTGTGTGTGTGTGTGGTGGGGGCTGTGTGTTTGTGTGTGTGTGTGTGGTGGGGAGTTGTGTGTGTGGTGGGGGCTGTGTGTGTGTTTGTGTGTGTGTGTGTGTGTGGTGGGGGGTTGTGTGTGTGTGTGTGTGTGTGTATGTGTTGGGGTGGGTGGGTAGGTGCTATATGAACGCCAGCACTCCCAGAGAAAAACACCAACAACTGCGCACTGACGACGCCGCCTCGACTGCTGATGAAACGTCAGCAAGCTAATTGCCAAGCTTGGCTGAAATCATAGTTTCTTTTTTTATTGACATAATTTGTATTTTTAACAATGTATCTTTAACCAACGAGTATTTTTCACAGTATGTGGTGGTTCGTCTTCAGTTACTGTAGGGAACTCGGTATAGTAGTTACGTAACGGTTCGTCACCTTTCCATTTTTAATTAGCTAATTAGCATATTACACATGTTATAATTGAGTAGCCTTTTGATTGCATTTTCTTATCTAAGGAGTTTCTGTTATCTGAATTATCTTTAATTTCTCGTCTTTCATCTGCTTTGTATCACTGTTTTTTGCTACTTAGTATCTGTCCTTTCTTTACTCTTTAAAATGAACAATCGTGAAGGATGAAAGTTTCTCACTCTTGAACTCCTGAGGAGCCTGGGGATGGAAAATGACTGCGCTCTGACAGCACTCTCCGTCTCTCCCTCTCACACTCCGCATAGCATCGACAGCGGAGACAGACTCAAACCCGGCCGTGAAGCGAATGGGCTCTCTCCCTCCGCTGAGAACCCATTTGCTGCATCATTTAATCTTCACTGTTAACAAATATTATCAGGCTACACACATCCCTGCTCATTCATTCACCTGGCAGAGATTAACACTGCGTTAGTTGTGATACTTATGGTAATTCAAGATTGCAGCGATTTTTTTTACTATTTATCTCCCATTTTAAAGTGGAAGTTAAAGGGGATATTTCATGGAAGATTTCACGGCAAATCATTATCAGAATAAACATGTGTTGGTGGAACGCTAAAGGCTTCCCATTACAGGAACTGATAGGCATAGGTCAACAGTGACGGCTCGGGACAAATAGTTTCGCTTCCCTGTTTCGATAATTGGGACTCTGGTTCAGCGGTTACGAAGCACTGCTGGTCGATCTTAAAGGTTGTCTCCAGCACAATCAGTGGCTGTGTTGGGGGCAACTGCCCTTATGCCACTGGTGTTGAGGGCAGCTATGAAGGTCTTCCATCCCTGGCAGTGTTCAGGGCCTTCTTCACCGTGTCAGTAGCTTCCTCCTAGTTTTCACCACTGTCAGTCACACAAGTCCCTGGTGAAGATTCAAGAATACCGTCACACTCTGATGTAGAAGGATACTGCTGTTTCTGTAACAGTTTTGTTTTACCAGTCAGGGTTGTTAGCACTAAGCTGAACCCCCAAACCTAGAAGATCTTGTGGACCACTCTGAGTCTGACCTCTACCCTTTGACCTGTTCGGCATGGGTGACCCTAGCAAGAGCCAAAGCACAAAGCCCTGACTCCAGCCAACATAGCTCGCCGGGTCACTGAGACACGCAAGCCTCCAAACCAATGACAAGTTTTCAGTCCTCTTGGATGTAGCACTGCTGGTAGGAACAGATATACTGGCCTGTACAACAAATCTGTTGCCTGGTTAGACAAAGGGTGTGGAAGATTTAGTGAGGCTGTAGAGGAGACTTATCAGGAAGATACCTGGATTAGAGAACATGTCTTATGAAGATAAGTACAGTGAACTAGGGAGCAATGGGGCATGTGAGGTGACCTGATAGAGGTGTTTGTACATTCGTTATGTACTCTGTCGTATGACGTGGGTGATCGTGCTCTTTTCATGACTATGATTGTTCTTGACAAATTTTTCTGCTGAAGCGGTTTGCCATTGCCTTCTTCTGGGCAGTGTCTTTACAAGACGGGTGACCTCAGCCATTATCAATACTCATTACAGTCCCACCATTACATACATTTACACCACACGCTGCATCCGTAAAGCAAACAGCATTACGAAGGACCCCACACACCCCTCATACAAACTCTTCTCCCTCCTGCCATCTGGCAAAAGGCACCGAAGCATTCGGGCTCTCACAACCAGACTATGTAACAGTTTCTACCCCCAAGCCATCAGACTCCTCAATACCCAGAGCCTGGACTGACACCAACCTACTGCCCTCTGCTGTGCCTATTGTCTTGTTTATTATTTATTGAAATGCCTGCACTGTTTTGTGCACTTTATGCAGTCCTGGGTAGGTCTGTAGGCTAGTGTAGTTTTTGTGTTGTTTTACGTAGTTCAGTATAGTTTTTGTACTGTTTCATGTAGCACCATGGTCCTGAAAAATGTTGTCTCATTTTTACTGTATACTGTACCAGCAGTTATGGTCAAAATGACAATAAAAAGTGATGACTTGACTCGATCAGAGATTGTCTGCCTGATGTCAGTGGGTTGCATAACCTGGTCCCACATGGAAGGTTAGTTAGGAAGGTTCAATCGTTAGGTATTAATATTGAAGTAGTAAAATGGATTCAGCAGTGGCTGGATGGGAGATGCCAGAGAGTAGTGGTGGATAACTGTGTGTCAGATTGGAGGCCGGTGACTAGTGGTGTGCCTCAGGGATCTGTACTGGGTCCAATGTTGTTTGTCATTTACATTAATGATCTGGATGATGGGGTGGTAAATTGGATGAGTTAGTATGCAGATGATACCTGTTTGTAAGATAAGTGGAGTTGTGGATAATGAAGTAGGTTTTCAAAGCTTGCAGAGAGATTTAGGTCAGTTAGAAGAGTGGGCTAAAAGATGGCAGATGGAGTTTAATGCTGATAAATGTGAGGTGCTACATTTTGGTAGGACTAATCAAAACAGGACATACACGGCAAACGGTAGGGCATTGAAGAATGCAGTGCAACAGAGGGATCTAGGAATAATGGTGCATAGTTCCCTGAAGGTGGAATCTCATGTGGATAGGGTGGTGAAGAAAGTTTTTGGTATGCTGGCCTTTATAAACCAGAGCATTGAGTATAGGAGTTGGGATGTAATGTTGAAATTGTACAAGGCATTGGTGAGGCCAAATTTGGAGTACTGTGCACAGTTTTGGTCACCGAATTATAGGAAAGATGTCAACAAAATAGAGAGAGCACAGTGAAGATTTACTAGAATGTTACCTGGGTTTCATCACCTAAGTTACAGAGAAAGGTTGAACAAGTTGGGTCTTTATTCTTCAGAATGTAGAAGGTTGAGGGGGGACTTGACAGAGGTATTTAAAATTATGAGGGGGATAGATAGAGTTGACGTGGATAGGTTTTTCCCATTGAGAATGGGGGAGATTCAAATAAGAGGACATGAGTTGAGAGTTAAAGGGCAAAAGTTTAGCGGTAACTTAAGGGGGAACTTCTTTACTCAGAGAGTGGTAGCTGTGTGGAACGAGCTTCCAGCAGAAGTGGTTGAGGCAGGTTCGATGTCGTCATTTAAAGTTAAATTGGACAGCTATATGGACAGGAGAGGAATGGAGGGTTATGGGCTGAGTGCAGGTCAGTGGGACTAGGTGAGAGTAAGAGTTCCACATGGACTAGAAGGGCCGAGATGGCCTGTTTCCGTGCTGTAATTGTTATATGGTTATATGGTTTGTGATATGAACCAGCTGCTCACACGACAGTCCACCACCTGCTCCCATGGCTTCACGTGACCCTGATCGGTTGGCGGGGGGGGGGGTGCTAAGCAGGTGCTACACCTTGTCCAAGGGTGACCTGCAGGCTAGCGGAGGGAAGAACGGCCTTACACCTCATTTGGTAAAGATACATCTCCACCCCACCTCCCTGACAGAGATGCACAAGATGATAAGAGACATAGATCCAGTGGACGGCCAGAGACTTTTCCCCAGGGTGGAAATGGATAATACGAGGGGACATAATTTTAAGGTAATTGGAGGAAAGTATAGGGGGATATTGGAGGCAGGTATTTGTACACAGAGTGTGGTGGGAAGGGTTGGAGTAGGTTAAAGGGTTGGCACAACAATCATGGGTCAAAGGTCCTGCACTGTTCCGTGTTCCGTGTTCTATGTTAACATAGAAAACCTGCAGCACAATACAGGCCCTTCGGCCCACAAAACTGTGCCAAACATGTCCAGGGTTACCCATAGCCCTCTATTTTTTGAAGCTTCATGTACCTGTCCAGGAGCCTCTTAAAAGACCCTATTGTATCCACCTCCACCGGCAGCCCATTCCATGCATTCACCGCTCTCTGCGTAAAAAATTTACCCCTGACATCTCCTCTGTACCTACAAACTATACTTCCAAGCACCTTAAAACTATGCCCTCTCATGCTAGCCATTTCAACCCTGGGAAAAAGCCTCTGACTATCCACACGATCAATGCCTCTCATCATCTTGTACATCTCTATCAGGTCACCCCTCATTCTCCGTCGCTCCAAGGAAAAAAAGGCTGAATTCACTCAACCTATTCTCATAAGGCATGCTCCCCAATCCAGGCAACATCCTTGTAAATCTCCTCTGCACCCTTTCTATGGTTTTCACGTCCTTCCTGTAGTGAGGTGACCAGAAATGAGCACAGTACTCCAAGTGGGTTTTGACCAGGGCCCTATATAGCTGCAACATTACCTCTCGGCTCCTGAACTCAATTCCAGGATTGATGAAGACAAATGCACCATATGCTTTCTTAACCACAGAGTCAACCTGTGCAGCAGCTTTGAGTGTCTTATGGACTCAGACCCCATGATCCTTCTGATCCTCCGCACTGCCAAGAGTCTTACCATTAATACTATATTCTGCCATCATATTTGACCTACCAAAATGAACCATCTCACACTTATCTGGGTTGAACTCCATCTGCCACTTCTCAGCCCAGTTTTGCGTCCTATCAATGTCCTGCTGTAACCTCTGACAGCCCTCCAAACTATCCACAACACCTCCAACATTTGTGTCATCAGCAAATTTACTAATCTATCCCTCCACTTCCTCATTCATCACGAAGAGTAGGGGTCCCAGAACAGATCCCTGAGGCACACCACTGGTGACCGACCTCCATTTAGAATATGACCCGTCTACAACCACTCTTTGCCTTCTGTGAGCAAGCCAGTTCTGGATCCACAAAGCAATGTCCCCTTGGGTTCCATGCCTCCTTACTTTCTCAATAAGCCTTGCATGGGGTACCTTGTCAAATGACTTGCTGAGATCCATATGCACTACATCTACAGCTCTACCTTCATCAATGCGTTTAGTCACATCCTCAAAAAATTTAATCAGGCTCATAAGGCATGACTTGCCTTTCACAAAGCCATGCTGACTACTCCTAATCATATTATGCCTCTCCAAATGTTCATAAATCCTGCCCCTCAGGATCTTCTCCATCAACTTACCAACTACTGAAGTAAGACTCCCTGGGCTATAATTTCCTGGGCTATCTCTACTCCCTTTCTTGAATAATAGATCAACATCTGCAACTCTCCAATCCTCTGGAACCTCTCCCGTTCCCATTGATGATGCAAAGATCATTGCCAGAGGCTCAGCAATCTCCTCCCTTGCCTCCCACAGCAGCCTGGGGAACATCTCATCCGGTCCTGGTGACTTATCCAACATGATGCTTTCCAAAAACTCCAGCACATCCTCTTTCTTAATATCTACATGCTCAAGCTTTTCAGTCCACTGTAAGTCATCCCTACAATCGCCAAGGTCTTTTCCCATAGTGAATACTGAAGCAAAGTAGTCATTAAGTACCTCTGCTATCTCTTCCCGTTCCATACACACTTTTCCACTGTCACACCTGATTGGTCCTATTCTCTTACATCTTAGCCTCTTGCTTTTCACATACTTGTAGAATGCCTTGGGGTTTTCCTTAATCCTGTCCGCCAAGGCCTTCTCATGGCCCCTTCTGGCTCTCCTAATTTCTTTCTTAAGCTCCTTCCTGCTGGCCTTATAATCTTCTAGATCTCTATCATTACCTGAGTTTTTGAACCTTTCATAAGCTCTTCTTTTCTTCTTGACTAGATTTACAACAGCCTTTGTACACCACGGTTCCTGTACCATACCATCCTTTCCCTGTCTCATTGGAACATACCTGTGCAGAATTCCACGCAAATAACCCCTGAATATTTGCCACATTTCTTCCATACATTTCCCTGAGAACATCTGTTCTTAATTTATGCTTCCAAGTTCTTGCCTGATAACCTTATATTTCCCCTTACTCCAATTAAATGCTTTCCTAACTTGTGTGTTCCTATCCCTCTCCAACACTATGGTAAGGGAGATAGAATTGTTCTATTATATAATACCATTGTCCCAGATGCAAATGGTGTTACAACCACAGATTGAAATTGATCCCCATAATGAGACTGGAAGCCAAAACATTGTTACGGTGTGCACTGGCAAATGACTGAACCCAGGTGTGGAGTGAAGACAGGCTCTCATACTGAGCCAGAAACAGGAGTTTAAACAGGAATTCCGGTTGAACATTGGTGGCTCAACCAAGTGTCACTGCGGGACAAATCATTCTCAAAACTAGGACCCCGCGATTGGCACTAACCAGGCGTCCACTTAAATAACGTAAGTAACAGACAATCCTTGAGCCTATCAAAATAAAAGTAATGAGCTGGAACAGAAGGCACCAGGAGATTGCATCATAAAGTGTGAGTCACCTGAGAAGAACACAAGGAATTCTAAATGATTAACGACTCTCATTAAACAACAATTACCCATTTAAGGTACTCTCCCTCAGAGCCCAATGTTCTCCGGCACCCTAGACAACTTTAAAGAACCCATGACAAACATTCTGAGTTTTGTAAAGTTTTGAAGTGAAGTCCTAACTTTCCCAGCAGATTTTCCCAGTAGATAGATAGATATACTTTATTGATCCTGAGGGAAATTGGGTTTCATTACAGCTGCACCAACCAAGAATAGAGCATAATTATAGCAATACAAAAACCACAAACAATCAAACAACAAAATGCAAACTATGCCAGATGGAAAATAAGTCCAGGACCAGTCTATTGGCTCAGGGTATCTGACCCTCCACGGGAGGAGCTGCAAGTTTGATGGCCACAGGCAGGAATGAACTCCTGTGCCGCCCAGTGTTGTATCTCGGTGGAATATAGCCGAAGTCCAACAGTAAAAGGTTCAATATCCGGTCTACAAACACGTTCCTTGATCATAATATGACCAGGATTGCACCATCTGTTGTTAACCAGAACAGTAAGCACCTAACTCCTTTACGCTTACCGCTCTCAGAGGTTGGCTGCAGAGGGTTTGTGGCTACTTCCATGGTTAGATTGCTGAAGGGATTGGGAGTCTGAGGCCAGGGCCAGCAGCAAGCTATAAGAGAGCTCTCGGATGTGGCTGAGCGAAGCAGCCACTGATTATGGATGATGAGGAGTGACGACAGCTGGGCCATAAAATGACCCACGGGAAGTTGGATGTGAAGGGGGTTGTCCCTGCGTCACTGGATCACAGTGTTGAGCACCAAGGAGAAGTAGTGGCTTAAAATGATGAAATGTCTCGGGGGGGGGGTGCCCTCCTGATGACCCCCAGAAGGCATCTGCCACCCACCAAGCACCACCTCAAGATCTCTATGCTATTGAAATATCTTGCCCTATGAGCTTGAACCTTTCCCTGTAACTGATGTTCTCAAGTCCCAGCAACGTCCTTGTGAAGTGAAGCAAGTGATTTAGAGAGGTCCCAAGGCCCTGACTAGAGGAGATCCTGAGGTCCCACAGGGCTTTGGGTGATGGAATATCACAGAGACATGAACAGATTCACAAACAAGGGAGAGAATGGTAAAGACACACTGAAACACAGGAGAGTGAGGGAAGATCGTATAGAGGTATGTAAAATTATGAGAGGTATAGAAAAGGTAAATGATTGCAGGTTTTTTCCACTGAGGTTGGGCGAGACTAGAAACAGAGATTATAGTTTTAGGGTGAAATGTGAAATATTTAAGAGGGAACTTCTTCACTCGGGGAGGGGCATGGTGCGAGTGTGGAATGAGCTGCCAGCAGAGGTGATGGATGTGGGTTTGATTTCGACCGTTAAGAGAAGATTGGATGGGTATATGGATGGGAGAGGTATGGAGGGCTGTGGTTTGGGAGCAGGTCAGTGGGATGAGGCAGAACAATATTTCAGAATGGACTCGACTTCACGGAATGGGGTTACTAGCCCCAGGCCCGACCCTCCTTTCAGAAACAGAATCACTTTACTGTGTACCAGAATCAGAATTAGGTTTAATATCACCGCCATATGCCGTGAAATGTGTTGTCTTTGTGGTAGCAGTACACAATAATAGTAAAATCTGTGAATTACAGTAAGTATATATGTATATATATTAAATAGTTAAATTAAATAACCAGTACAAAAACAGAAATAAAAAAGTTGTGAGGTAGTGTTCGTGGGTTCAATGTCCATTCAGAAATCGTATGGCAGAGGGGAAGAAGCTGTTCCTGAATCGTTGAGTGTGTGTCTTCAGGCTTCTGTACCTCTGGTGGCAATAAGAACGGGGAATGACCTGGGTGATGGGGGTCCTTAATATGGATGCTGCCTTTTTGAGGTATCACTCCTTGAAGATGTCCTGGATATTACGGAGACTAGTGCCCATGATGGAGCTGACTAAGTTTACAACTCTCTGCAGCTTATTTCAATCCTGTGCAGAAATTCCCTGCCCCCCCATACCAGACGGTGATGCAGCCAGTTAGAATGCTCTCCACGGTACAGCTGTAGAAATTTGTGAGTGTTTTTGGTGACATACCAAATCTCCTCAAACTCCTGATGAAATATAGCTGCCGCCTTGCCTTCTTCGTAGCTGCATCGACATGTTGGGCCCAGAATAGATCCTCAGAGATCTTGACACCCAGGAACTTGAAACTGCTCACTCTCTCCACTTCTGCTCCCTCTATGAGGACTGGTGTGTGTTCCCTCATCTTACCCTTTCTGAAGTCCACAATCAGTTCTTTGGTCTTACAATGTCAAGTGCAAGGTTGTTGCTATAACACCACTCAGCTAGCTGATATATCTCACTCCTGTACACCCTCTTGTCACCATCTGAAATTCTGCCAATGATAGGTGTATCTTCAGCAATTATATACAATTGATTGTGGTTCATTGCCAGGAATAAAACCCAGGACAATACCATGACAGACAACACAATAGCAACCAACCATTCACAAGACAATAGTGCAGACAACATGAGCGATCAACAATTAGCACAAATGTCAATAATCAAAAAATAAATATGAACATATGAACAGATGCAATAGCTATCAACAGAACAAGGAGGGCAGGAAAGGTTATTTAGCGGATGTTGTGCAGGGACAATTAGGCTATCACACTGACTGAGTTCTGTTGAGAAGCTGGATAGCTACAGGAAAGAAGCTTCAGAGATGACATATAGACATGGTGCTGAGGGTCTTGTGGCAATTTGGTGAAGAGATGACTGCCAGGGTGGGTAGAATCATTTTTCTTCACTCTGGTGATTTTGCAGCCAGGCTTGACAGAGCTATCTCCGTTCTCTGCTCTCTATTTTCTGGGCTCAAGCCACTTAAAGCATTAGATTTAATCATTTAATCTCAATGCTTCGCTAAGCACTTAGACTGATTGAGGTTATGCTGTTTCCATTGACACTAGATCTAATATATCAACCATGCTGATGGCTGGGGGATTGAGAGCGTCGGTCTTAATGTGCTTTCCTTTCCCTGGAGTTGTCACCAGGGCCATATGACTTCAGCGGAGAAAACCTCGTAAATTATTCCAGTCCCACTCGAGTTGTTTGAGCAGGGCATGACTCTTATAATTCAAGGAGATATGTGTCACAACTCATCCTGTCAGCTGTTAATAAAATAACGTTATCATCATTATTGTGGCTTCAGAGCGATCAGCTCTTGATGAATAATTTAGCAAATCAGGACAGTTTGTGTGTGAGTAGTTTTGGTACAGGCCTCCGTCAGTCAGGGTAGACCATGGGTGTAGTGTCCTAGCTGTCTGGATACACGAGCCAGGGCAGTACGATATGGAGAACAAGCTGTTGCCCACGTAGCAAGCTCCCCCTCTCCACACATCTGATGAATCCAAAGGAACTGCAGAGACTGATACAGTTCGGCACCAGTGGTGTCGCAGGAGTTGCCAGTCAATGTTGAACTCAAGGTAGGACTGCCTTAGGGATTCCAGCTCCAGAATTTTCCTCAGGGTTCACTCCAGAAGCATTCCCCATGAGTGGGTATAGCCACAGGGCAACGGAGGTTTGAGATCAGAGTTCTCCTTCTCCTAGATGAGCTGCCAACCACGGCTGACAAGCCCCAGCTGCCCAAAGCAACTGGTTTTAAGGCGCCAGTAATTTGCCTTTTCCCCTTCTCCTGTCAGTAGAAACAGTTCCGCCGGGTTTAGTAGCGAAGCCACATATGAAGGGCAGGTGCTGGACTGGTTGTCAGAGGCTATTTGAGACGCACACTGTTGGGAGCGTTTAATAGGTAGTGGGAGCTTGTCCCTACTACCTCCCCCAGCTATGACAATCTCAAGTGAGTAGTTTTATGTAGGTCATTATATAGGCTTATCACGTCCTTGGGCTGTTTCTCAGACCACAGTGAACTCACAAGTCATGTAACACATACACAATGTTCCCTTGAACTATTTTACAGCTGCATGCACCAACCAATGCTCTGAGCAGGAAATTTTTACACAGCCCGAAAACTGCACAGCATTTTATATTAACATTATATAAAAGAAAATTCCAGCTGTGTGGCAATGAAGGCTATGTGCGTGGGAGCATTTCAGTGACTGTGTGGCCCTGCACCCATGCAGCTTAGAGTGACAACAAGGTGAGCTGCCTTAATGACTATCGTTCAGCTGCACTCACATTTATTGTGACTATGTGCTTTGAGAGTTTGGTCGTGGCCAGAATCAACTCTTGCCTCAGCAAGAACCTGGACCCACTGCAATTTACCTGTTACCACAATAGGTCTACGGCAGATGCAAACTCGCTGGCTCTCCATTCAGCCTTAGATCGCCTGGACAATAGTAATACCTATGTCAGGCTGTTGTTTATTGATTACAGCTCAGCATTCAACCATTCTAATCTACCCTCAGTTCTAATCAACAAGCTCCAAAACCTGGGCCTCTGTAGCTCCCTCTGCAACTGGATCCGTGACTTCCTCACCAGGAGACTACAGTCTGTGTGGATTGGAAATGACATCTCCTCCTCGCTGATAATCAGCAATGAATGCATGCTTAGCCCACTGCTCTACCCTCTCCAAACCCACAACTGTGTAGCTAGACACAGCTCAAATGCCAGCTATAAATTTGCTGATGACATAACTAGGGCAAAAATCAAAAAGGGCCACTTTTCAACAGAATTGTATAAGGGCTAAGAGTGTTGTAAAAGCGAGCCTGAAGGCTTTGTGTGTCAAAGCAAGGAGCATTCGTAACAAGGTGGATGAATTAAAAGTGCAGATTGTTATTAATGAAGATGATATAGTTGGGATCACAGAGACGTAGCTCCAGGGTGACGAAGGATGGGAGCTCAACATTTAGGGATATTCAATATTCAGGAGGGATAGACATGAAAGAAAAGAAGGTTGGGTAACATTGCTGGTTAGAGAGGAGATTAACGCAATAGAAAGGAAGGACATAAGCCGGGAAGATGTGGAATCGATATGGGTAGAGCTGCATAACATTAAGGGGCAGAAAACGCTGGTGGGAGTTGTGTACAGGCCACCTAACAGTAGTAGTGAGGTCGGGGATGGTATTAAACAGGAAATTAGAAATGTGTGCAATAAAGGAACAGTAGTTATAATGGGTGACTTCAATCTACATATAGATTGGGTGAACCAAATTGGTAAGGGTGCTGAGGAAGAGGATTTCTTGGAATGTATGCGGGATGGTTTTTTGAACCAACATGTCGAGGAACCAACTAGAGAGCAGGCTATTCTAGACTGGGTATTGAGCAATGAGGAAGGGTTAATTAGCAATCTTGTCGTGAGAGGCCCCTTGGGTAAGAGTGACCATAATATAGTGGAATTCTTCATTAAGGTGGAGAGTGACATAGTTAATTCAGAAACAAAGGTTCTGAAAGAAGGGTAACTTTAATTAGCTAAGATAGACTGGCAAATGACACTTAAAGGATTGACGGTGGATATGCAATGGCAAGCATTTAAAGATCGCATGGATGAACTACAACAATTGTTCATCCCAGTTTGGCAAAAGAATAAATCAAGGAAGGTAGTGCACCCGTGGCTGACAAGAGAAATTAGGGATAGTATCAATTCCAAAGAAGAAGCATACAAATTAGCCAGAAAAAGTGGCTCACCTGAGGACTGGGAGAAATTCAGAGTCCAGCAGAGGAGGACAAAGGGCTTAATTAGGAAGGGGAAAAAAGATTATGAAAGAAAACTGGCAGGGAACATAAAAACTGACTGTAAAAGCTTTTATAGATGTGTGAAAAGAAAAAGATTGGTTAAGACAAATGTAGGTCCCCTACAGACAGAAACAGGTGAATTGATTATGGGGAACAAGGACATGGCAGACCAATTGAATAACTACTTTGGTTCTGTCTTCACTAAGGAGGACATAAATAATCTTCTGGAAATAGTAGGGGACAGAGGAACCAGTGAGATGGAGGAACTGAGGGAAATACATGTTAGTAGGGAAGTGGTGTTAGGTAAATTGAAGGGATTAAAGGCAGATAAATCCCCAGGGCCATATGGTCTGCATCCGAGAGTGCTTAAGGAAGTAGCCCAAGAAATAGTGGATGCATTAGTGATAATTTTTCAAAATTCTTTAGATCCTGGACTAGTTCCTGAGGATTGGAGGGTGGCTAATGTAACCCCACTTTTAAAAAAGGAAGGAGAGAGAAACCGGGGAATTATAGACCGGTTAGCCTAACATCGGTGGTGGGGAAACTGCTGGAGTCAGTTATCAAAGATGTGATAACAGCACATTTGGAAAGCAGTGAAATCATCGGACAAAGTCAGCATGGATTTGTGAAAGGAAAGTCATGTCTGACGAATCTCACAGAATTTTTTGAGGATGTAATTGGTAGAGTGGATAGGGGAGAGCCAGTGGATGTGGTATATTTGGATTTTCAAAAGGCTTTTGACAAGGTCCCACTCAGGAGATTAATATGCAAACTTAAAGCACACGGTACTGTGGGTAAGGTATTGATGTGGATAGAGAATTGGTTAGCAGACAGGAAGCAAAGAGTGGGAATAAACGGGACCTTTTCAGAATGGCAGGCAGTGACTAGTGGGGTACTGCAAGGCTCAGTGCTGGGACCCCAGTTGTTTACAATATATATTAATGACTTAGATGAGGGAATTAAAAGCAGCATCTCCAAGTTTGCGGATGACATGAAGCTGGGCGGCAGTGTTAGCTGTGAGGAGGATGCTAAGAGGACGCAGGGTGACTTGGATAGGTTAGGTGAGTGGGCAAATTTATGGCAGATGCAATTTAATGTGGATAAATGTGAGGTTATCCACTTTGGTGGCAAAAACAGGAAAACAGATCATTATCTGAATGGTGGCCGATTAGGAAGAGAGGAGGTGCAACGAGACCTAGGTGTCATTATACACCAGTCATTGAAAGTGGGCATGCAGGTACAGCAGGCGGTGAAAAAGGCAAATGGTATGCTGGCATTTATAGCGAGAGAATTCGAGTACAGGAGCAGGGAGGTACTACTGCAGTTGTACAAGGCCTTGGTGAGACCACACCTGGAGTATTGTGTGCAGTTTTGGTCCCCTAATCTGAGGAAAGACATCCTTGCCATAGAGGGAGTATAAAGAAGGTTCACCAGATTGATTCCTGGGATGGCAGGACTTCCATATGATGAAAGACTGGATGAACTAGGCTTATACTCATTGGAATTTAGAAGATTGAGCGGGGATCTTATTGAAACGTGTAAAATCCTAAAGGGATTGGACAGGCTAGATGCAGGAAGATTGTTCCCGATAATAGGGAAGTCCAGAACGAGGGGTCACAGTTTGAGGATAAAGGAGAAGCCTTTTAGGACCGAGATGAGGAAAAACTTCTTCACACAGAGAGTGGTGAATCTGTGGAATTCTCTGCCACAGGAGACAGTTGAGGCCAGTTCATTGGCTATATTTAAGAGGGAGTTAGATATGGCCCTTGTGGCTAAAGGGATCAGGGGGTATGGAGGGAAGGCAGGTACAGGGTTCTGAGTTGGATGATCAGCCATGATCATACTGAATGGCGGTGCAGGCTCAAAGGGCCGAATGGCCTACTCCTGCACCTATTTTCTATATTCTATGTTCTAACTATTGCTGGCAGAATTTCAGATGTTGACAAGAAGGTGTATAAGAGTGAGATAGATCAGCTGATTTAAAAAAAAATCATCTTACAGAATGTGGTTTTACTAGTGAAGGCAGCATTTACTGCCCATCCCTAGTTGCCCTTGAGAAGGTGGTGATGAGCTGCCTTCTTGAACCGCTGCAGTCCCTGAGGTGTAGGTACACCCACAGTGCTGTTAGGGAGGGAATTCCGTGACTTTGGCCCAGCGACAATGAGGGAATGGTAATACATTTCCAAATCAGAATAGTGAGTGACTTGGAGGGGGATTTCCAAGAGTGGTATTCCCAGTGGTTGAGTGGTGTCACAACAGCAAACTTGCACTCTGTGTGAGTAAGACCGAGGAATTGACTGTGAACGTCAGGAACGGGAAGTAGGGGAAAAGCACACCAGTCCTCATCGAGGGATCAGCAGTGGAAAGAATGAGCATCTTCAACTTTCTGGGTGTCAACATCTCTGAAGATCTATCCTGGGACCGACATATTGATGCAGTTACAAAGAAAGCACAACACCAGTTAGATTTCATTAGGAGTTTGAGGGAAATTTGGTACGTCATCAAAGACTTCCACAAATTTCTACAGATGTACTGTGGAGAACATTCTAACCGGCTGCATCACTGGCTGGTATGGAGGGGCCACTGCACAGGATCGGAAAAAGCTGCAGAAAATTGTAAACTCAGCCAGCTCCATCGTGTGGCACTGGCCTCCCCAGCATCCACAAAATCTTCAAAAGGCGATGCCTCAGACAGGAGGCATCTATCATTAAAGACTTCCATCACCCAGTACATGGCCTCTTCTCACTCCCACCATCAGTGAGGAGATACAGAGTCTGAAGAGTCTGTTTCAGGAACAGCTTCTTCCCCACCGCTATCAGAACGGATAATGAACACAACCTCACTATCAACACACATCAAAGTTGCTGGTGAACTCAGCAGGCCAGGCAGCATCTCTAGAAAGAGGTACAGTCGACGTTTCAGGCCGAGACCCTTCGTCAGGACTAACTGAAGGAAGAGTTAGTAAGAGATTTGAAAGTGGGAGAGAGTGTTGCTTGAATTTCCAGCATCTGCAGAATTCCTGTTGTTTGCATTTTTAAAATTCACTACTGCGAAGCCTCTTCCGGTGATGCCTACACCAAAGAAGTTTAGATCCTCTCTTCAACGAGAGTTCAGTGAAACCATCTCTCACTGCTCCCCATCTGTAATTTCTTCGGCTCTTCAACTTTTATCTCCCCCTCCCCCTCCCACTTCCAAATCTCTTACTCACTCTTCCTTCAGTTAGTCCTGACGAAGGGTCTCGGCCTGAAACGTTGACTGTACCTCTTCCTGGAGATGCTGCCTGGCCTGCTGCGTTCACCAGCAACTTTGATGTGTGTTGCTTGAATTTCCAGCAGCTGCAGAATTCCTGTTGTTTGCGTTTTTTAAAAACAACCTCACTATTTTGATTTGCTCTCTTTTAGCGCTATTTATTTAATATTTTTAAAAAAATATATTTCTTACTATAATCGATAGCTTAAAAATATTACGTATTGCAATGTACTCCTGCCACAAAACAACAAATTTTACAACATATGCCAGTGATTTTAAACCTGATTCTGATAGTGCAGGGACAAGTTTGTGAAGAGGTAGATTGTGAGGTTAAGAGCCAACTTAATCATACTAGTCTTATAGAAGCTGTCCTTAAACATGCTGGGATGCAGATTCCAGCTTTTGCATCTTCTATTCAATGGGAGAGGATAGAGGAGTATCTACATTGAACTGATAAGTTCAAAGTAAATTTATTACCAAACTACAAAACATATGTTACCCTATTCTACCATGTGATTTATTTTCTTGCAGGTATTCACAGTAAATACAATGAAATCAATGAAAAACCCACACACTCACACTCACTCACACGCACTCACACTCACACTCACGCACAACAGAGGCGGACAAATAACCAATGTGCAAAAGGTTTGATAAATCGTGGACATGCCACGTTGGTGCCAGAAGCATGGTGTCACTTCTGGGCTGCCCCCAGCTCATTCTCGGACACAGATGATGCATTTCACTGCATGTTTCGATGCACGTGTGACAAATAATTCCTGTCTCTGATGTGCTATCCCAACCTCCTCGAGAGGGGAGTGAAGACTTCCTGCGTGTTCACGGAGGGGAGTAATGACATCAGAGTCACAATGGTGGCTGACGACAGGAGGTGCCCCGTAAACCTCTACAGACTGACACAAGGTAGGCTGGGATTGGTTCTATTTCTGCTGGCTGCACAGAAAAACTATTTTCAGTTATATAATTCATAAAAATCCCTCAGGCAAATGGATTTCTAGGCAACAATTTCTTCCCATTCTCCTTATAATTTTATTCTCGTCTTCAAACTCTTTGCAATCTGAAGGGACATATCTGGTCTTGCCAATACTACAGCTTACAGCTGCAACATTAAAAGCAAAATGTCAATAAAATTATGCAGCCTGTTGTCAAAATCAATAGAAACATTGTCAAAAATGCCAGAGAGAAAATACATCCTCTTGCTGAAAAGATTAACACTATGAGACATTTGAATGCACCGGACAACCAGAATCTCAGGCGATGTAAGAAGGTATGGATTGACAATAGAATAACTATTGCTGATTGTGACGAAGTTTCAAAGATTCAAAGTACATTTATTATCATAGTATGTATGCAGCATACAACCCAGAGATCGTCTTCTCCACACAACCATGAAACAAAGAAAACCATGGAACCCATTCAAATCCCCAGCACGTTAAAAGAACAAAATCGCGCAAGTGGCAAAAATGAGTGATAAACACAGATTATAAAACATCAAACCACAAAGTCATTCAAGCAGCCCAGTTCAGTTCAGTTCAATCCAGTGTTATGTTGTTTGTTGATTGCAGGCTGCAGAGCTGGTCTGCCCCAGTCAAAATTGCACAAAATAGCACCAAAGAAAGGAGCGATCGGAAATCAGAAGCGCACCATAACATGAATATAGAGTCAAATGCACAAACTGTCGATTAAACCTTGCCCAACACCCAAGACTCCGGCAGCATCGAGTGAGAGACTATTCAATCGTAGGGACCTTCCTCTGGGAGCAGCGAGTGAGTGTAAGGGAGAATCCGTTCAAACACGGGCAGATGACGCTGAATGCCCACTCGCCTTCTGATCTCACCATCGTTAATATCAATCCTCCTCAGCATTCTACTCAGTGAGATGGGTGGGTAATGGATCGCCCCTCGAATCCAGGCTCCTGACCTTCAGGCCACGCACTTCGCTCGAAACCTCGCCGAACTCCCTCGGAGATGGCAAAGCGCCAGATCGCTCAATCGGCCCGATAACACACCTCCAAAATGTAGATCACAGGCTCCAACAGCAGCAGTACCACATTTGAAAGTAATGGAAGTGGAAGATGTAGTTTTGTGAACCGTCTGAAAGATGTCGCATTTGGTCGCATTGTTCGCTAGCACCAACTTCTTCATCATTAATGAATGAGGGACAAATCTTGTACAAAAATGTAAAGATAATGATTTTCCATAGAAACCCTCAGGCAGAATCTACCGAAGTCTAAGATAATGAGCCGATTGCTCGGCCTGTCAAAAATTCTCTGCTATTTTGGTATTGTTATTAATTTATTATTGTATTAAAACAGAGTGAAAAACGTTTGTTTGTGTGCCATCCCGACAGATCATGCCGTGCACAAGTACATCAGGGTAGTAAACAGAAAGCAGATTGCTGCAGATTGCTTTTTTATATATCACCATTCAAAGTAAATTTATCACCAAAGTACATACAGTACTGTGCAAAGGTCTTAGTCACAGATATATAGCCAGCGTGCCGAAGATTCTTGCTCAGTACTGTATTTGTCAATGTGGAGCGGAGAGCGAGTTTGTAAATTTGGCGGGAGCAGAGGATGTTGGGAATGCTGAGGGTGGAGTGCCGCGGGAGGGGTGTGGGACAGGTGGTGGAGAAGGAGTGCTGGTGAGGAGGGGGGAGGTGGCGTGGTGTGGGTGCAGACACACCCAGCCCTGAGACACCAGGCAAGGTCATTTGATTCCAAACAATTGGTTTATCAATCATTACAGAATGTCTCTCTGGTGCTTCCCACTCCCTCCCCTCTCCCTTCCCCTATTCCCAATCATGATTCCCCTCTCCCTGTCCCCTTCCCACTCTCAGTTCCATATCAGAATCAGGTTTATCGCCACTCACATATGTCATGAAATTTGTGTTTTTTTTTGTGGCAGCAGTACAGTGCAATACATAAAATTACTACTGTACAGTACTGTGCAAACGTCTTAGGCACCCTAGTTATATATATGTGCCTAAAACTTTTGCACAGTACTGTAAGCTCATTAACGTGATTATTCCTTTCTTATTCCCCAGTTCTACCCATAAAGCTTCAGTAAACGAGCTCTCCGGTCTGCCCTGACTGAGCACTGCCATGACATTTTCTCTGACTGGTAATGCCACCCTCCCTCTTTTAATGCCTCCCCTTCTATCATGCCTAAAACAACAGAATCCCAGAATATCGAGCCGCCAGTCCTGCCCCTCCTGCAGCCAAGTCTCACTAATGGCTACAATGTCATAATTCCCAGTGTTGATCTATGCCCTGAGCTCATCCGCCTTTCCTGCGATAATCATTGCAATGAAATATACACAGCTCAGGTCACTAGTCCCACCACGCTCGATGTTTTAATTTCTGAATTTGTATGTAGGCTTAACAGCATCTTTCTCCACAACCTCCCCACTATCTGTTCTGTCACTCTGGTTGCCATCTCCCTGCAACTCTAGTTTAAGCACGCCCCCTCACCCTGCCATGTTGCACTGGCAAGCTTTCTTGCCGGACTGTTAGTCCTCCTCCAGTTGCAGTGCAAACTGTCCCTTCTGTACAGATCCCGCCTTCCCTGGAAGAGAGCCCAAAGATCCAGAATTCTTATGGCCTCCCTCCAGCACCAACTGCTTAGCCACTCTTCCTATTTTGGGCCTCACTAGCATGTGGCATGGTTAGCAAACCTGAGATCACAACCCAGGAGGTCCTGCTTGTTGTGTTCTTTATATTCATATGTACCATGGGTTACTAATAAAGAACCATCTTCTGGAAGAAATAGTACTTTTATTTAACAACAACCACAACGTTTTTACAATACCATGTTTCTTGATCTTCTTTCATTCCTGCGCATGCTCAGAACTCTCTCCAATCATGTTCTTACACGTCATACAGTATCACCACATCTTCCTTTCCTTAAAAAGAAAAACAATTAGCGACATTGACCAGAGTAAATGCATAATTTAACATTTCTCTATCAGTCTCCCTGGGGGGGTTATGAACATGAGTAGACCTTCTCAGTGGTTTACACAGTTCTTGTGTTTCGTTGTTATTTCCATATTTTGTCTGGTCTGCATCAGTTAACTGAAACTCTGAAGTTGGCTCTTTCTTGAGGTCTTTGCGACTTCTTCTTAACACTGCTCCTTCTTCTGTTTGGACTATGTATGATCTGGGTTGTATTTCTTCAAGTACTGTAGCTTCCTGTGTCCATGTGTTCATTTTGTCTTGTATCCTTACTTCATCTCCTTGGTACAGTTCAGATAATGGACGAGAACATCTGTCAAAGTACGTTTTCTACTTTGCTTTGTGTTCATCTTTCCATCTTTTCACTTGTTCACCTCCCTCTGTTCTCAGAAGGCTCTCATCTATTGGCAGATTGGATCTCAAACGGTGTCCCATCAAGAGCTGAGCAGGTGAAAATCCACATTCAAGTGGAGTACTGTGATAGGCTAACAAAGCTTTATAAAAATCACTTCCACTATCTTTTGCTTTGTGCATCAGTTTCTTGGTAATTCCTACCGACTTCTCAACTAATCCATTAGACTGAGGGAAAAATGGACTAGATGTTTTTTGAACAAAGCCTCATTCATGCACAAACTGTCTCATACATTCACCATTGAATTGTGGACCATTGTCTGTGAAAACTTCATCAGGTACACCATGTCTAGAAAAAACTGATTTCATTCATGTAATTACATTCTCCGCTGTTGTTCTGCTCAGACCACACACTTCAGGATAAAATGAGTGGTAATCTGTTATTAATAGATAATCTTTGTTGTCAGTTACAAAAAGATCAACGCCTATTTTCTGATAAGGTCTATGAGGACTAGGATGTGGTTGCTAGGTTGGTATTTAAGGCATATTTGACAAGAAGACACAAATTCTGCAATTTCTTGATTCATCCTGGGCCAAAACATCACTTCCCACGTCCTTCTCTTACATTTTTCAATACATAGGTGGCCTTCATGAATTTCCCCAAGCATTTCTTTTCGGAGATTTTTAGGAATCACAATTCTGCTGCCTCTGTACAATATCCCATCCACAACAGAAAGTTCTGATCTGTGGTTCCAATATTCTTGTACTTCTGAGGTACAGTCATGATTATTATCTGGCCATCCATCCATCACCACTTGTATTACCTGACTGGGAATTTTGTCCTTCTCTGTCTCAAGACGCAGCAGTTCCAACTTTTCAGCAGCAACAGGTACAGTCTCGATGATCATATCAACAAATGCCTGAACATCAACAGCGTCCCTGTGACTGTCTTTTGTTGTTGGATCCACAGCTCTGGAAAGTGTGTCAGCTGTGTACATGAATCTTCCAGGTATGTATGACACATTCAATCATACCTTTGCAATTTGATCATCATTCGCTGAACTGGCAAAGGACAGTCACGTAAAGGTTTGTGAAACAATGCAATCAGAGGCTTATGATCAGTTTCAACATGAATAGATGTCATGGTCCAGTCCGTTCACAACGCCCTCATTGTGACAATAGATTGCCCTGACACAAACTGATGAAATCTCTCACAAGCAAACATAATGCTGAGCAATTCTTTTTCAATTGGACATACTTGTTTCTGGATCAGATAATGAACGAGATGCATATACCACTGGTAGCCATTCCTTATCATGTTTCTGGAGTAATGCTGCCCCTAAGCCTGCTTGAGATGCATCACATGAGATTTTGATGGATTTCTCAGCATCATAGAATTTCAATACAGGTTCTTTAGTGAGCACTTTCTTGAGATTTTGCCATGCCTTCTCCTGTTCATGATTCCAGCTCCATTCATTTTTCTTTTGTTAGCTGCCCCAATGGAGCAAGGTGTTCTGAAAGATTGGGTATGAATTTTCCCATGTAGATGACCATTACCATGAACCTTTGAACATCCTTTTTACATTGTGGTCTTGGCATGTTCTCAACAGCAGGAACCTTCACTGGATCAGGACGCGCACCCTCATTGCTGGTGATATCACCCACAAAGGTAAGTTCAGTCACTCCTAGCTGACATTTGTCTTTATTCAACTTCAGGTTTGCCTTGCGTGTTGCCTCAAAGACTTGTCTGAGTCTGGTGTCATGCTCTTGTTTAGATGATCCCCAAACAATAATGTTGTCCATGGATGTATCCACGCCCTCGATGTGCTCATACAGCATGTGAATGGTTTTATGGTGCACTTCAGGAGCTGATGCAATTCCAAACGGAAGCCAAAGAAAACAGTATCTGGCAAGAGGAGTGTTAAAGGTACACAACTTTGAACATGGTTCATCTAATTTAACTTGCCAGAATCCAGAGGATGCATCTAATTTACTAAAGTACTTTGCATTAGCAAACTGTGACATAATTTCTTCAGGAGTAGGCAATTTGAAATGCTCTCTTTTAATGGCTCGATTCAAGTCTCTTGGATCTAAGCAAATCCTCAGTTTTCCATTTTTCTTATCAACGATGACAAGCGAATTGACTGACTCAGTCGGTTCATCAGTTTTTTTATGACTCCTAGCCGTTCCATTCTGTCAAGCTCTGTTTTCAGTTGATGATGTAATGCAAAAGGTACTTCTCTACATGGATGTACTCTGGGTGGCACTGTGTTGTCAATTTTAATTGTGTGCTCTCCTGGAAGACAACCAAGCCCTCTGAACAAGTCCTCATACTCTTTCATCAAGTCACTGTATTCTGACTCTGTCACTGTCCAGGCCTAAGACTCTTCACCAAATCCAGTCTCTCACAGGCAGATAAACCCAGTACTGACTGTACATTCTTCTGCACCACCACAAATGATAGCCTGTGCACAATATTTTTGTGTGATACTTTTGTCACACATGTTCCTTTAACTGGAATGTCTGCACCTGAATACCCAGTCACTTTTATATTTGTCTTATGTAACTTTGGTCTTGGCTTTAATGCATTAAACTCAGATTCTGCAAGAACATTTACTTGTGCTCCAGTATCAAGTTTAAACAGAATATTGTTTTGGTTCACTTGCAGTAGAATAGTCCAGTCATTCTTTCTTTCTTTGTTTTCACAAAGCACATCTATATAAAACTCCTCAAGTTCATTTTCAAGCACTGCATTTACTTGTTTTATTTTCTTTCTACTTCTGCAACAGCGTGAAAAATGATTACTCTTACCACAGTCGTTGCACAATTTCCCATATGCTAGACACTGTTTTGACCGATACTGCCCCACAGCGATCACATAGCTTTTTTCTCTCAGATGATGTCTTGCTCTCTGTCATTTTTGTTGTCATTTTATTATTTTTTCTAATATGTTCGCACTTCCTCACAGTGTCTACGTTGCAGTTCTCAATGCAAAGTTCTTTAGCCTGTGACATCATGGTTTCTGAAGCTTTGCAGCATCAAAGCTTTTTCCAAGTCTAAGTCTTGTTCTCTTAACAGTCTTTCTCTCAGACCATTATCCAGAATGCCACAAACAATTCTGTCTTTAATGAGAGAGTCTATCAGTTCTTCAAACTCACATGTTTTACTCCGGTGTCTCGACTCAGTAACCTATTGATCAATAGTTTCACCAGCTGTCTGCGTACATGTAAAAAATCTATACCGCTTGTATGTCACATTATGCTTCGGTATACAAAATGCTTCAAATTTGTCCATTATTGATTTTAACTTTAAATTATCTCCATTTTCAAAAATAAAATGATTATATACCTCAATTGCGCCGTCACCTATCATGTGAAGTAGAAGCGCAGTTTTCGTTTTTTCCAGTTTTCAATCCACATCGTTCGCCGATAAATACAATTCAAATCATTGCTTAAATTTTCTCCAGTTCTCAGCTATGTTCCCAGACAATTGAAGTGTTGGTGAAGGCTGTAATCCTTCCATTTGTAAAACTGTTAGCAACACCGAAACATTAAAACTCTTCTTTCAGAAAATATCTTCGATCCTCCCGTGTTAGGAAGCGTATTATTCTTCCAGACCGATTTCTGACACCATGTTGTGTTCTTTATATTCATATGTATCGTGGGTTACTAATAAAGAACCATCTTCTGGAAGGAATAGAACTTTTTATTTCATAACAACCACAATGTTTTTACAATACCATGTTTCTTTATTTTGTAATTCAAACTTTTATTATTATTTATTCTTATTTCACAAAGCAGCACAGCGTATCACAGAGCAGTTAGAGTGCAGCATATTTACACGGCCATCCCATGACAGGAAAACAAGTAAAACTTAGAGACAGAAAGAAGTTCTAATTTAAGTTTAAATTAACATACAACCAGAATTGATCCCATGTGTCTTGCACTTTTCTCTCACTGTTAATTCTTCCCAACATGTGTTCATATGATGAAATCTTAATCATTTCCTCAGTCCATTCCTTCACAGTGGGACATCTGGGTTTTTTCCAGTTTTGCAATATAATTCTTGCAACTGTGATGAGACCCACCTTTACAATAGTAAATTTGTCTTTGTTTACATTAGGTATCATTATCCTATCACCCAGGAGACAAAACCGTGGGCACAAGGGCAGTGTGGAACCCCACCAATTCCCCAACAGATCCAGAACTTTACACCAAAATGGACGAACCATGGAACACTCCCAAATCATGTGAAAATATGTGCCCACCTCATTTTTACATTTCCAGCATAAATTATTATCAACAATCCCCATTTTGTAGAGTCTAGTTCGTGTCCAATAATATCTGTGTACTATCTTATATTGAATACATTTCCCTCTCACTTCCCTATATATGTCTACCCACATTTGATAAAATATTTGACCACTCATTATCTTCAATATCGCTTCCAAGATCCTTCTGCCATATTACTTTGAGATTGTTACACAATTCACCCGCAGAGTGCTTGAACATTTTGTAAAACACTGATGCTTTATGAACTTCCTGTGGTAATGTACTCAGTTAAAGGGTTACTTTGTGGGTCACTGTTCTTGAATATGCTCCTAACGCAATGTCTTATTTGCAAATACTTCAAAAAATTCCCTTTATCTACAAAGTTACATTTTCTCTGCAAATCCACATATGACATAAAAATCCCATTTTCATTCTGTTTTTACACCTTTCATCTTCCATTCTTTCCAGGACACCATTCTTTTCCCAATGCGTATCTCAGGGTTATTCCAGAGCGAGGAGTATAACTGGTTAAAATGTGACATTCTACAAGCTTTATGAATTGTACTCCGCACGCTCCTTGAGTGAGATAGTATAGGATTTAGATTAGTCTTGTTTTCCACATGTTGTGAGAGGATGTTCAGGGGAGAATGTGGTGCTGCCAGGCTCCGTTCTCTAATTGCCCAATCTAAATCAACGTCAGCCCCGTCCCAATGTTTAGCTCACTTGGTCATTTCAAAGGGTAATTTATATGTCCTGACGTCTGCTAGACTGAGCCCAATCATGTCCCTGGACATACATCTTACTCATTTTAATTCTGGCCTTCTTCTTATCCCATAGAAAATCACTGATAATTTTGTTGTATTGCTTGTAGATCAAATGTGATATATTTAAAGGAAGCATCATATAAAGGTAGTTAAACTGAGGTGCTATGACCATTTTAACTACATTGGCTTTACCCCAGAGTGACGGTCTCAGTGCCCTCCACCTATCCAGATTATTTCTTATCCTACTCTATACCATGTTTCTTGATCTTTCTATCATTCCTGCACATGCTCAGAATTCTCTCCAATCACGTTCTTACACGTCATATCACCACACTGCTCTTTAACTTAGCACCCAAACCCCTGAACTCCCTATGCAGAACCTCGTCACTCGTCCTACCCATGTCAGTGGTACCTACACGGACCACGACCTCTGGCTGCTCACCTGCCCACTGAAGAATGCTGAGAAGACTCAGTCTGAGACGTCCCTGACTCTGGCACCCAGGAGGTAACATACCATCCGGGAATCTCGTTCTCGTCCAGAGAACATTCGTTCTGTTCTCCAAACCAACGAACTCCCTATCACTGCAGCTCTTGTGCAAAGGAATGTGAATATTCATTTTGAGGACTAGAATGTAATGGTGAGAATTCCCTTCAGCTCCTCTAATTTTTTTCCCCCTTCAGAAAATATCTAAAAAAGGATGCACTGACATTGGAGAGTGTCCAGGCGATATTTACAAGAATGATCCGGGGATGAAATAGTTCACATCTGAAGAGCACTTGATGGCTCTGGGCCTGTACTCACTGGAGTTTATGTTGGGGGGTGGGGTGGAATCTCACTGAAACCTATCAAATATTGAAAGTGGATGTGGACTGGATGTTTCCACTAATGGGAGAGTCTAAGATCAGAGGGCACAGCCTCAGAATAGAGCAGAGATGAGGAGGAATTTCTTTAGCAAGAAGGTGGTGAATCTGTGGAATTCATTGCCACAGACGGTTGCGGAGACCAAGCCTATTTAAAGCGGAGGTTGATAGGCTCTTGATTAATCAGGGTGTTAAAAGTTATGGAGAGAAAGCAGGTAAATAGGATTGAGAGAGATAATAAATCAGCCACGATGAAATGACGGAACAGACTCAATGGGCTGAATGGCCTACCCCTGTTCCTGTGCCTTATGGACATTGAACATCTGTGGTGATGTTCTATTGTTCTCATGAATTCTACCTCCCCCTGGACCTCTCCTCCTTTCATTTTGCACGAGATGGCAGTCGTGAATCCGTGCGCTTGGCACAGGTTGATAGGGTGGTGAAGAAGGCATATACCATGTTTGCCTTTATTAGTTGAGGCCCTGAGTTCAAATGTCAGGAAGTTATATTGCAGCTTTATAAAACTCTGGTTAGGCCACATATTGCATACTGTTCTGGTCACCCCACTATCAGAAGGATGTCGAGGCTGTGGAGAGGGTGCAGAAGAAGTTTACCAGGATGCTGCCTAGTTTAGAGGGCGTGTGCTACAACAAGAGTATGGACAAACTTGGGTTGTTTTCTCTGGAGTGCCGGAATATCTGACAGGGATATCTGATAGAAGTCTACAAAATTATGGGAGGCATAGAGAGAGTGGACAGAGGGTATCTCTTTCCCAGGGTTGAAATGTCAAATACCAGAGGGCATGCATTGAGGGTGAGAGGGGGTAGGTTCAAAGGGGACGTGAGGGTAAGTTTTTTACTCAGAGAGTGGTGGATGTCTGGAATGTGCTGCCTGGTGTGGTGGTGGACACAGAAACATCAGGGACTTTTAAGAGATATTTAGGTAGGCACATGGATGCGAGAAACATGGAGGGATATGGACATGGTGTAGGCAGGAGGGACTGGTTTGGTTAAAAGTTCAAAGCACATTTATTATCAAAGTACATATGCTGTATACAACCCTGAGATTTGTCTCCCCACAGACAAACACAAAACAAAGAAAACCCTGGAACCCGTTCAGAGAAAAACATCAAACCTCATCCTACCCTCCCACACTCAGATACAAATTGTGCAAACGGCAACAAAAACGAGTGAAAAACACAGAATATCAAACACAAAATCAAAAGAGTCCAGGCATATCTGGTTCAGCTCAGTATTCGTTATCTGTGGTCCGCCCCGATCAAAATTGCCCAAAATAGCAACAGAAAAAGCAGCAACCAGAAACCAGAAATACATCATCACACGAACTACAGAGTCCAATCCACAAACCACATCGATTAAACCTTGCCCAAGACCCAGGACTCTGGCACCATCCTCCGACAGCATTGAAGCGGAGAGAGAGACCATTCAAGTACAGGGACCTTCCTTTGGGAGCAGTGAGCGGGAGGCAGAGAGAGACGGTCACACACAGACACCTTCCTCTGACAGCAGTGAGCAAGAGGCTGAACGCCCACTTGTGTTCCACACTCGTCTCAATGATGTCAATCCTTTAATCGGCGAGAAATGGAGTCGATCATCGGCTCGCGCCCTGCCTGCAGGCGTCTCAAAGCCTCAAAGAGCACCCTCCGAGACAGCAAAGCACTAGATCGCTCAACTGGCCTGAAAACACACCATCACATGTAGCTCACAGTCTCCAACAGTGGCACAACCACATTTGAAAGAAAAAGAACTGAAAGGAGTAGTTTTGTGATCTGTCCGGAAGATGTTGCCTTTGCTTACCTTCTCTGCTGGCGCCATCTTCGTCCGGTAGTATTTGATTACTGATTTAATTGGTTCAGTACCACATTGTGGGCCGAAGGGCCTGTTCCTGTGCTGTACTCCTCTATGTTTGATGTCTTACTGGAGTGTGGACAGGGCCCCAGTTACATTCTATTTCCATTAGACCTCTTGGAGTTTCTTCTTGCCTCCAGAGGCAGATGATCCATTCTGAGATCGATACGTTTCATTACAAAGACTAATAACCCACACTCTTTCCTGTCGGCTGAGGATTAGATTGGAGTTTTATTTTGCATAATTTGCTTTCCCGTGTCTGAGTAATGAACCTCTGACTAATGATGAGAGATAGTCAGATTTCCTATAGTTTATTATCCAGCAACATATTGATTTTTTCTTTATTAAGGACAATCTGCAAGAGCAGATTTAATTGGGGAAGGGCGCCACGGTAGCATAACAGTGCAATGCCATTACTGCTTGGGGGGGTCAGAGTTTGGAGTTCATAAGACCATAACTATAAGACATAGGAGCAGTATTAGGCCATTTGGCCCATCGAGTCAGCTACGCCATTTTATCATGGCTGATCCATTCTTCTCTCAACCCCATCCTCCTGCCTTCTCTGGGTAATTTTTGACCTCCTGACTAATCAAGAACATATCAACTTCCTCCTTAAATACCATAAGACATAAGAGCAGAAATAGGCCATTTAGCCCATCAAGTCTACTCTGCCATTCAATCATGGCTGATCCTTTTTTCCCCTCCTCAGTCCCACTCCCCAGCCTTCTTCCCATAACCTTTTATGCGTTTCCATTCGAGAACCTACCAAGCTCTGCCTTAATACGTCCAACGACCTGGCCTCCACAGCTGCCTGTGGAAATAAATTCCACAAATTCACTACCATCTGGCTAAATGGATGCCCCTCTATCTTGAGGATGTGTGCTCTTGTCCTAGACTCCCCCACCACGGGAAACACGCTTTCCACATCTACTTTGCCTAAACTTTTCAACATTCGAAAGATTTCAGTGAGATCCCCCCTCATCCTTTTAAATTCCAGCAAGTAGAGACCTAAAGCTATCAAACATTCATTGTGTGATAACCCTTCCATTCCCAGAATTATCCTTGTGAACCTCCTCTCCAATGCTAGCACATCTTTTCTTAGATGAGGAGCCCAGAACTGTTCCCAGTACTCAAAGTGAGGCCTCACCAGTGCCTTATAAAGCCTCAGCATCACATCCCTGCTCTTGTATTCTAGACCTCTTGAAACGAATGCTAACATGGCATTTGCCTTCCTCACCACCCACTCAACGTGCAAGTTAACCTTTAGGTTGTTCTGCACAAGGACTCCCAAGTCCTTTGCATCTCAGATTTTTGGATTTTCTCCCCATTTAGAATATAGTCTGCACATTTATTTCCAATACCAAAGTGCATGACCATGCATTTTCCAATATTGTATTCCACTTGCCACTTTCTTGCCCGTTCTCTAATCTGTCTAAGCCCTTTTGCAGCCTACCTGTTTCCTCAACACTACCTGCCCCTCCACCAATCTTTGCATCATCTGCAAACTTGGCAACAAAGCCATCTATTCCATCATCCAAATCATTTATATACAGCATAAAAAGAAGCGGTCCCTACACTGACACCTGCGGAAAATCACTAGTCACTGGGAGCCAACCAGAAAAGATCCTTTTATTCCCATTTGCTGTCTTCTACCAGTCAGCCAATGCTCTAACCATGTTAGTAACTTTCCTGTAATACCATGAGCTCTTAACTTGTTAAGCAGCCTCATGTGTGGCACCTTGTCGAAGGCCTTCTGAAAGTCCAAATATACAACATCCACTGCATCCCCTTTATCTATCCTGCTTGTAGTCTCCTTAAAGAATTCCATTAGGTTTGTCAGGTAAGATTTTCCCTTAAGAAAACCATACTGATTTTGTCCTATCTTGTCCTGTGTCAGGTCAAGTCAAGTCAAGTCAAGTCACTTTTTATTGTCATTTCGACCATAACTGCTGGTACAGTACACAGTATAAACGAGACAACGTTTTTCAGGATCATGGTGCTACATGAACAATACAAAAACTACACTGAACTACGTAAAACAACACAAAAACTACACTCGACTACAGACCTACCCAGGACTGCATAAAGTGCACAAAACAGTGCAGGCATTACAATAAATAATTAACAAGACAATAGGCACAGTAGAGGGCAGTAGGTTGGTGTCAGCCCAGGCTCTGGGTATTGAGGAGTCTGATGACTTGGGGGAAGAAATTGTTACACAGTCTGGTTGTGAGAGCCCGAATGCTTCGGTGCCTTTTGCCAGATGGCAGGAGGGAGAAGAGTTTGTATGAGGGGTGTGTGGGGTCCTTCATAATGCTGTTTGCTTTCTGGGTGCAGCGTGTGGTGTAAATATCTGTAATGGTGGGAAGAGAGACCCCAATGATCTTCTCAGCCGACCTCACTATCTGCGGCAGGGTCTTGCAATCAGAGATGGTGTAATTTCCGAACCAGGCAGTGATGCAGCTGCTCAGGATGCTCTCAATACAACCTCTGTAGAATGTGGTGAGGATGGGGGGTGGGAGATGGACCTTTCTCAGCCTTCACAGAAAGTAGAGACGCTGCTGGGCTTTCTTTGCTATGGAGCTGGTGTTGAGGGACCAGGTGAGGTTCTCCGCCAAGTGAATACCAAGAAATTTGGTGCTCTTAACGATCTCTGCTGAGAGTGGTCATTCCGTGTCCTGAAGTTGCCAAGTACTCTATAACCTCATCCTTAGCATTTGACTCCAACAGCTTCCCAACCACTGAAGTCAGGCTAACTGGTCTATAATTTCCTTTTTGCTGCCTTCCTACTTTCTTAAAGAGTGGAGTGGCGTACCCCCAAAGATCTGGCCTGCACAGCTGCCTGTGGCAATGAATTCCACAGATTAACCACCATGTTGCTAAAGAAATTCCTCCTCATCTCTATTCTAAAGCAACTATTGCTGTCTGGTATTAGACTCCCTCACCATAGGAAACATCCTCTCCACATCCACTCTAACAATCTATCAAAGCCTTTCAACATTCGATAGGTTTCAATAATATTTTCCCCCACTCCCCGCATTCTTCTGAATTGTTTGTTTTCCCGGTGACCACGTGGGTTTCCACCAGGTTCTCCGGTTTCGTCCCACAGTCCAAAGACAGAATAATTGGTCATTGTAAATTATCCCGTGATTAGGTTCGGGTTAAATTGGTGTTTTTGGGTATTACTCCTCCAAGAGGACCACGACCTTGGCGTGGTTTGGAGGCTTGTGTTCCTCAAAGACCTGGTGAACTATGTTTGCTGGAGTCTGGCCCTTATGCTTTGTCTCTTGGTAGGGTCACCTATGCCAAACAGGTCAAAGGGTAGAGGCCAGTCAAAGAGTGGTCCACCAGCCCTCCAGGTTCTGATGTTCAGCTCAGAGCTAACAACCCTGACTAGTCAAACAAAATTGTTACAGAAACACCAATAAAGAATCTTTCTACATCTGAGTGTGACAGTATTCCTGAGTCTCCACCCGGGACTTGCATGACAGACAGTAGTGAAAACCAAGAGAAAACGACTGACGTGATGGAGGAAGCCCTGAACACTGCCACCAAGACCAAGACCAAAAATTGGTTTCGATGTTCAAGGACAGACGGAGATGGAGGACCTTCACTGCTGTCCTAAACACCAGCGCACAACGATCAGTAAGGTAAGGGTGTTGCTGGGCAGTGCAGCTCGAAGGGCCAGAAGGACGTATTCCGCGCTGTATCTCTAAATTAAATCAAAACAAAATTTACTTCCGTGCTCATATCTCTGTAATTCACCTCATCCCCACAGCACACCTTCAGCTCCAACCTATCTACCATAGGGAGGACGTTGGCTACACCACTGGCGTGTAGGCGCCAGTGAAGTTCCTCCATCTCCGATGTCCATACCGTTGCACACAGATGTAGAAGGATTTTTCACTCTTGTTTCCGTATCAATTTTGTTTGACCCGTCAGGGGTGTTAGCCCTGAGGTGAACCCCTGAACCTGGAGGACCGGTGGACCACTCGTAGTCTGGCCTCTACCCTTTGACCTGTTTGGCATCGGTGACCCTACCAAGAGACAAAGCGCAAAGATTCCAGCCGACATAGCTCTCTGTGTCATTGGGACATGCATGCTTCCAAACCCATCGACAAGGTTATGGTCCTCCTGGAGGTTCAATTTATCTAGACCAGAATTTAATCTTCCGTTATTGTATCCTTGTTGGTTTGTGAATGTGGTGTGGTGGGAGAAGGATAAACTAGATATCATGCAAAGAGCCAGCACACATTTGACAGACTGAATAGCCTCTTTCTCTGCTATAACTGCTGTCTGTACCTGTCAGAAATCCTCTGTCCCATACAATGATGGTGGGTTACTGCGATTCTTGCGGGAGAGAGAAAGATTAAAGGTTAGCTTTATGTGTCACACGTACATCGAAACATACAGTGAAATGCGTCGTTTTGCGTCAAAGACCAACACAGTCCGAGGATTTGCTGGGGGCAGCCCACTAGCGTCACCAGGCTTCTGGCACCAACACAATTCAGTAAGCCTGATTAGCCCATATGTCTTTGGACTGTGGGAGGAAACTGCAGCGCCCAGGGGAAACCCATGCAGTCACAAGGAGAGCGCACAGTACTGTGCAATAGGTTTAGGTACATATATAGCTCGGGTGCCTAAGACTTTTCCACAGTACTGTATTTGTCAACATGCAGTGGAAAGTGAGCTTGTAAAGGGGAAAAGGATGTTGGGAATGTCGAGGGTGGAGTGCTGTGGGACAGGTGGCAGAGTAGGAACACCGGGCTGGTGGGGTGGTGAGGGTGCAGACACACCCAGCCCTGAGACACCAGGCAAGATAATTTGATTCCAAACAATTGGTTTATTGATTATTACAGAATGTCTCTCTGGTGACACAAAGCTGGGTGGCAGTGTGAAATGTGAGGAGGATGTTATGAGAATGCAGGGTGACTTGGACAGGTTGGGTGAGTGGGCAGATGCATGGCAGATGCAGTTTAATGTAGATAAGTGTGAGGTTATCCACTTTGGTGGCAAGAGCAGGAAGGCAGATTACTATTTGAATGGTGTCAAGTTAGGAAAAGGGGAAGTACAACGAGATCTAGGTGTCCTTGTTCATCAGTCACTGAAAGTAAGCATGCAGGTACAGCAGGCAGTGAAGAAAGCTAATGGCATGCTGGCCTTCATAACAAGGGGAGTTGAGTATAGGAGCAAAGAGGTCCTTCTGCAGTTGTATAGGGCCCTGATGAGACTACACCTGGAGAATTGTGTACAGTTTTGGTCTCCAAATTTGAGGAAGGACATTCTTGTTAATGAGGGAGGGCAACGTAGGTTCATGAGGTTAATTCCCGGGATGGTGGGACTCTCATATGTTGAAAGATTGGAGCGACTGGGTTTGTATACACTGGAATTTGGAAGGATGATAGGGGATCTAATTGAAACATATAAGATTATTAAGGGATTGGATATGCTAGAAGCAGGAAACATGTTTCCAGTGATGGGGGAGTCCAGAACCAGAGGCCACAATTTGAGAATAAGGGGTAGGCCATTTAAAACAGAGTTGAGGAAAAACTTTTTCACCCAGCAAGTTGTGGATCTGTGGAATGCTCTGCCTCAGAAAACAGAGGAGGTCAATTCTCTGGATGTTTTCAAGAAAGAGTTAAATAGAGCTCTTAATGATAGCGAAGTCAAGGGATATGGGGATAAGGCAGGAATGGGGTACTGATTGTGGATGATCAGCTATGATCACAGTGAATGACGGTGCTGGCTCGAAGGGCCGAATGGCCTCCTCCTGCACCTATTGTCTATTGCCTATTGTGCTTCCTGCTCCTTCCCCTCTCCCTTCCCCTTTTCCCAACCATGATTCCCCTCTCCCCATCCCCTTCCCACTCTCAGTCCACAATAGAGACCCAGATCAGAATCAGGTTTATCATCACTCACATATGTCATGAAATTTATTTTTTTTTTTGCGTGACAGCAGTACAGCGCAATACATAAAATTACTATACAGCTGTGCAAAAGTCTTAGGCACCTGAGAGAGTGGAACTAGCTGCCAGCAGAGGTGGTGGATGCAGGTTTGATTGCGACATTTAAGAGAAGTTTGGATAGGTACGTGGATGGGAGGGGAATGGAGGGCTATGGTCCACGTGCAGGTTGATGGGACTTGGCAGTATACACCAAATGGGCTGAATGGCCTGCTTTTGTGCTGTATACTCTATGAATCTAAAGCACATAGGGGGATCATTGAGAGAGTCCAGGTAAACGTTCTTGACGTGAAAGATTGATTGTCCATTTCCCTCCACAAATCCTCCAACATCCTGTGTGTCACACAAAAAATCTGTCCATCAGTGCCCTGATTCACCCGGCCGAACACGTTCTCACATCAAGCAACTTCTTCAGCTTGTCTCGCTTCCTCTGTGTCAAAGATGTTGCTGCGGACTTTCACGTGGGGCCCCAGCTGTGCCCATCTCTTGCAGGGACGATTGGAAGAATCTTTGTCCCAGGACCACTGACTAAAATGTTTCGCCAGGAGATTGGTGAATGCATTGGTGCTGCCTCGTGCAGAGCTCGACACTTTCATTACTCCTGCTGTCAGTTTGCAGACTGCCCTCACCTTGACAGATGAATGTTCTCTCTTCAGTGGAGGGGAGGCTGGCTTGCTGGTGGACTGTGCTGCATTTCTAACCTCAACACACACAGACAATGCTGGAGGAGCTCAGCAGGTCAGGCAGCACCTACGGAAATGGATAAACAGTCGACTCCTCATCGAGACTGGAAAGGAAGGGGGAAGATGCCAGAATACAAAGGTGGGGGGAGGGGAAGGAGGACAAGCTGGAAGGTGATTGGTGAGGCAGGTGGGTGGGGAAGGTCAAGGGCCGGAGGGGAAGGGATCTGATAGGAGAGCAGAGAGGGAAGGAGGAGGGAGACCAGGGCGAGATGACAGGCAGGTGAGGAGTGGTCAGAGATGGGAATAGAAGAGTAGAAGGGGGAGAATTGTTTTACCAGAAGGAGAAATCAATGTTCATACCATCAGGTTGGAGGCTACTCAGGTTATTTAATTGAAGTTCTCAGATGTCATTTCCTATATGCAAGTGTAAAGGAGAACAAAATAGTTGTTACTCTGGATATGATGCAACACAAAAAAGCACAACAAGATAAAAAATAAATAATAATAATAAAACACAATAAATATGCAAATGCTGTAAATACATAAGATAGTTCATACACATAGATTGATTGTATGTCCATAAAGGGACACTAGGCACAGGAGTGTCTGTACATAAGGTGACAGACAGGAAATGATAAAACAGTGTTGCTGGGGGTGTGGGGGGGGGGTTACTGGGTGGAGGTGTTGATCAGCCTCACAGCTTGGGGAAAGTAACTGTTTTTGAGTCTGGTGGTCCTGGCTTGGATGCTACGTAGCCTCCTCCTTGATGGGAGTGGGACAAACAGTCCATGAGCAGGGTGGGTGGGATCCTTCGTGATGTTCCTGGCCCTTTTCCAGCACCTTTCTGAATATATGTCCATGATAGTGGACATAGACACAGAAAAGTGCCAGGAATTGTGACGGGATTTATGACAGGCATAAATAGAGTTGATAGTCAGAGTTTTTTTCTCAGAGGTGGATACGTAAATACCAGATGGCGTGGCGTTAAGGTGAGAAGGGGAAAGTGTAAAGAAAATATGCCGGAAGCTGTCTTTGCTCGGAGAGTAAATAATAGTTCAGGGCCCTCACCATCAGGTACCTCTTCTAGTAACTACCATCACAGGCAAGGTACAGGAGCCTGAAGACACACATCCATTGATTCAGAATACACCAAAACATCTAGACACAGAAGACTGCAGATGGTGTAATCTGGAGTGACACACAAGCTGCTGTGGAGGAAATGAACAGACGATACAGTGCTCGGCACATGTATATAGCTCGGGTGCCTAAGACTTCTGCAGAGTACTGCGTTTGTCAACGTGGAGAGAGGTCGTAAATCTGGCAGGAGTAAAGGATGTTGGGAATGGCAAGGGCAGAGATCCCAGGAGAGGTGTGGGACGGGTGGCAGGGAAAGGGTGCCAGGGGTGGGGTGGGAGGTGTGGTTGCAGACACACCCAGCCCTGAGACACCAGGCAAGGTCATTTGATTCCAAACAATTGGTTTATGGATCATTACAGAATGTCTCTCTGGTGCTTCCCGCTCCCTCCCCTCTCCCTTCCCCTTTTCCCAACCAGGATTCCCCTCTCCCTGTCCCCATCCCACTCTCAGTCCACAATAGAGACCCAGATCAGAATCAGGTTTATCATCACTCACATATGTCGTGAAATGTATTGTTTTTTTTTGTGGCAGCAGTACAGTGCAATACATAAAATTACTACAGTACTGTGCTAAAGTCTCCCTAGCTCTATATACTGTATGTGCCTGAGATTTTTGCAGAGAACTGTATGACATGGGTAATAAATCAGCCAATATGGAATGGTGGAGCAGTCTTGATGGGCTGAATGGCCCAATTCTGCTCCTACGTCTTATGGTCTTATTAAGTGCATCAAAGATCATGGGGAGAAGGCAGGAGAATGGGGTTGGGAGGGATAATAAATCAGCCATGATGGAATGGTGGAACAGATTCAATGGGCTGAATGGCCTAATTCTGCTCCTGCACTTATGGCCTTATGATGCTTTGGGTCTTCAGTGGAGAGGCGGCTGGGACTGGGCTGACAGAAGTGTTAAAAGAGAGTGGTGGGTATTTGGAAAGTGCCGTCAGGACGGGGTTTGGAAGCAGAAACGATAGTGGTGTTTCAGACGGACTCGTGAATCTGCAGGGAATGAGGGGGATACTGGAGGCAGAGTTGTAAGGTGAGGGGGGAAGGTTTAAAGGAGATTTATTTTTACTTGGAGATGCAGCAGGTAACAGTCCCTCCCAGCCCATCAAGCCCGCACTCCACAATTACACACAAGTGACCAATTCACTTACTAATCTGTGCATCTTTGGGCTGTGGGAGGATACCCACGCAGTCACGGACAAACTCCTTACAGACAGGGGCAGGAATCGGAATGTTAGCCCTGTAATAATAGCATTACGCTAACCACTACGCTGCCAAGTTTCCCCAACGCAAGACAAGATTTTGCAAAGCCCCAAAGAGCGTGGTGGGTACCTGGAATGCACTGCCCAAGAAGTGGAGGCAGGTACGATAGAGGTGTCGGAAAGCCTTTTGGACAGGGATGTTAACAGGCAAGGAATGGTGGGATATGGACCCTGCGCAGCTAGATAGGATTCGTTAGGTTGGCATTGTTCGCTCAGGCATTGGCCAAATGGCCCATTCCTGTGCTATACTGTTCTATGTAACTCTCTGTTCTTTATTTATTTATTTATTTTAGCGATACTGTGCTGACGGGCACTTCTGGCGCAATGGGCCGCATTGCCAGGCAACACACCCATTTAACCCGAGCCTAATCACAGGACAATTTACAATGACCTATATCCTATTATCCAGTTTGTCTTTGGACTCTGGGAGGAAACTGAAGCACCCGGAGGAAACCCATATGCAGAATGTATAAACTTTCTCATGGAGGACGCCGGAATTGAACTCTGAACTCCGACGCCTGAGCTGGAATAGCGACAGTGCTAACCGCTACTTTATCGTGGCATCCCATTTTGTCATGTTCCCATTGGCTCCCACCAATTTTTACAGATAGTATGAACTTTATTTGTCACGTCTATCGAAACGTACAGTGACGTGTGCCCATCAATGACCAACGCAGTCCCAGGATGCCCGCAAGTGTCGCCACGCCTCTGGCACCGGTGTAACGTGTCCACAACTTACTAACTCTACCCCATGCACGTTTGGAATGTGGGAGGCAGTCAGGGCACCCAGAGGGAACCTACACAACACCCTGACCTTTTCAATCCGGCCCAGCGCTTAAATGGGTCAAACGGCAGAGTTCAATTCTGGCGCAATCTGCGAGGAGATTCTACACTCTCCCTGTGAGCACATGGGTTCCTCACAGACTCAGAGGGGGAGAAGGCAAGTGAATGGGATTGAGAGGGATAATGAATCAGCCATGATGGAGTGGCGAGGACTCGATGGGCTGAATGGCCTGATTGTGCTCCTGTGCCTTATAGTTTTATATCACAGCCACAAGAAAATGCCATCTTATTGTGTGTACCCATCTGATTGATGGAAACATGAAAGTTTGAAGCAATAATTACCTTGACTGGACAGGTCTCATTCTCAAGGCTTGACCAAAAGGCTCCACTCCCTTTGATATTGGACAATCGCATGGCTGAGTTGTCTTTCAGTCTGTTGCCTGGGCAAAACAACAGGCAGATGCAAACCCAGAACACGTAGCACTGATTTGTTTCTCCCTTTGAATGACCGTGTTGTTTGTCCAAGCCCTGTTTGTGTCATGGTCCGGCCCGTGAGGTCCAGATTCCGGTTCACGGTCCAGTCCATCTTCCTTTATTTCAGGTTTTCTGGTTTTCCCTTTTTCTGTTGGGTCTCTAGTTGAGGCAGCTGATTCACATTCTGGGCTGGCTACGTAAATAGCTCCTTGGTTCAGCTTCAGTGGCTGGATTGTTCCTGTCCAAATCCCCTGTCTGAATCCCTTCTCTGCCCCTTCCTCCTGAAGTCTTGCCCTGCAACCAGTGTCTGAAGCCTTGCCTTGCCTTGCCTGGAGCCTCGCCTTGAGGAACTCAAGCCTCGTCATGTCCTCGCCTCGAGGAACCCAAGCCTCATCATGCCCTGTAGCCACATCATGTTCTCGCCTAGTTCCGGGGTCCGAGCCAGAGTCAAGACCCAGGTTTTGGGTCCTTGTCCAGTCTCTGGCTCGGAGTCCAAACCCAGGCTCCTAGTTCCCAGTTCCTTGTCCTGGTCCCGCTTGCCTAGTCAATGTCCTAGCCCAAGTCTGTGTTCTTGTCCCAGCTCCTAGTCTGCATCCAGTCTCGTCCCTAACTGTAGTCTCTAGTGCTGTCCTGTTCCTAGTGCTTCAGTGTCTGTGTCTTGCATTTGGGTCTGCCTCTAGCGTCCCCATATGACAGTTTGAGGGAGTGTGCTCGGCCACGGTTGACCTACACTTTAGTCTCATTGGCTCTGTTAGAGTGAGTTTTTGGGTAGATGATTCATTTACACTTTAATGACTCTGGCCACCGGGCTTCTATTTGACAAAGGACTGTGGGTTGAGTTCACAACAATGCATTTCTTAAAAGTTGAACATATGCGGATACTAGCCAGACGCTGTGGATGGAAGTGTGAAGTTTACAGGTAGTTTCGAAGACAGTATTACCTATACTTTATAATATTAATTGTCCTCTATGTTAGCATGTAAAATACCAAATATATGTATTGTGGATTTGACTTGCACTCCTAAAGGCTGTGAGTACCAACCCAGACATGCGGGCGTCAGGGGGAAAGGATGAAGTCAGAAGGTGTGATGTTTTGTATGTGGCTTCAAAAGGAAGCATCGTCTATGCATTGTCTATAACTTTTTAAATAGCAATTGCCTTTTGTGTTTAGCACATAAATATCGAGCCCACATTGGGCTAGCAGACCTTTCTACTGAAAGTATCTCCATCCGTATGATGCCTGCTGTACCTTGTGTCGAATAAAGAAGCTGCTTTGTATCTACCAGTAACCCTGTCTCTCTGGTGATTTCATCCACGCGACAACAGGCTCCACAACCATCAATAGCACAAAGAGGTCTTCAAACTGAGAAACAACACAGTCAAGGTCAAAGTCAAATTTACTGTCACCTGCACAAGCGCAATGAAAAACTCATTCTCCCTGTAGCAGGTATGATGGAGGTGGACGAGGTCATGACTGAAACGCAGGATGAAGCAAGGGATGTTATTCAATTCACAGGTGTTTCAAAGACCAGGGGTGCAGGTCTAACATTTTGGGAAAAGATTCAAGGGGGCTGGGAGGAAACCATAAGATATAGGAGCAGAATTAGGCCATTTGGTCCATTGAGTTTGCTCTGCCATTTCATCATGGCTGATCCAATTTTTCTCTCAGCTCCAATCTCCTGTCTTCTCCCCGTATCACTTCATGCTCTGACAAATCAAGAACCTGCCAACCTTTGCCTTAATTTACATAAAGACTTGGCCTCCACAGCCGCCTGTGGCAAAGAATTCCACAGATTCACTGCACACTGGCTAAAGGAATTCCTGCTCATCTCCGTTCTAAAAGGACACCCCTCTATTCTGAGGCTGTGTCCTCTGGGCTTAGATTATCCCACCATAGGAAACATCCTCTCCATATCCACTCTATTAAGGCCTTTCACTATTCGATAGGTTTCAAATAGGTCACTTCCCATTATTCTGAATTCTAGTGAATACAGGTCTAAGCCATCAGACTCTCTTCATGTGACAAGCCATTCAATGCTGGAATCGTTTTCGTGAACCTCGTTTGAACCCTCTCCAGTGTCTGCACATCCTTTCCAAGATAAGAGGCCCAAACTGCTCACGATACTCCAAATGAGGCCTCACCAGCGCTTTATAAAGTCTCAATGTTACATCCTTGCTTTTATATTCTCGTCCTCTCGAAATGAATGCTAACATTGCATTTGCCTTCCTCACCACAGACTCAACTTGCAAATTAACCTTTAGAGAATTGTGCCCAATGTCCTCCAAGTCCCTTTGCACCTTAGTTTTTTGTATTTTCTCTCCGTTTAGAAAATAGTCAACCCTTTCATTTCTTCTACCAAAGTGCATGACTCCGCACTTCCTGACACTATATTCCATCTGCCATTTCTTTGCCCAATCTCTGAATCTGTCCAAGTCCTTCTGTAGCCTCTCTGCTTCCTCAAAGCCACCTGCCCCTCCACCAACTTCATATCATCTGCAAATTTGCAGCAAAGCCATCAATTCCATCATCCAAATGATTGACAAATAACATAAAAATAATAGGTCCCTGACCCTGTGGAACAACACTAGGCACTGGCAGCCAACCAGAAAAGGCTCCCTTTATTTCTCCTCTTTCCCTCCTGCCAATCAGCCACTGCTTTATCCATGCTAGAATCTTTTCTGTAATACATTCGGATGGCCCGCATTCGGATACAACACCTTCAGCCCTATTTGTCGCACCATGCTCAACCTTTCGATCCGTGACTTTGTTTGAGGTCACTGGTCTCCACAACCTCTCCACTCCGGTTCTGGCACTCTCCAGCAAGTCTAGTTTAAACCTCACTGAGCAGCATTAACAAACCTTCCTGCTAGGATAATAGTTCTTCCCCAGTTCAGGTGCAAACCATCCCTTCTGTACAGGTTCCACCTTCTTTGGAAGAGAGAGCAATGACCCAAAAATCTTATTCCCCACCCCCCACACCAACTGCTTAGCCACATATTAAAGTGTATAGAAACATAGAAACATAGAAAATAGGTGCAGGAGTAGGCCATTCGGCCCTTCGAGCCTGCACCGCCATTTATTATGATCATGGCTGATCATCCAACTCAGAACCCCGCCCCAGCCTTCCCTCCATACCCCCTGACCCCCGTAGCCACAAGGGCCATATCTAACTCCCTCTTAAACATAGCCAATGAACTGGCCTCAACAGTTTCCTGTGGCAGAGAATTCCACAGATTCACCACTCTCTGTGTGAAGAAGTTTTTCCTAATCTCGGTCCTAAAAGGCTTCCCCTCTATCCTCAAACTGTGACCCCTCGTTCTGGACTTCCCCAACATCGGGAACAATCTTCCTGCATCTAGCCTGTCCAATCCCTTTAGGATCTTATACGTTTCAATCAGATCCCCCCTCAATCTTCTAAATTCCAACGAGTACAAGCCCAGTTCATCCAGTCTTTCTTCATATGAAAGTCCTGCCATCCCAGGAATAATCCCCCTCGCTCCGGCCTCACTGGCACGTGGCGCAGTAGCAATCCTGAGATCACAACCTAGAGGTGCTGCCCTTTAACTTGGCACCTAACTCCTGGGACTCCCTACGCAGAACCTCGTCACTCATCCTACCCATGTCATTAGTACCTACCTGGACCACCACATCTGGCTGTTCACCCTCCCACTTAAGAACGCTGACCTGTCTTAGTGCAGTAATTCTGGTAGTGAGGAATTTATAAGCAACCTTGAAGCAGCATTCAAAAGAGAGACATAAATTGTACACAGACTTTACAGGAGAGAACTGTATCAGAGCAAGTTTCACAAAATCCATTGAGTTCAAGATGGTTATTGTGACCGAGAGCACTAGGTAAACACACTCCACACACACACACACACACACACACACACACACAGTGCATCATACACTAATTCATGTGTAGTCTAAAGTTAACTTTGTGGGTGATTAAAGATGGTATGTCCTGGTGCTTTAAACGCAGATCATCGCCCTCAGTCGGAGGTGAGAGATCGGGGCCGTCAGGAGTTCACACGAGACGGGAATAAGTGTGAAGCTATTATTGTGTTTCCTGGTAGATAACTTTTAAAATATCGGCAGTTCCCTTTTCACTGTTTTCGCTAACCTTTGTAAGTTTGATTTTTTGATGCTCATAATAAACACCCTTGCGGTAAAGTGCTAAGCGACTCCAGCCATGGTCATAACCGCTTATCTAACGGTCACGGTTTTGCAGAACTGCAGTAGTGAGAAAGGTTTGGTGGTTTGTTCAGGAGCCGAATGGTTGAAGGGAAGTAACTGTTCCTGAACCTGATTATGCGGGACCCCAGGCTTCTGTACCTCCTGTCCGATGGGAGTTGTGAGAAGGTGACATGGCCCGGATAGTGGGCATCTTCCACGATAGACGTTACCTTCCTGTGGCTTCTGCCGATGGTGGGGAGGGATGTGCCCATGATGTACAGAGAGTCCAGCACTCTCTGCCGCTTCCTACACTCCTGCACAATCCAATTGCCGAATCAGACCGTGATGCAACCTGTCTGGACTTTCTAAATGGAGCGGTGTTAAACGCGATCAACTTAACTAGCTTAGGAAACTCACTATGCAACTCTTAGTCAATCAAAGCTCACACTTTATGGTCTCTGCACAATTAACAACATAACTATGTTGACTCCAGGCCAGCAACTTACAACATGAAATCTACTGTTCCCTCTGCACCAGTACTCACTCAGACCTCTTATCCAATTTATACCAATGGAATAGGGGATCTCTGCTGGCCAGACAACTGATACTTATTCCCCCAGCCTCTGGCTGCTCTTTGTGGTGGTTAGTCTCCGGAGTTCTCGTCCCTTTGCATTTGAAACTTGTAACTTTTAAACACATCTCATGAGTTCAAATGATGCACTTCATTCTTGTTGTCTGAAGGTCATCTGATTGACCTGTGTCACCTTTCCATTCGATGTAATCCACGGGCAATATAACTTCATGATTCAGATGACTTCTTTTGTTCCCTTCATCTCTGGTTTAGAACAGTTAAACAGGTCACCCAGACACTGGGAGATAACGAATTTGTTTCTGCAAACCCACCATTGTAACTATACTCAGCTTATCTGAGGATGATCTCAGGTTTAGCAGATCAATATTAGAAACTCCTTGTGTCCACATCCAGTTACTCTGATTAAGTTACCCCAGAGCAAGAATCAGTTCTCAAGCAGTTCACAAGATGAAGGCTACACAGCAGCTTCACAAAATGGCAGCCTCCATTCCTTCAAGCACAAGGCAAGAACAAAGTCAATTGGTTTGTCTCAACTGAGTGAAATACATGTTAGTAGGGAAGTGGTGTTAGGTAAATTGAAGGGATTGAAGGCAGATAAATCCCCAGGGCCAGATGGTCTGCATCCTAGAGTGCTTAAGGAAGTAGCCCAAGAAATAGTGGATGCATTAGTGATAATTTTTCAAAACTCGTTAGATTCTGGACTAGTTCCTGAGGATTGGAGGGTGGCTAATGTAACCCCACTTTTTAAAAAAGGAGGGAGAGAGAAACCGGGGAATTATAGACCGGTTAGCCTAACGTCGGTGGTGGGGAAACTGCTGGAGTCAGTTATCAAGGATGTGATAACAGCACATTTGGAAAGCGGTGAAATGATCGGACAAAGTCAGCATGGATTTGTGAAAGGAAAATCATGTCTGACGAATCTCATAGAATTTTTTGAGGATGTAACTAGTAGAGTGGATAGGGGAGAACCAGTGGATGTGGTATATTTGGATTTTCAAAAGGCTTTTGACAAGGTCCCACACAGGAGATTAGTGTGCAAACTTAAAGCACACGGTATTGGGGGTAAGGTATTGGTGTGGGTGGAGAATTGGTTAGCAGACAGGAAGCAAAGAGTGGGAATAAACGGGACCTTTTCAGAATAGCAGGCGGTGACTAGTGGGGTACCGCAAGGCTCAGTGCTGGGACCCCAGTTGTTTACAATATATATTAATGACTTGGATGAGGGAATTAAATGCAGCATCTCCAAGTTTGTGGATGACACGAAGCTGGGTGGCAGTGTTAGCAGTGAGGAGGATGCTAAGAGGATGCAGGGTGACTTGGATAGGTTGGGTGAGTGGGCAAACTCATGGCAGATGCAATTTAATGTGGATAAATGTGAAGTTATCCACTTTGGTGGCAAAAATAGGAAAACAGGTTATTATCTGAATGGTGGCCGATTAGGAAAAGGGGAGGTGCAACGAGACCTGGGTGTCATTATACACCAGTCATTGAAAGTGGGCATGCAGGTACAGCAGGCGGTGAAAAAGGCGAATGGTATGCTGGCATTTATAGCGAGAGGATTCGAGTACAGGAGCAGGGAGGTACTACTGCAGTTGTACAAGGCCTTGGTGAGACCACACCTGGAGTATTGTGTGCAGTTTTGGTCCCCTAATCTGAGGAAAGACATCTTTGCCATAGAGGGAGTACAAAGAAGGTTCACCAGATTGATTCCTGGGATGGCAGGACTTTCATATGAAGAAAGACTGGATGAACTGGGCTTGTACTCGTTGGAATTTAGAAGATTGAGGGGGGATCTGATTGAAACGTATAAGATCCTAAAGGGATTGGACAGGCTAGATGCAGGAAGATTGTTCCCGATGTTGGGGAAGTCCAGAACGAGGGGTCACAGTTTGAGGATAGAGGGGAAGCCTTTTAGGACCGAGATTAGGAAAAACTTCTTCACACAGAGAGTGGTGAATCTGTGGAATTCTCTGCCACAGGAAACTGTTGAGGCCAGTTCATTGGCTATGTTTAAGAGGGAGTTAGATATGGCCCTTGTGGCTACAGGGGTCAGGGGGTATGGAGGGAAGGCTGGGGCGGGGTTCTGAGTTGGATGATCAGCCATGATCATAATAAATGGCGGTGCAGGCTCGAAGGGCCGAATGGCCTACTCCTTCATCTATTTTCTATGTTTTCTATGTTTCTATTCCACTGACCTTGACTCTTTCGAGTTCAATATTTTATTCCATATTTTGATTCCTTCATGACTAACAATGGTTTAGGTTAAATACTGAGCTGGATCAGACTGGGTATACCTGTGCATATTCCTCGGTGTAAAAACTCCAAGTCAGCATGGCTTTGTTAGGGGCAGGTCATGGCCTTATGAGCCTGATTGAATTTTTTGAGGATGTGACTAAACATATTGATGAAGGAAGAGCAGTAGGTGTAGTGTATATGGATTTCAGCAAGCCATTTGATAAGGTACCCCATGCAAGGCTTATTGAGAAAGTAACTAGGCATGGGATCCAAGGGGACATTGTTTTCTAGATCCAGAGTACAAAGAAGGTTAACCAGATTGATTCCTGGGATGGCAGGACTTACATATGATGAAAGACTGGATCGACTAGGCTTATACTTGCTGGAATTTAGAAGATTGAGGAGGGATCTTATAGAAACGTATAAAATTCTGAAGGATTTGGACAGGCTAGATGCAGGAAGATTGTTCCTGATATTGGGGAAGTCCAGAATGATGGGTCACAGTTTAAGGATAAAGGGGAAGCCTTTTAGGACCGAGATGCGGAAAAACTTCTTCACACAGAGAGTGGTGAATCTGTGGAATTCTCTGCCACAGGAAACAGTTGAGGCCAGTTCATTGGCTATATTTAAGAGGGAGTTAGATATGGCCCTTGTGGCTAAAGGGATCAGGGGGTATGGAGAGAAGGCAGGTACAGAGTTCTAAGCTGGATGATCAGCCATGATCATACTGAATGGCGGTGCAGGCTCGAAGGGCCAAATGACCTCCTCCTGCACTTATTTTCTATGTTTCTATGTTTCTAGAATTGGTTTCCCCACAGAAGGCAAAGAGTGGTTGTAGACGGGTCATATTTTGCAGGGAGGTCGGTCACCAGTGGAGTGCCTCAGGGATCTGTTCTGGGATCCTTACTCTTCATGATTTTTATAAATGACCTGGATGAGGAAGTGAAGGGATGGGTGAGTAAGTTTGCTGATGACACAAAGGTTGGGGGTGTTGTGGATAGTGTGGAGGGCTGTCAGAGGTTACAGCGGGACATTGATAGGATGCAAAATTGGGCTGAGAAGTAGCAGATGGAGTTCAACCCAGATAAGTGTGAAGGTTGAATATGATGGCAAAATATAGTATTAATGGTAAAACTCTTGGCAGTGTGGAGGATCAGAAGGATCTTGGGGTCCGAGTCCATAGGATGCTCAAAGCAGCTGCACAGGTTGACTCTGTGGTCAAGAAGGCATACAGTGTAAGGCCTTCATCAATTGTGGAATTGAATTTAGGAGCCAAGAGGTAATGTTGCAGCTGTATAGGACCCTGGTCAGACCCCACTTGGAGTACTGTGCTCAGTTCTTGTTGCCTCACTACAGGAAGGATGTGGAAACCATAGAAAGGGTGCAGAGGAGATTTACAACGATGTTGCCTGGATTGGGGAGCATGCCTTATGAGAATAGGTTGAGTGAACTCAGCCTTTTCTCCTTGGAGCGACGGAGGATGAGAGGAGACCTGATAGAGGTGTATAAGATGATGAAGGCATTGATCGTGTGGTTAGCCAGAGGCTTTTTCCCAGGGCTGAAATGATTGCCACAAGAGGACACAGGTTTAAGGTGCTGGGAAGCAGGTACAGAGGAGATGTCAGGGGTAAGTTTTTTTTTACTCAGGGAGTGGTGAGTGCGTGGAATGGGCTGCCGGCAACGGTGGTGGAGGCGGATACGATAGGGTCTTTTAAGAGACTTTTGGACAGGTACATGGAGCTTAGAAAAATAGAGGGCTATGGGTAAGCCTAGTAATTTCTAAGGTAGGGAAATGTTTGGCACAACTTTGTGGGCCGAAGGGCCTGTATTGTGCTGTAGGTTTTCTTTGTTTCTATGTTTTAAACAGCATCCATTAAGTCTCTTTTGTCTAACCTGACTGTTATTTCCTCAAAGGATTCCATCAGCTTTGTCAGGCAAGATTTTCCCTTTAGGAAACCATGCTGACTTTTTAGGCCAATGTACAGTGACAAATAGAAGCCGAGCTTTAATCGCTGATGGTGGGACTAGATGAAGAACTCTTTCAGAGAGCTGATACAGACTTAGTGGTCTAATGGCCCCCTCTTGTTCTGGGTAGCTGTTGGTGTAAAGTTGTAAACAGTGGGGAAGGACAGAGGATCAGAATCAGATGGCGTGAAATTTGTTGTTTTGCAGCAGCAATACAATGCAATACATAATAATAACTGTAAATTACAGTAACAAATATATATCAAAAATTAATTTCAGTAAGTAGAGAAAAAAATAGAAAAATGTAGCGAGGTAGTGTTCATGGGTTCCTTGTCCATTCAGAAATCGGATGGCAGAGGGAAAAGAGCTGTTCCTGAATCGTTGAGTGTGTGCCTTCACATTTTTGTACCTCCTCCCTGATGGTATCAATGAGAAAAGGGCATGTCCTGGGTGATGGGGTTCCGTAATGATACACACTGCCTTTTTGAGGGATTGCCTTTTGAAGGAGTCCTGGATGCTGGGGAGGCTGGTGCCCATGATGGAGCTGGCTGAGTTTGCAACTTTCTGCAGCTTTTTCCGATCCTGTGCAGTAGCCCCTCCATGCCAGATGGTGATGCAACCAGTTAGAAATCTCTGCACAGTACATCTGTTTTTTTTCTCTCTCTCTCTGCAGGTTGGGTGTTCGTTGGAATTTTTATGGGTTCTTTTGGTTGTCTTGCTGTGTGGCTACCTGTAAGGAGACAAATCTCAAAGTTGTATAGTGTGTTCATACTTTGATAGTAAATGCACTTTGAACTCTGCTGTCGTTCCTTTTCGTGCCTTATGGCACATTGGTCAGGATGTTTGCCATTTTCTTAGTATTTGTCTGTTTTTTAGGAGGCCAATTTGCTGGCTTGAGGCTCAACCCAGCAGGGAAGGAAAGCATGCACGGGGCCAACCATTTGCCTCGAAGTCCAGTGCTGATGCCACTATACCACCGGCTGACACTTTGAACTTTGAACTGCAGAATTTTGCGAAAGCCTTTGGTGACATTCCAAGCAATATCTACGCTATTTTGAGACGTTTGGCTGTGAGAATTGCCACGTAGCAAAGACAACGACTACAATAACAATGGTTAATGAAAGTCGGTATCACAGCCTCAGGACTGACTCTTAGCCCAGCTGAGTAACTATTGATTTTTCCCCAATCTCCATTACAAACTCACGCTAACAGCAACCCGATGTATCGATCGACTTCTAAACTCGATTTGTGTCAATGGGAAGTGGAGAACATTGAATTTAATTACAGCTTGGAGTGTTTTTAAATTGTCTGAGTAGCTTCCTGCACCCAGAATTTCAGAAACAGCTTCTTCCTCTCTGCTATCAGAATTCTGAATGGACCATAAACTCATGAACACTTCCTCAGTATAATTTTTTCTCTCTTTTTGTATGACATTTCACTTATTATATATATGCATTTGTATAACTTCCTCCCTGTGGAATGAATAGGTTTTCCCCAGTGTCTTGTGGGGGACTGGCTTATTTGCCGGTTGAAGCTGCTTCCACCGTGTCAGTGATTGATTGGCCCATTTAAAAGTTGGGGCCGTTCTTTCCCATTGGTTGCCTTGTGCACCATAGCACAAATATCAATATCTGCCTCTGGGCACCTCAGGGGGTACAAGAGTAACACATGCGTGAGGTTCACGCTCTCTTCCCTTTGTTCCCTTTGTGCCCAGGGCACACTTCACAGAACCATTGGGGAAGTATGCTCCAGACTTCGAGGGCCAGCACGCACGTTTAGCTAACTATCTGTTAGTTGGATATTTAGTTTTCTAGTTTGTGTAACTTAGGGGCACTTCATGTTTGATAGAATTTTTTACTGTTTGTAAATAAATGATTGATGTGCTTATCTGCAGTCAGTGTTTTCTGTCTCGTGAACCTGCTTCCTCGTTACACCCGGGTGTGTCCGTTTCCTCCCACATGTGGGGTAGATAAGTCGCTCATTGCAAATTGTCCCATGACTAGGTGAGGGTTAAATCGGGTTGCTGGGGAGGACCAGCTCAAAGGAGCAGAAGGGACTACTCTGCTCTGTATTGCTAAATAAGTAAAGACAACGGGGATCTTTGCACAGTTCCTGTTCTCATTTTGGAGAGTTTGTTAATTAACTGAACTACATCTCTCTGGTTGAGAGAAATGATATCAAGTTTCTGTGCTCTGAGATATGACTTCCCTAATTACTCCAGTAATCTATCACTGAATGTAACTCCTTGCTACAAATTAACCAGTAATTATTTAAAGTACGCTTACTTGATGATTAATTATCCCTCAAATTAATATATTTGAAATCTATTGTATCAGACAAATGCTGTTATATCTGGTTGGGTTGGGTTGTTCTCTTGGCAATTTACCTGGAAACATTTTATTTCCATGCGAGGAGACAACGTCAGTGCACTGTTGATTGTGGTCTGCTGTCTGTATGCTTGGCCTTTATATACTTATCAATCTGCTGATTGGACCTCATTATGGAAACTCAGTAGTGATGTGGGGAGGAAATCTCATCGCTGAATGGCTGTGCGGTGAACTTTGTGCATTGTGGTCTGGAATTTTGCCCGCATTGATTACATCTACATGAAATGCTGTCGTAGGAAAGCAGCATCCATCATCAGAGATCCCCCAACCAAGCCATGCTCTTTTCTCACTGCTGCCATCAGGTAGAAGGTACAGGAGCCTCAGGACTCTCACCACCAGGTTCAAGAGCAGTTACTACCCCTCAACCATCAGGCTCTTGAACAAAAGAGGATAACTACACTCATTCTATTTTGTGTGTTCCCACGACCGATGGTCTCTCTTTAAGGACTCTTTATCTTGATATTTCATGCTCTTGTCACTTATTGATATTTATTTATACTCACATTTGCACAGTTGGTTGTCTTCTGTGCTCTTGCTCTTTCATTGATCCTGTTTACAGTTACTATTCCATAGATTTGCTGAGTCTGCCCACAGGAAAAAGAATCTCAGGGATGTATGTGGTGACATGTACACTATGTACTCTGGTAATAAATTAGTACTTTGTACTTTGAACTTTGATAGACTACATGGCAAACTTCATGCATTGTGAACTGGAAGTTTGCCTGCATCGGCTCATAGATAGAATCAAGGTCTGTGAAGAATAGGGATTTCAGGTTGTATATGTATACATTCTCTGACATTAAATTGAACAATTCAACCATCAAGGCCTACATGTTTGTTTATAGAATTGTTTTCAGAAAATCTGGCATGCCACGTGTTCACTTGCGCCATGAGCTTCACTGATGCCCAGTCGAATTTATGGGCAGCGATCAGGGAGAGTCAGGGGATTTTCAAAAGGCTTTTGACAAGGTCCCACACAGGAGATTAGTGTGCAAACTTAAAGCACACGGTATTGGGGGTAAGGTATTGGTGTGGGTGGAGAATTGGTTAGCAGACAGGAAGCAAAGAGTGGGAATAAACGGGACCTTTTCAGAATAGCAGGCGGTGACTAGTGGGGTACCGCAAGGCTCAGTGCTGGGACCCCAGTTGTTTACAATATATATTAATGACTTGGATGAGGGAATTAAATGCAGCATCTCCAAGTTTGTGGATGACACGAAGCTGGGTGGCAGTGTTAGCTGTGAGGAGGATGCTAAGAGGATGCAGGGTGACTTGGATAGGTTGGGTGAGTGGGCAAACTCATGGCAGATGCAATTTAATGTGGATAAATGTGAAGTTATCCACTTTGGTGGCAAAAATAGGAAAACAGGTTATTATCTGAATGGTGGCCGATTAGGAAAAGGGGAGGTGCAACGAGACCTGGGTGTCATTATACATTTATCAAACACTTATAATTTTGCACTTATAATTATACACTTATCAATTATACACTTATCAAACGCTGAATTCTCAGGTTCTTATTCCAAAGTTCTTTCGGAAGTTGGGAAACAGGTACAGAACTTATTGCTTCACGATAGTTTTATTAAGCATTAATAGAACAAAAGGAATTGAAAACAGACAGTGACAGGAGGAAAGGGTTGTAGTGGGAGGGAGAGAAAAGAGCAAAAACAAAGATAGCGCCCCCAGGTGCTCAGCTCTTTTCAAACCCATATTCCATTCAAATTTACAGGTAAGAGCCAGCCAATCAGATAGCACCTATTCAAATAATGCAAGACCAGAGAAGCATCCAGAGCTTTCCAAAATAATACAAGAATTACAAGCCAACACACTGAACAACTGCATATACATACTGTGACCACTAGGGGACACACTGAACAACTGCATATACATACAGTGACCACTAGGGGACACACTGAACAACTGCATATACATACTGTGACCACTAGGGGACACACTGAACAACTGCATATACATACTGTGACCACTAGGGGACACACTGAACAACTGCATATACACACTGTGACCACTAGGGGACACACTGAACAACTGCATATACACACTGTGACCACTAGGGGACACACTGAACAACTGCATATACACACTGTGACCACTAGGGGACACACTGAACAACTGCATATACACACTGTGACCACTAGGGGACACACTGAACAACTGCATATACATACTGTGACCACTAGGGGACACACTGAACAACTGCATATACACACTGTGACCACTAGGGGACACACTGAACAACTGCATGTACACACTGTGACCACTAGGGGACACACTGAACAACTGCATGTACACACTGTGACCACTAGGGGACACACTGAACAACTGCATGTACACACTGTGACCACTAGGGGACACACTGAACAACTGCATGTACATACTGTGACCACTAGGGGACACACTGAACAACTGCATATACATGCAACACACATCAAAGTTGCTGGTGAACGCAGCAGGCCAGGCAGCATCAGTTGAAAAGATTAGTCGATGTTTCGGGCAGAAACTCTTCATCAGGACTGAAGGAAGAACTTTGGGGAGGGTTTGAAGAAAGCTGGTAGTTGAAAAAAAACAGTAATTTGAAAGACAAAGGGGTGGGGGAGGGGAAGCAGGGAGGTGATTGGCAGGAGAACAATACGCAGTAGTAGAAGGAGGCGGAACTATGAGGGAGGTGATGTGAAATAGGGATAGAGGAAGGGAGGGGGAGGGAATTACCGGAAGTTGGAGAATTCTATGTTCATACCAAGGGGCTGGAGACTACCTAGACGGTATATGAGGTGTTGCTCCTCCAACCTGAGTTGAGCCTCATCATGGCAGTAGAGGAGGCCATGTATGGACATATCTGAATGGGAACGGGAAGCAGAGTTGAAGTGGGTGGCTACCGGGAGATCCTGTCTGTTGTGACAGACGGAGTGGAGGTGCTCGACGAAGCGGTCCCCCGATCTGTGTCAGGTTTCACTGGGAGCACCGGATGCAATAGATGACCCCAACAGACCCCACTACTAAGCACATCTTTCCCTCTCCACCCCTCTCCGCTTTCCACAGGGATCGGTCCCTCCGCGACACCCTTATCCGCACGTCCATCCCCATGGATCTCCCACCCGGCACTTATCCCTGTAAGCGTAAGTGCTACACCTGTCCCTACACCTCCTCTCTTGCCACCATTCAGGGCCCCAAACAGTCCTTCCAGGTGAGGCAACACTTCACTTGCAAATCTTTTGGGGTCATCTATTGTATCCGGTGCTCCCGGTGCGGCCTCCTCTACATCGGTGAAACCCGATGCAGATTGGGGGACCGCTTCATCAAGCACCTCCGCTCCGTCTGCCAAAACAGACAGGATCTCCTGGTAGCCACCCACTTCAACTCTGCTTCCCATTCCCATTCAGATATGTCCATACATGGCCTCCTCTACTGCCATGATGAGGCTCAACTCAGGTTGGAGGAGCAACACCTCATATACCGTCTAGGTAGTCTCCAGCCCCTTGGTATGAACATAGAATTCTCCAACTTCCGGTAATTCCCTCCCCCTCCCTTCCTCTATCTCTGTTTCACATCACCTCCCTCATAGTTCCGCCTCCTTCTACTACTGCGCATTGTTCTCCTGCCAATCACCTCCCTGCTTCCCCTCCCCCACCCCTTTGTCTTTCAAATTACTGTTTTTTTCAACTACCAGCTTTCTTCAAACCCTCCCCAAAGTTCTTCCTTCAGCCCTGATGAAGGGTTTCTGCCCGAAACGTCGACTAATCTTTTCAACTGATGCTGACTGACCTGCTGAGTTCCTCCAGTGCATTGTGAGTGCATATACACACTGTGACCACTAGGGGGCACACTGAACAGCTGCATATACATACTGTGACCACTAGGGGACACACTGAACAACTGCATATACATACTGTGACCACTAGGGGACACACTGAACAGCTGCATATACGTACTGTGACCAATAGGGGACACACTGAGCAACTGCATATACACACTGTGACCACTAGGGGGGCACACTGAACAACTGCATATACACACTGTGACCACTAGGGGACACACTGAACAACTGCATATACATACTGTGACCACTAGGGGACACACTGAACAGCTGCATATACGTACTGTGACCACTAGGGGACACACTGAACAACTGCATATACGTACTGTGACCAATAGGGGACACACTGAGCAACTGCATATACACACTGTGACCACTAGGGGACACACTGAACAACTGCATATACACACTGTGACCACTAGGGGACACACTGAACAGCTGCATATACATACTGTGACCACTAGGGGACACATTGAACAACTGCATATACATACTGTGACCACTAGGGGACACACTGAACAACTGCATATACACACTGTGACCACTAGGGGACACACTGAACAACTGCATATACATACTGTGACCACTAGGGGACACACTGAACAACTGCTTAACACACACACACACACACACACACACACACATACGTATGTCTACGACTTTTGCACAGTACCTTATTTGTCAATGTTGAACAGAGAGCGAGTTTGTAAATCTGGCAGGAGCAAAGGATGTTGGGAATGGCGAGGGTGGAGCACCGCGGGAGGGGTGTGGGACAGCTGGCAGAGGAGGAGTGTCAGGGCGAGGGGGGTGCGTGGAAGTGGCGTGGGTGCAGACTCAACCAGCCCTGAGACACCAGGCAAGGTCATTTGATTCCAAACAATTGGTTTTTTGATAATTACAGAATGTCTCTCTGGTGCTTTCTGCTCCCTCCCCTCTCCCTTCCCCTTTTCCCAACCATGATTCCCCTCTCCCTGCCCCCTTCCCACTCTCAGTCCACAATAGAGACCCAGATCAGAATCAGGTTTATCATCACTCACATAAGTCAAGAAATTTGTTTTTTTTTGCAGCAGTACAGTGCAATACTTAAAATTACTACAGTACTCTGCAAATGTCTTGGGCACCCTAGTGATACATATGTGCCCAGGGATTTTGCACAGTGCTGTATATAGAACCAAACAAAACAATGTTCCTCCAGACCACAGTGCACCCACACAACATATATCACACACAGCACATAAACCAAAATATTACCTTAATTAATTTAATAGGGTATAATTCAAAATGCATCTAGGGTGCAGCGCAGGTAAACAGTAATCAGCTCGCTGACGTAGTGACAAGACTTCGGTGGTGTCAGGGTATTCATTTGTGTCACAGCCTGAGGGAAGAAGCTGTTACCCAGTCTGGCAGTCTAGTCCTGATGCTCCTGTATCTCCTTCCTGACGACAGTGGGTGGAAGAGTTTGTGGGATGGGTGGTGCGGATCCTCAGCAATGCTTTGGGACCTTCGTCTGCAACAGTCCCAGTAAATGACACAAATAGTGGGGAGGGAGACCCCAGTGATCCTCTCAGCGGTTTTTACTGTCCTCTGTTGGGTCCTGCGGTCTGATGCCTTGCAGCTTCCATATCATACAATGATGCAGCCAGACAGGATCCTGTAGAAAGTTGTTCGAATGGGGGAGGGAAGACTTGCATGCCTGTCTCCTCAGAAAGTGTAGACGCTGCTGTGCCTTCTTGACTGGTGAGGAGGTGTTGTGGGTCCAGGTTAGATCGTCCGTTATGTGTACACCAAGGACACAGTGCTGCTCTTCAATCTCTCCATGGCAGAGCCATTGATGTGCAATGGAGAGTGGTTGACCTGCACCTTCCCGCAGTCCACAATCATCTCTCTTGTCTTGTCCATGCTGAGACTCTGGTTGTTGTTCTCACACCATTTGACAAGCCCCCTCTGTATGCCAACTCACCGTTGCTGAAGAAGCCAACCACTGTTGCATCATCAGTGAACTTGATGATGCGGCATGAGCTGGATCTGGCCGTGCAGTCGTGAGTCAGCAGTGTGAACAGCGGCAGGCTGAGCTCACAACCCCAGGAGGATACCAGTGCTCAGCGTGACGGAGCTTGAGATATTGTTGCAAGGATGTAATGTTCAGAATCTATAAAGCACTGGCAAGGCCTTACTTGGAGAACAGTGAGCAGTTTTGGGCCCCTTATCTAAGAAAGGATGTGCTGACATTGGAGAGGGTTCAAAGGAGGTTCATGAAAATGATTCTGGGATTGAAAGAGTTGTCATACAAGGAGCATTTGATGGCTCTGGCCTGTACTCACTGGAATTAAGAAGAATGAGGGGGATCTCATTGAAACCTATTGAATGTTGCAAGTCTCAATAGAGTGGTTGTGGAGAGGATGTTTCCTACTGTGAGGGAGTCTAAGACCACAGGGCACAGCCTCAGAATGGAGAGGTAAATCTGTGGAATTCATTGCTACAGGTGGTTGTGGAGGCCAAGTCACTGGGTATATTTAAGGCAGAGGTTGATAGATTCCTGGTTAGTCAGGGCATGAAGGGATACGGGTAGAAGGCAAGAGATTGGGGCTGAGCGGGAAATGAATCAGCCATGATGAAAGGGCGGAGCAGACTTGATGGGCTGAATGGCCTAATTCTGCTCCTATGTCTTTTGGTCTACCTCGATGGTGCCATGCAAATTCTGAGCACAAAATTCTCTCACTCGCCTGACTGATGGAGAAATTATCCACGTTGCATGGTTCAGCATTTTCACTATGCAGAAGTTAGAACAAATCTGTAACCTCAATTCCCATTTCAGCAGCATTATTGGAGAGAGAGCTCCAGATGAGCTTGAGCACGAAGAAGTTCTCCTGACATAACCCTGAGTGTGAGCACTGTCCTGGGCTGATGAGATTGTTCATGAAGGGGAATTGGTTGTGTCTTTGTTCCAGAAGGCAGCTGAGGACCCAAAGACTTTCCTAATGGGGGGGGGGGGTCGATAGGGAGCAAAATGCACAAAATGAGGGGAGAGGCATCTCATAAAAACTTATCAAGTGTTGAAAGGCCAAGATAGATTGGACGTGCAGGGCATCTTTCCTAGGACCAGAGGCCAAGATAGATTGGACGTGCAGGGCATCTTTCCTAGGACCAGAGGCCAAGATAGATTGGACGTGCAAGGCATCTTTCCTAGGACCAGAGGGCACAGCCTCAGAATAGAAGGACGTTCCTTTAGAACAGAGATGAGGAGGAATTTCCTTAGGGTGGTAAATCTGTGGAATTCATTGCCACAGGCAGCTGTGGAGGCCAAGACATTGAGTGTTTTTAAAGTGGAAGATGATAGTGGTCCTTAGTCAGGGTGTCAAAGATTACGGGGAGAAGGCAGGAGAATGGGGATGAGAGGGAAAATCAGTCAGCCAAGAGGAAATGGTGGAGCAGAGTCAATAGACCGAATGCCTAATTCTGCTCCCATGTCTCATAATCTTATGGGCTAATTGTCTGCAAGAAAATCAATCTCAGGGTAGTTTATGGTGACAAACACGTACAGTATCTGGACAATAAATTTGCTTTGACTTTGAATCAATCAGGAAGGACTTTGTCCCTGAAAAGTAATTACAGGGTTTGTGTTAATAAGCATACTTTAAATCATCACAACCATCATTATGTGTTGTGTTGTATGATGTGGGCGATCATGGCTTTCCATTTGTCTCTATTCTGTCTCCCGAGTGAGGGATTATTGCTGTGAGGAGTACCCCCTTCACACTGTTACTCTTTCCATGACCATGATTGTTCTTGGCAAATTTTTCTACAGAATTGGTTTTGCCATTGCCTTCTTCTGGGCAGTGTCTTTACAAGACGGGTGACCCCGGCCATTATCAATACTCTTCAGAGATTGTCTGCCTGGTGTCAGTGGTCACATGACCAGGACTTGTGATCTGCACCAGCTGCTCAAACGACCGTCACCACCTGCTCCCATGGTCACCTGACCCTGATCGGGGGCTAAGCAGATGCTACACCTTGTCTAAGGGTGACCCACAGGCTAGTGGAGGGAAGGAGCACCTCACACCACCTTTAGTAGAGACGTATCTCCACCCTGCCATCTGTATATTTTAAATAATGGTGGGTAACACCATGGGGAGTGGAATAGTTCAAAGTTCAAAGTACATTTACTATCAAAGTATGGATATATTATACAACCTTGAGATTGCAACCCTCACAGGCAGCCACAAAATAAAAGAACCCATTTAAAAAAAGAAGACAAAATAGCAAATGCGCAGAGAGAAAAAACACAAATCATGCAAACAATAAAAGTAAGTAAATAGCACCCAGAACGAAAGTGAATCGACAGACATGAAGCCAGGCGTCACCACAGCAGAAGCAGCCACAGCCTCAGTCCCACATCGAGCTAAGTAAACATTGTGGAGCAGCCAGCAGAACCGGCCCGACCCTCACCTCTGGCCCCAACACCCTGCCTTTTCGATCCATCAGGCCCAGTGTTTAAATCGTCCAAATATCAGGTCATTCCTCATTCTAAGACTGGGCCTCTGTTGTTTCGATATACTCTGGACCCAGACCCTACTGCTACGTTTCCGCCCAATCTGACCATTCCAAATCTTGGATCGATCAAACCTTGGGTCTTTTTGCTCTCAGATTTGGCCTCTGCTCACCTCGACTCTTCCTCAACTTGCCTCGACTCTGCCTCGTACTCATTGGCTGCACCTCTGCCTCGACTCTGCTCTCCTCACTTTGCCTCACCTCTACTCGCCCCTCCATTGTTTCAAAATTCAAGATTCAAAGCACATTTATTATCAAAGAATGTGTAAATTATACACCCTGATACTTGCCTGCTTACAGGCAGCCACAAAGCAAGAAACCCGCATCACCCAATTAAAAAAATGACCAAAAGCCATTGTGCAAAGGAAGAGAGAAAAAAAAACACAAATCATGCAAACAGCAGAAGCAAGCCAACAACATTCCGAACCAGACTGCGTTCCCAGATCCACTCCCGGAGCAGTGGGAGTAGGCCCAAGCCTTGGTCCCAGCTCATCACATCAACAGGGAAAAGTCACAGAGCAGCCAGAGCAGTCCACAGTCTTGCTGCTGCAGAGAAAGGAATGAACATTCGCGGGAGAGCGAGCAAAATGAGCTCGGCCCTAACCTCTGTTCCCGGCACTCTGGATTGCTGTCTACCTGTGCCGGCATTTAAGTTGTCCAAACACCGGGTAATGCCTCGCTCTAGGACCCAGACCCTGGTGCCACGACACACCCGGGCTGTCCATCTCACCGAATCGGCTCAGCTCTTGGCGCGATCCACCCTCACGCCCCGGTTAGGTATACGGGCATCGAATCTCTTCCGCGTTGACTCACTCCGACTTGCTCACTCCATCTTCAGCAGCGACATGAACTCCATCTGCAATCCCCACTCGAACACGTTGTTCCAGCACGGCTCAACCCCCAAACCAGGCTCACCTCCGCCTGTCTCCTCACACGGCAGCAATAGATCACCACAACTTGCTTCAGAAAAAATGTTAATAAGCGATGTTTTTATTCGAATCTCTTGCTCTCAGTACTGCCATTTTAAAACAGATTTGTGGTTGTTGAAAAGTGAACAAAGTCACCAGAGAGACACTGAAGCTAACGGATATAGATGTGTTTTATTCAACAAAATAATTTGCTCTTGGAGGCCTGTGCCAATGTTACATGATGTTTTTATATGCTAAAGATCAAAGGTAATGACAGGACATCCTTTTGTTATAAGGCATCTACAATGCATCCTTTGAATTACATACAGTTTTCACACACCTCTTTCTTCACACCCACACTCCAGACACCCAGAATGAATGTTAATCAGCATTGTCTGATTTGCAGTCAACCCCAGTCCACAGCTCCAGGAAAACTATTGTTTAGGGCTGCATTTTGAATATAATCTACTATCCATATTCATGTCTGAAGAATGGCTGCTGTTTGACAATATTTGTTATATAGTCTAACTCCAGAATACACCTTAACTGTGGTGATCGATTAATGTGGATCATTACAAAACAATATTAAGGGAATATTACCAGCCTCAACCAACAGAGGAATAATAATAAGAATAGTGTTTACAATAAACTGGAAAATCCCAGCGGAAAATTGGTGTTGCGAGAGGAACTGGGCGACGACTGGTGAACAAGGAGTCTGAGCAGAGGGCGGACACACTGATCTGGTATTCGTTAATGACCCAGATACTCCTGTAAAATGTGGAACTGATTACTCCCTGTGGGATTCGGTAACCATACAACAAGCTGGTTTAACATGAGCTCAGACTTAATTAAACCCTGAAGCAGAAGAGAATGCAGACTGTCAGCCACCTAATGGAGAGAGCTGCCTCAGTATTGAAATTAGTTTAATATTGTCAGATGTACCGAGATACGGTGAAAAGCTTGTCTTGCATACTGTTCATACAGATGAGATCATTACACAGTGCATTGAGGTAGAACAAGGTAAAACAATAACAGAATGCAGAATGAAGCTTAACAACTACAGAAAAAGTACAGAGCAACACACACAGAACGCTGGAGGAACTCAGCAGGTCAGGCAGCATCTATAGAAAAGAGTAAACAGTCGTCATCACACACACACACACACACACACACACACACACACACAGGCACACAATATATATATTCCAGTTACATTTTTGTTTTCTGGAATCAAAGCACATGGAAAGCAATAAGACCATAAGAGACATAGGAGCAAAATCAGGCCATTTGGCCCGTCGAGTTTGCTCCATTGTTCTATGATTAGTCACCATTTTGAATTCAATCTTGTTTATTGTTGTCCTCCAAGAGGCAGAGGCCAGCTCTGCTTTGATGCTGCAGCTGTTAGTGGAAAACCCTCTGCGGATTGAAAATGGACACCGGTGGTTGATGATCAGTAATGAGGGTACAAGTACTGGTTGAAACGTTTTACACCCCAAACCAGACTCAAGGCCTCTCTGTCAATCTGTGCCTAACTTTTCTCTGCAACAGTAAAGGAAAGTGATGAAAAGCCTATGGGGCCTTCGCTTCCATCACTCACCACATGTGACATGTCTGCACCTGGACCATAAGGCGAGGGGCCACAGGGCATCTTTCACTGAACGATGTGGATCACAATGTGTGAGTACAGTGTCTGATATCACCACTTCTTTTACCTTGTTGAAAGCCAGCTAACACTGCTTTGTCCATTGTCATTTCTTCCCGACCTGTAGTAACGGGTTCAAGGAGTGGAGCACGGTAGCCAGGTTTCGTGACCACAGTTAGGGACGCTCGGTCTAAAGAATTCAGACTTGTTGCATTGTGCTCTGAGCCCATAATCTTTTGAACACTGTGTTGATATTTTGAAGATGTTCCTTGTCATCCTCCCTGCTAACAATGATGTCATCCAGGTAACGCGGCGTACCTGCACAGCCTTGCAGCACCTGGTGCATGGCTTTCTCCTGGAGTGTAGGTGCAGATGTTACTCCAAACACAAGCCCATGATAGCGGATAAAGCCCGTTGTGAGTCTTCATGACGAGAAACGCTTTGGACTCTTCTTCCACCTCCATCTGTAGGTAGGCCTCAGCTAAGTCCACTTTGCTGAAGTGTTTTACCTGCAGAAAGGATTGCAAAGATATCCTCTATCCTGGGCAGAGGGTATGGATCTACTTTCAGTACTAGGTTGATGGTGACCTTAAAATCACCACAGATCCTGACAGACCCATCCTGTTTAATTACTGGTGTTGTCCATGGGCTCCACTCAACCTTATGTAGCGGCCTTTGCCCCAACTGACTCCCGTTGCCTTGGGTGAACAGCCGTCGACTCCGCCAAGCAGTGCAAATGCTTTGTTGCGGGTACGGTGTGAGACACCCAGTGATCAGCCACGACACAAATATCAAACGATGTACCCAAGTGCGAGTAAAGAATTATACTTTATAGCAAATTTTGATGATGGGTTAGTAGCAACAACTAAAAGAAAAGGCGCCACATAAGTAACTTATCAGTCTTGTGCACATAAGATTTTAACACGTTGGAGCTCACGCCTCCGATTTCATTCACAACGTCCTTCCAAGACTCCGGCCACCCTCCGAACCCCCGAGGTCTGGTGTCTGCCGCCCTGGAAACGCTGTCTGCTCCCCGCACGTCCGTCCTCTCTGCTCGCCTCCCGAAAAAGTCCGCGCTCCTCAACTCAGCACACATATACAAGATAACATAACATGACTTCCATTGGCTAGCAAACGAATACAATTCCCAATATCACATAGTATAACCCAAACATTGCTGTTACAGAGAACCCCTTGCTCAGCAGTTGACAGTACGAGAAGCCATTTTGGTAATAAGCGATTAACAGTTAACAGTCCAGCTAATATTACTGAGAACCCTACACTTCGAAAGAATTCCGTCGAAGTGGTGGATAATTCTCCAATCAATTTGCAGTTGTCTCAGCCAATCACGGCAGCACAATGCTGGCCTTCCTGTTTTACCACATACAAGCCCAGCTGAGCTTGTTGGTTGTTGTATTTCACTGTTACGAATGTCACTCTCACAGGAGTTATCTTTTCTCCAGCATAAGTTCTTCGTTGGATATCTGCAGGCTTCAATTCAGTATCTTTGAACACCGTTCAAATTGAATTTGTGGAATGACTGAAACAGCTGAGCTAGTATTCAATTCTATTTGAATTAATTTGCCATTCACTTCTGGTTTAAGCCATATTGCTTGACTATTGTTAATTTTTACATTGTAAATTTCGGGTCTACCCATTCCTATATCTCCCTCATCATTATCAGATTTTACATCAACAGCATGCAGATTCACGCTCTTTCTGAAATCACAACTTGACTTTTTATCGTTTTCTCTTCCCTGTGCAGCCCATTTATTTTTTCTGCCTGACATGCTCTTTGTATGTCCCCTATTTTGTTGCTTTATGTTGAAGTTTCATCTTTATACTTGTAATGGTCAGGTGTATGTGAGCACCTGCCACGACAGTAACACAATTTGTTCAGCCAGGCTGCTTTCAGTTTAGACATTGCAATTCTGTTCACACTCACTTTCATTCCTGACTGCAACTCAATTGTGTCTCTGTTGTTTCCATTGATACAGCTGGTTCAACTACTCTTTTAAATGACCCAGTTTGGAGCTGGTTTTGAATGCTTTCTAAGATTCCATAAACTGAACGATCTCTCGGAGCATCAGTAAGCCCATCACTGAACTGACAGTGCTCGGATAATCTCTTTAATTCAGCCACAGAAGCTCAAATGGACTCTCCTTCCTTTTGACAAACGAGGGAACATCTGCAGATACTCGAGATCAAAGCAATACGCGCAAAATGCTGGAGGAATTCATGAAGGGTCTTGGCATGAAACAACGACTGTTTACTCTTTTCCACAGAAACTCCCTGGTTGTTGAATTCCTCCAGCACGTTGTGTGTGTTTACTTTAAAATACCGTTTAATTTGTTCAGTATACTGTACAATATTTATTAATCGCTTGTGCAATTGAACATGTTTATCTTTCCGATGTAGCCAGCCATTTCTGCTTTTTTTTAAAAAAATGTATGACTATTATCACCTGGTATTCACTGTTTATGAACTCAATAATTTTGTCCATTTTCTGCCATTTTTAGCTCAAACGTCTCACTACACTTCAACAGGTACAGTACACTGCAATCGTCTACAGCACCTAGCTATATATATATGCCTAAGACTTTTGCACAGGACTGTAGTAACTTTATGTATTACACTGTACTGCTGCCGCAAAAAAAACCAAATTTCATGCCATATGTGAGTGCTGATAAACCTGATTCTGATCTGGGTCTCTATTGTGGACTGAGAGTGGGAAGTTTCCTCCACAATCTATTTGTAAATTTTTGGTACATTTTGTTTTCTTGCTGGCGGTTTGATGTTTATTTTTAGAAGCTTTTTGTATGACGCATGGCTCCGGATTGAACACTTAATGGTTTTTTTTCTCACATTTCTTTGCTTTAGTAGGGTTTTTTTCCTCTTTTTTTTGTCACCAAATTTTTTTCAATCTTTAAAACAATGATTTTTGTCTTGAGACGTTGTAAGTGTTGCCAACTTCGATGTACTCTTGCTAATTTTGGATAATAATAATAAAAAGATTTGAAAAGAAAGAGAGTAGGAAGGGGACAGGGAGAGGGGAATCATGGTTGGGAAAAGGGGAAGGGAGAGGGGAGGGAGCGGGAAGCACCAGAGAGACATTCTGTGATGATCAATAAACCAGTTGTTTGGAATCAAATGACCTTACCTGGTGTCTCAGAACTGGGCAAATCTGCACCCACACTCCCACCCCCCACCGCCCAGCACTCCTTCTCTGCCACCTGTCCCACACCCCTCCTGCGGCACTCCCCCCTCGCCACTCCCAATATCATTTGCTCCCACCAGATTTGCAAACTCGCTCCCCACACCATGTTGACAAGTACAGTACTGTGCAAAAGTATTTGGCACGCTAACTGTACATATGTACCTAAAACCTTGGTACAGTACTATAGCTCATCTTGGGGTCATTTAAAAACTTCCTCGTTGCCACTGTTATGTTTTGTAACTCCAGAATTAATCTAAAGTAAAACATGGGTGCCCGGAGATAAAAAGTGACTAGTTTGTTCTTTACTTTAGTGAGATGTGCACTTATGACATGGTGGCGTGATAACGTACGCCATTCACGTACTATTACATAGAACTGGTTTCCGTGACACGCTGAGCTGTGTCCGGTTTCTTGTGGTCTCAAGCAGAGCAGTTCCTGTACCAAGCCATGACGCATCCAGATAAGATGCTTCGTATCCATAAAAACTGGTTATCGGGGACAGTGCTGATTTGCGTTAGCCAGTAGCGTGTTTTATTTAGGTAAGAGCTGATGTTAAGAAGGGATCTGAAGCTGTGTACAGGATAAAAAGAGGCATAGAATGAATGGATTCTATTAAGCCCATCACCCGCACTGGAGCAAAGGCCGCTGGCAGCAGCTCGCTGTCTTGGGCCGGTCTTTCAAAGTGTAACCCATCTTCGAAGACCCTTCCTCTGTCAGGGATGAGGTTTTTGGGGCTTCTGTTGGTGTTTCTGTAGCTCTGGGTTTTTACAGGATGGGGATGCTAGCTCCGTGCCTAACCCTGCTTTTGCAGCCAGGCTTGGGACTGTCCGTAGCGGAGTTGACCGAGTGGACAGCTGGAGACTGGTTCCCAGGGCGGAAATGGCTAACACCAGGGGGGAGTAATTTTCTGGTGATCAGGGGAAAGTATAGGAGGGATGTCAGAGGTAAGTCTTTCACACAGAGAGTGGCGGGTTCGTTGAATGCCCTGCTAGGGCTGGCGATAGAGACAGATACATTAGGGACATTTAAGATAGACGCGTGGATTAGAGGGAAATGGAGGGTGATGTGGGAGGATTAGATTGAGTTTGGAGTAGATTAAAGGGACAGCACAACACCATGGGCTGAAGGGCCTGTACTGTGCTGTAATGTCCTTTGTTCTATGTTTAAGTGGACAAAGGCTGTTAGATCTGCATTGGCGGCTCTCTTGGTGTGAGAATTATCACCACATCAGCAGAGTAATGAAAATTCAGAAGCAGATGGTTCTCAGGTCAGAGCATAAACGAGTGTTTGGAAAGTGTTTTTCAGCCCGAGGAAATTAAGCTGTGACAAACTGGTGGGAACGAATTGTAAATACCACTTTTCGTGCTGTTGCCCTACTGAGCGACTTCCCTCAGACCCCCTCATCTCCAATCAGTCGTAAATTAATCGCAGATGTGCACTGGAGGGGTCGCTCACCACTCACCGAACTGCAACCTGCCCAGGCTGTTAATCTACCTTAATGTACATGTCGATGAACTCAATCTGGCCTTCCTGCCTCCTTGGCTGTGACCTTCAATACGTGACTGCAGCTTCCAGCTCGTCTACTGATCTTCTGGCTCTTCACAGTGTAGGGGATGGGGAAAGAGCTGGAAATTTGCCGGGAGAGGCTGCAGGGGAAGCTGGGCCAGCTTGGAAAAATGGCAGATGGAATGTAATGCTGACTAATTTGAGGTGTTGCACATTGGAAGGAGAAACCAGAGTAGGATTTACGTATTGAGTGGCCAGGCGCTGAGAAGTGTGTTAGAACAGAGCGTTCTGGGAATACAATCCATAATTCCTTGAATAGTTAGATTGGGTCATAAGGAAAGGTTTTGGCAAATTGGGCTTCATAAACCAACGTCTTGAGTACAGGAGATGGGATGTTATGTTGAATTTGTATAAGACGTTGGTGAGGCCTGATTTGGAGAATCGTGTGCAGTCCTGGCCACTGACATACAGGAAAGATGAAAACAAGGTTGAAAGAGTACAGAGAAAATTTACAGGGACGTTGCTGAGACTTGAGGACCTGAGTTACATGGAAAGGTTGAATAGGTTAGGAACTTATTCCCAACAGGTGTTGCATGGACTGGAGGAGACAAAGGCGTATTTCTGTGCTGTGGTGCTCTATGAGACTATTATTTATTTACTTAGAGATACAGATTCTGCATCAGAATCCGAATCAGGTTAATATCACTGGCAAATGTCATGAAACTTGTTCTGTTGTGGCAACAGTGCAATGTAATACATAATAATAAATATAAATTACAGTAAGTGTACTGTGTTTATATATATATATATATATATCTTACATATAAACTTAAATTAAATACGTAGTGCAAAAAGAAAATAAGTAGTGAGGTTTTGAGGTGGTGTTCATGGGTTCAATGTCCATTCAGAAATCAGATGGCAGAGGGGAAGAAGCTGTTCCTGAGTCGCTGAGTGTGTGTCTTCAGGCTCCTGTACCTCCTCCCTGATGGTAGCATGTTCTGGGTGATGGGGGTCCTTAATGATGGATGCCGCTGTTTTGAGGCATCACCTTTTTGAAGATTTCCAGGATGTTGGGGAGGCTGGTGCCCATGATGGAGCTGGCTGAGTTTACAACTTTCTGCAGCTTTTTCCGTAACTCTGCACCCTCCCCAATGCCATCACCCTCCTTCCTGTGTGAGCAGAATTGCACACAGCACTGCGGCTGAGGACTGACTAAGATTTTTAAAAAGGTTTCGTTAAGTTGGAATATCAACTCCATGATTCTGTATTCAATGAAGAGGTAGAGGCTGGTACAATTGCAACGTTGAAATGGTATTAGCACAGGTGCATGGATAGGAAATGTTTAGAGGGATATTTAAACGTGCCCACATGGGATCAGCTTGGAAAGGCAACTTGTTCAGTATGGATGAGTTGGGCCAAAGGGTCTGCTTCTGTGCTGGATGACTCCACAACTGGTGTGGGATGGGAATAGATGTGTTCAACTGGGAACAACTCCACCAATACCAAGCTTAAAGAGGAAAATATCCTGCACCATCAAGAGGAAATTTAAAAGTCATATAACACTGAAGCCCAGAAAAAGCCCTTCAGCCCATCTGGTCCATGCCGAACTCACAATCGGCCTCAAACCATCAACCCACATATGGACCATTCCCCTCCATACTACTTCTCAATCCACGTACCTGCCCAAACTCCTCTTAAACATTGAAATCGAATCCATATCCACCACCTCCACTGGCAGCATGTGCCACGCTTTCCCCACCCTCAATCTTTCCCTGTAACTGGTGTTCTTGGGTTCAATGTCCATTCCGAAATCTGATGGCAGAGGGGAAGAAGCTGTTCCTGAATCATTGAGTGTGTCTTCAGGCTCCTGTACCTCCTTCCTGATGGTACCAATGAGGAGAGGGCATGTCCTGTGTGATGGGGCTCTTTAATGATGGACGCTGCCTTTCTGAGGCACCGCTCCTTGAAGATGTCCTGGATACTGGGGCTAGTACTGAGGCAAGATGAAGCTGACTAAGTTTACAACTTTCTGTAACTTCTTTTGGTCCTGTGCAGTAGCGCCCTGCCCCCCCCACCCCATACCAGACAGTGATGCAGTCTGTCAGAATGCTCTCCATGGTACATCTATAGAAGTTTTCGAGTGTTTTAGGTGACAACTTAAATCTCTTCAAACTCCTAATGAAATATAGCCGCTGTCTTGCCTTCTTAACAGCTGCATCGATATGTTAGGACAAGGTTAGATCCTCAGAGATCCCGATACCCAGAAACTTGAAACTGCTCTCCCTCTCCTCTTCTGATCCCTCGGTGAGCATTGGTTCATGCTCCCTCGCCTTACCCTTCCTGAAGTCCACAATCAGCTCTTTCATCTTACTGACATTGAGTGCCAGGTTGTTGCTGTGACACCACTCCACTAGCTAGCATATCTCGCTCCCCTACACCTCTCATCTCCATCTGAGATTCTGCCAACAATGATTGTATCATCAGCAAATTTATAGATGGCAGTTAAGCTATGCCTAGCCACACAGCCATGGGTGTAGAGGGAGTAGAGCAGTGGGCTACACACACATCCCTGAGGTGGGCCTATGAAAGTTTAGTATGAACTTGTTCATGGACTTACAGTGGAGTCAACAGCAAATCCACTAAATCTTGTAGATCATACTTGGTTTTATACTGTGAAGGATTCAAACTGATCAGAAGTGGTTAACCGCACCAGCAAATATGCAGATGACACCAAAATTGGGAATTTAGTGGACAGTGATGAAGACTACCATGGGTTGCAGTGGAATCTGGACCAATTGAAAGAATGGGCTGAAAAAATGGCAGACAAGCGTGAGGTTTTGCACTTTGGTAGGACCAAGCAGCGTAGGTCTTACACAGTGAATGGGAGGGCACTGAGGAGTAGGGTAGGACAAAGGGATCTGGGAATACAGGTTGATAATTTATTGGAGTATTGTGTTCAGTTCTGGCCATCTACCTGCAGGAAAGATGTAAATAAGGTTGAAAGAGTGCAGAGAAAAGTTTACAAGGATGTTGCTGGGTCTGGAGGACCTGAGTTATATAGAAAGATTGAATAGCTTAGGACTGTATTCTTCAGAATGTGGAAGATTGAGAGGAAATTTGACAGAGATATTCAAAATTATGAGGGGTATAGATAAGGTAAGGAGGCTGTTTCCACTGAGGTTGGGTGGGACTACAACCAGAGGTCATGGGTTAAGGGTGAAAGATGAAAAGTTTAAGGGGAACATGAGGGGAAACTTCTTCACTCAGAGGGTGGTGAGAGTGTGGAATGAGCTGCCAGCACAAGTGGTTGATGCAAGCTCGATTTCACCATTTAAGAGAAGTTTGAATAGGTACATGGATGGGAGGGCTATGGGTGTAATGAACTTTTCTATGACTCTGTGGCAGCCTTTCTCAACCAGTTTGCCGTGGAGGAACCCTTGAAATAATTTTCAGGTCTCAGGAAACCCTTGTGTAAAAATTATTACATCTACAGCTCATGGTACATTAGTGTGATCAGTAAGTTGTAGATGCAAATAATCCAACAATAATTATCAATGCTCTTTTGAGTAGAGAATGGGATTTTAATCAACCTTTCTTGAAAAAAAAAACAGGTAGTTAAGCTTAGAAATTACTCTTTCTTTCTCTTTAACAAATTTTAAAAACTCATTAGGCAAAAATAATAGATTTCTCAATTGTGCATCAAACTTGTAATAAGCACACATGGATTTCACCTCCAACTGAAATGATATGATTTCTATCCTCGCTCTTGATCCTTGTTAAATAAGAAGCTTGCTCATACATGTAAGAAGTTGAAAACTGCAGCAAAATGTTCATTGCTTTTCTCTGATTGGCAGGATACTCTGCTTTCATAGAAATCCAGAACTTGTCCAGGGGCAGGTCAGTAAATCTTATCTTGAATGCATGATCAGAGTGCAACTGGACTGGTCAAAGAACACTGAGGCTGTCTACAAGAAGGGTCAGAGCCGTCTCTATTTCCTGAGGAGACTGAGGTCCTTTAACATCTGCCGGATGATGCTGAGGATGTTCTACGAGTCTGTGGTGGCCAGTGCTATCATGTTTGCTGTTGTGTGCTGGGGCAGCAGGCTGAGGGTAGCAGACACCAACAGAATCAACAAACTCATTCGTAAGGCCAGTGATGTTGTGGGGATGGAACTGGACTCTCTGACGGTGGTGTCTGAAAAGAGGATGCTGTCCAAGTTGCATGCCATCTTGGACAATGTCTCCCATCCACTACATAATGTACTGGTTGGGCACAGGAGTACATTCAGCCAGAGACTCATTCCACCGAGATGCAGCACAGAGCGTCATAGGAAGTCATTCCTGCCTGTGGCCATCAAACTTTACAACTCCTCCCATGGAGGGTCAGAAACCTTGAGCCAATAAGTTGGTCCTGGACTTATTTCCTGGCATAATTTGCATATTACTATTTAATTATTTATGGTTTTATTACTATTTAATGATTTATGGTGCAACTGTAATGAAAACCAATTTCCCCCGGGATCAATAAAGTATGACTATGACTATGACTATGAACTCACAAAGTTCTTCCTCTTCTCTCAAAGTCAAGTTCTCAGGCTGCACAGAAGATTCAGAGAAAGGGTCCCTCACCCAGTCATACACTTGTGTTGAAAGGGAGGAAAAATACTGTTCAATTTTGTTCTGCAGTTCTTCCAGGTGGTTTTCAATAAGACTCAAGGACTTCTGATATCCTTCCTCACTCTCAAGCCCAAGCAGCAGTGGAAACATTTCAAGATTTCCTTTTGCAGCATGATTTTTCGAAAGATTTAATTTCCTTTTAAATCCAAGAATCTTGTCACTTGAAGTCACAACATTTTCTCCAGGGCCTTGCAGAGACTCGTTCAACTGGTTCATATGATGAAAAATGTCCATTCAGTAGGCTAGCCATTCTTCATCTTCAAAGCACTCAGCAAAATCTGGCCTACTATTTTCCTGAAAGTTCTCCTGCAATTCACCTTTCAACTCAAACACCCTGTTGACAACTCTTCCTCCACTAAGCCGCTAGATTTCTGTATGTAGCAGAAGATTGGTGTGCCCTTTGTCGAGGATTTTACACAGTTCTTTAAACATTCTTGAGTGAACTAGTCTTAAAGCTACAATAACTTGCTTCCTGAGTCCTTTTACTAACTATGACTTTATTTTCAAAACCTTTAATCTGTTTGTTTTGAGATTCCAATAGTTGTTTAAAATAATCGGCCCTTTTACGTGCCAAATAGCTGTGATTTGTAGTTAAGAGTCTTTTCAATTTTGTGGAGCCATTGCTACATTTGTAAGTTGTTTACCTCAGACTAGACACAATGGAATAGGACAGCTTGGACCACCAGTCCATGTAAAAACCATTGATAAATACGGTAGCTTTTATTGTAAAGATATGGTACTGGCTGGTTACTTTAGTCCCACCCACTGCTTTTGTCTCCAGGACCCAGAAGAGGTTGATGGATTTCTTCTGGGGCAACAGGAAGCATTGAGCCTCACTTGTGGTTCTGAGTCTTTCGATTGCTGAGGGTGCTCAGTCATTGGAGTGGGCGCACCCAGCTGATGGCTCTCCACCTCAGGACCCTGCAGAGATCCCTGTACATTGACTGCCCTCCGAGATGGCACGCACTGGCGATGCACTGTCTCCGCTGGGGACTCTGCCCGCAGGAGGGCACACGGCTTCCAGCAGACAGCATCAGCCTCAGTGCTTTGAGGGAACTGCCTCGCTTTTACCGGGAGGTGTTGAGGGTATGGGATCCAGTCTCATCCAGACAGGGTGTTCCTGCGCCCGTGGGGGTCGGTGCTCTAGCTGTGAGGGGGACTGCTCTCCATCCTATCACGGTGGGTGTCGAGGGGGCTCGGGGAAGTGGAGGGAATCCGGCTGCACCACCACCTGATGGGCCGGAGATGCTCGTCGGACCCAGGCCTCGGAATACCACGCGGGAGAGGGTCGCGCGTAACGTGAACCGTCTCACAGGGATGCCCACCGTGTCCTTCCGTGACGCTCTATAGCGTTTCTTGTACGGGCTGCTCCTGCACTTCCTTGCCTCTATCTGCTGACCGGACTCGCCTTGGCGATTCGTGTTACCACCAGGGGCGCAGGAACACCCTGTCCATCTCACACCTCCTCTCAAAAATTACCACACTGGACCATCTTCGGAATGAAAATTTCCCTCCAATTTTCTACACCGGTAGAGTTACTTGCTCCTATAAGTCAGGTGGCAGTGTGCAGGGGAAGTTGGGGGCGGTAATTCGGGAGGGAGAGGCTGACGTCACAGCTCAAGTTGGACGAATCCATTCAATGGCTGGAAAACCCCCTTCCCGCTCATCAGCCTGTGATTCTCTTCTCTGTGCAATAAAGCACTCACCAATTATCAGTCTACTGTCCCCCCTCTGTGCAATACAGTGCTCACCAATTATCAATGGCCTCCCCTTTCTCGTGTTAAAAACTGAGAATAAACATGGTCCGACTGCGCATAGCCACACTGGGCTGAGAGACGTCTGACAAAATTGTTAGCAGGACTGCTTGGTCACTGCGAGCTTTAGCATTGTGCGAAGTTCGAAAAGCGATGTCCGTTTAAAAATCACAATCCCTCAACGAACCCTGGTCTATGATCACATGGGCAGCAGAACAAGCTTTGGGACTGACGGGTGATTGGTCACGGCCAAGTGCTGAGGGAGAGACACAGGCACGCGGACTGAACATTTCACTGTTTCAATAAAAACTGTACTGAACGAAGGAAAAAAAAACAAAAATGAGGAATAAACTGGGCCGCTAACTAAAAACTTACGCATCACTGCAATACCTGAGAACTAAATTAATACCGCTCCTTTAACAGTCTGTTGAAATCTCTAATCTTCATTCTCGGAAATTGGACTAAGGTAAGGAGGGAGCATTGTCACTCTGCTTCGTTAAAAACTGAACCTAAAGGACGAGAGTTAAATAGAATTACAGTGTGTGAATTCTCACATGTGCGACTCACGTCTTCTTCCGGCTGCCCGCCTGCGAGAGCGCCCAGACTCTGCGGCTGTGACGGCGGTGGACAACCTTGGCTGCTCACTAGGAGTTGGGGGAAGGAGAAACCTTTATATTCTATCGGACTCTGTGGCGAGGCAGTTAGAGCATCGCTTGACAGTGTCAGCGACCTCGGTTCAATTCTGCCTCTATCTTCAGGGAGTTTCCTGTGTTCACCTTGTAATCACGTGGGTTTCTTGCCGGTGCTCCAGTTCCCTCCCTCATTCCAAAGACATACAGGTTAGCAGGTTAATTGGTCACACAGTGCAACTGGGCGGTGCGGACTCCTGTTACTGCACTGTATCGCTAAATAAAATCAAATAAAAAGATCCCAACGCACTTTCGGAGGTATCAGGCTAACTTTTACAAGGTCCCCTGCCACTATGGCTTTGCCACGCTGTAGACCTTGGTGAGGCTGAAAGAAGGGTCACAGGGGAGAGGGTGGAGCAACGGAGCCTAGGGTCCCACACCACCAGGTTCAGGTACAGTTATCACCCTACAACCATCAGGCTCCTGAACCAGTGTGGATAACTTCACTCACCACAACACGGAGCTGATTTCACAACCTATGGACTCACATTCAAGGACTCTGCAGCTCATGTTCTCAATATCTCTTGAAAACCAAGGTTCACTTTACTTTTTATTCTGACAGACACATACAAGCTTTGTACTCTCAAAATTTCACTTTTGATAGCCTCCCACTTACCAAGTATACATTTGCCAGAAAACAGCCTGTCCCAATCCACACTTTCCAAGTCAGTTCTGATACCATCAAAATTGGCCTTTCTCCAATTTAGAATCTCAACCTGCAGACCAGACTTATCCTTTTCCATATTTACTTTGAAACTAATGGTATTATGATCACTAGATGCAAAGTGTTCCTGTAGAAAATTTTTTGTCACCTGCTATGTCTCATTCCCTCATAGCAGACCAAGTATTGCACACTATCTCATTGGGACTTCTATGTACTGATTAAGGAAACTTTCCTGAATATGTTTGACAAACTGTCCATTTAGACATTTAACAGTTTGGGAGTCCCAGTCAATATGTGAATATTTAAAATCACTTACTGTAGCAACCTTATGATCAACTGGCTGTGATCTCTCCACAAATCTGTTTCTCTAAATCCTGCGGACTGTTGCCTGATTAACATGGTCTTACCTTTTTGGAACCAGTGCTCAGTTCCACCCACAATGCCTCATTAAACGAGTTCTCCAGTCTGTCCTGACTGAGAACTGCTGTGACATTTTCCCTGACTAGTAACGCCACCCCTTCCCCATTAATCCTCCCCGCTCTGTTGCATCTAAAACAATGGAATCTCCGAATGTGGATCTGTCAGTCCTGCCCCTCCTGCAACCATGTCTCACAAATGGCTACAATATCATAACTTCATGTGTTGATCCATGCCCTGAGCTCATTTGTTTTTCCTACGATGATACTTATATTGAAATATTTGCAACTCAGAACATTGATCCCACCACGCTCAGCCTTTTGATTCCTGACCTGATGTGTAGGCTCAACAACATCGTTCTCCAATACCTGCTCTGACACTCTGGTTCCCATTCCCTGTAACTCGGTTTTAAACCACCCAGCAAACCTTCCCGCTCGGGTATTAGTCCTCCTTCGTTTCAGGTGCAAACAATCTCTTCTGAACAAGTCCCACCTTCTCTTGAAGAGAACCCAATGATCCAAATATCTGATGCTATCCCTCCTACACCAACTCCTTTGCCACGTATTAAACTATATGATCTTCCTGTTTCTGGCCTCACTAGCATGTGGCACAGGTAGCAATCCTAAGATCACAGCTCTGGAGGTCCTGTCCAAGTTCCTGAACTCACTTTGCAGACCACATCACTCTTCCTCCCTACGCCACTGGTACTGATGTGCACCACAGCCTCTGACTGCTCACCTTCCTACTTAATAATGCTGAGAATTCAATCTGAGGTATAGGACGCTGGCACCTGGGAAACAACATGTCATCCGGGAATCTTGTTCTGATCCACAGAATCTCCTGTCCGTTCCCCTAACACAGGGGTCCCCAACCTTTTTCACACTGCGGACTGGTTCATATTGACAATGTTCTTGCGGACCGGCCGACTGGCGGGGGTGGGGGGTAAGGTTGCCAACAGACAAGAGTAGCAGTCAAATACGTTGTGTTTACCCCGTGAAAAACTACAATGACCATGAAGCCTTGCGCGGGCACCAGTGCGCAAGTGCCGATTTTTTTCTGCTTATTGTTTTTGGCAATTCTGTTCGGGGGGGGGGTGTTAATCACGACCGCAATATAGGTGACAAGTGGCTAATACACTCAATTTCGTTTCTCAAAGGGTTTATCTAACGAATTTAATATTAAACACACAGCGCATATTTTTTCTTGCATGAATATAGTGATAAGTCAATTATCAGGGGAGGACAGGGGAGCTTGAAGTAAGTGTTGAACGAACTTCCAGTAGAAGTGGTAGAGGCAGGTTCGATATTATCATTTAATGAAAAGTTGGATGGGTATATGGACAGGAAAGGAATGGAGGGTTATGGGCTGAGTGTAGGTCGGTGGGACTAGGTGAGAGTAGTGTTCGGCACGGACTAGAAGGGCAGAGATGGCCTGTTTCTGTGCTGTTATGGTTATATGGTTGTATAAGTCACTTATAATTCAATAGCATCATAACATTTTAAGTAATGTTTGGATATGAAACACACAGCACGTATTTTCACCGTATGAACATATAAAATCATTGCAACGCACCAATATCGCTGAATCAGTGGGAGCCCCGGGCTCATTTTCCTGCAACAAGACGGTCCTATCGAGGGCTGATGGGAGACAGCGATACTCGAAGGGGGTTCCTTATGTCCAGTCTATTCCGCAATTTAGTTTTCGTTGCATTCATTGCATTGATATGTTGGAAATGGAAGCAACGTTTTCAGTGCTTTCGTGGCTATCTCAGGATAGTCAGCCTTGACTTTGATCCGGAATGTTATGTCAAACGTACTTTTCAGCCCACCGTCATTTGCAAGCTCGAGAAGTTGATGTCCTTCCCATTTTGACATGGATGACGCGCAGGTCATGACCTCGCGTGTGTTCAAGCTCAACAGTGGCCGTGACAGGGAATGAGGGAAGGAGCAGCTGACTCATATCGCCAAATCATATCGTTTCCTTGTGGCCCGGTAGCACATGCTTTGTGGCCCGATACTGGTCCGCGGCCCGGTGGTTGGGGACCGCTGCCCTAACAAACAGATGCTCTATCACCACAGCATGCCTCTTCTTCCCCCTTCCCTTCTGCGTCACAGAGTCAGACTCAGTGCCAGAGACCCACCCACTGTGACTTTATTCTGTTCGGTCAACACCCCCCACCAATGGTATCCAAAGTGATATCCCTGCTGTTGAGGGGTTGGCCATAGGTGTACTCTGCACTGGCTTTCCCCTTCCTGTCTGTCACTCAGTCTCCCGTGTCCTACACCTAGGGAGTAACGACCTCTCCATATGTCCTATGTACATACCCCCACAGCCTTCCGAATGACCTGGAGTTCATCCAGTTCCAGCTCCAGCTTCTTAATGTGGATTGTTAGAAGCTGCAGCTAGATGCACATTGCAGGTGAAGTCGTCAGGGACCTGGAAATCTTCCTGCCTTCCCATGTCCAGGAGAGGAGCAGTCCACTATCCTATCCTGTCTGGCATCTCTATCTGTTCCAACTCAGCAAATATAAAGAAGGAAACAATAAATAAACTGGAAGAAAAAATCTACCTGCAGCCTTTTCACTTTCTCTCATTCAAACCTCTCCTTGCTAAAGCCTCAAAGAGCAAAACCCTCAAATAACCACTCTTAACACCGTCCACTCAGTTTATTCTTATTTGTTCTTGCCAATGGCTTTTGATTTCTGATTGGCTGCTGCTCAAAACACCAAACTGCCGCAAGTCGATGCCTGCAATCCTGAGAGAGCTGTGTCTTCTCATGTTTCCCATCGCTGACTGGCAGCTTCTCAAAGTTTCCTTCAGAGCAAATACCATCAAATCAAGGAAAAACCACACACACGATGCACAAGCAACCCATGTCCAAAGACAAGAAGAAAAAGTAATAAATAAATGAGCAGTACGTATCGAGAACATGAGGTGGAGAGTCCTTGAAAGTAAATCCATAGGCTATGGGAACAGTTCAGTGATGGGGTGAGTGAAGTTATCCACTCTGGTTCAAGAGCCTGATGGTTGAGGGTGAGTAACTGTTCTTGAACCTTGCGGTGCGAGTCCAGGCTCCTGTATTTCGTGCCTGATGGCAGCAGCATGTCCTCTGTGCTGGGGGTCCCTGGTGATGGATGCTGCTTTCCTGTGACAGAGCTCTGTCCAGATGTGCTCAATGGTTGGGAGGGTTCTACCCGTGATGGACTGGGCTGAATCCATCACCTTCTGTAGGATTTTCAATGACTACAAGAGGCTCAGAATGTGGCACAAATGCATTTAGCCCATACACTGTAAAATTAGCACCATTAATTTCCAGCTTCCTTTTGCATCATTTGCAACTAGTGGCCTCATCTATATGACCATAAGATATAAGAGCAGAATTAGGCCATTTGGTCCATCGAGTCTGCCTGCAGACTTCATTTTCCCTCTCAGCCCCAATCTCCTGTCTTTTCCCCATATCCCTTCACTCCCTGACTTGGCCTCCACAGTCACCTGTGGCAACAAATTCCACAGATTCACCACTCTCTAGCTAAACAAACTCCTCGTCATCTCTATTCTAAATGTTCCTCTATTCAGAGGCTGTGTCCTCTCGTCCTAGGTTCTCCTACCATAGGAAACATCCTCTCCATATCCACTCTGTTGAGACCTTTCAACATTTGATAGGTTTCATTTATTTCACTTCTCATTCTTCTGAATTCCAGTGAATACCGGCCCAAAGCCATCAGACACTCTTCATATGACAAGGCGTTCAATCCTGGAATCATTTTTGTGAACCTTCTTTGAATCCTCTACAGTTTCAGCACATCATTTCTAAGATAAGGGGCTCAAACCTGCTCACAATACTCCAGATGAGGCCTCCCTAGTTCTTTATAAAGCCTCAACATTACATCCTTGCTTTCATATTCTAGTCCTCTGGAAATGAATGCTTCCATCACATTTGGGCTTCTTCACCACCGACTCAACCTGCAAATTAACCCTTCGGGAATCCTGCACAAGTCCCTTTGCACCTCAGATTTTTGAATTTTCTCTCCATTTAGAGAATATTCTCCCCTTTATTTCTTCTACCAAAGTGCATGACCAAACACTTCCCGACACCGTATTCCATCTGCCACTCCTAATCTGTCTAAGTCCTTGTGTAGCCGCTCTACTTCCTCAAAACTACCTGCCCCTCCACCTATCTCCACATAGTCTGCAAACTTTGCAACAAAGCCATCAATTCCATCATCCAAACCATTGACATATAACGTAAAAGGAAGTGGTCCCAACACAGGCCTCTGTGGAACATCACCAGTCTCTGGCAGTCAACCAGGAAAGGCTCCCTTTATTCCCACTCTTTCCCTCAGCCAATGCTTTATCCAGGCTAGTATCTTTCCTGCAATACCGTGGGCTCTTAACTTGTTAAGCAGCCTTATATGTGAAAGGCCTTCTGAAACTTCAAATACAAGTTATCTGAAGGTAACCTGTCAAATTAGGAATGTTCAGCTCCCTGAAGAGCAATGTAGGCTGCCTTACAGCTGAGATCTGACCTTTGTGTGTCCCACAAAGGAGCACAATTACCATTGAAGTAAACTTTTCCCTGTAATGGAAAGTATTAGCTCACAGTGGATTGTGAGCTTGGCGGTGCGGTGAAGGTCATCTGATTGTGGATGTGAAGAGGATGCTTCCAATAGTGGGGGGAGTCTTGGAGCAGAGGGTACAGCCTCAGAATTGAGAGCCGTCCATTTAGAACAGAGATAGGAAATATTTCTTTAGCTAGAGGCTGATGAATTTTAGGAATTCATTATCATGGACGGCTGTGGAGGTTAAGTCATTGGGTGTATTCAAAGTGGAGGTTTGATAGATTCTTGATTAGTAGGGGTGTCAAATGTTACAAGGAGAAGGCAGGAGAATGGGGTGAGAGGGATAATAAAGCAAATATTATAGAATGGTGGAGCAGACTTGATGGGCCAAATGGCCTAATTCTGCTCCTTTTCCTGATGGTTTTCTGGTTATAGCCTTGCACTGCACTTTCTAAGTGACTGTAACACTTTAATAATGCTCATTGTTTTTCCATGTACTGATGTTCTGCAAGAACGGTGTGCAGAACAGTTTTTCACTGAGCCTCAGTACATGTAACAAAAGAAACTAGTTACTAATTACTCAGCCTACTGGTCCTGTCCCACTGACTGTCCGGGACCCCAAGCCTGGTGACGCTTCCCGCAGACCTACGGTCAAAGTTGCGGTGCCCAGTGTAGAGGAGGCTTCACCCAACCACAGAGCAGCGGAGATGATTTAGCGGTGGGTGATCACTTTAATAATAAACTGCAAAATAACAAGCCATGACAGGCTACTAAACAAAAGCGAGAACAGAGACTTAACACAACAAATCAAAGAGGTTAACTGAAGGTCAGGAGCAACTGGTTGAAGCCGGCTGGTTCAATGGGTGATAAAGGGCTGTACACGAGAGCAGGGTTTAAATAGGCTGCAGGCGATGAGTTGTAAATGAGTGGTTGGTGACTCATGTCAGCTGGGTGGAGACTGGGAGGTGGCTGTATGTGCAGGTCTGATATTTCAAGGAAGGAGGTTTTAACGAGCATCTTAAAGACCCACAGAGGGGAAACATAGGAGTGGAGACGATTAATGAAGGGTCCCAGCCCAAAACTGTCAAGAATTGTAGAAGAGGCTTGATCCAAAAGCAGATCAGTGGAGATGATTCAGTGGCGAACAGTAACTTCAATAATAGATCACAAATTAACAGGCCTTGAGGGGCCTGCAAATGAGAGAGAACAGAAGCCAAGCACAACAGGCAACAGGGTAAACTTTAGGCAGGGAGAGTAGCAGCTGGTTGAAGCCGGCTGGTTCAATGAGAGAATAAGGACGGTGGGTGAGAGCTGGGTTTAAATAGGCTGCAGGCGATGAGCCTGGAATGAGCAGCAGGTGAATCCTATTGGCTGGGTGGGGACTGGGAGATGCCTGCGTGGGCAGGTTGGGAGGCGTTAGTGGGAGCAGGCCTGACACCCAGATCAGAAAAGGATGCTCCACTTGAGTCTGTTAGTAATTTATACCAGGCTTATATTAAAAGAACGAGGAAATAAAAGACATATTCTAAAATAATGAGTAGGTGGGTTGTGATAAACCTGGAGTTAATATGTTTCTTTGCCTAGAGCCAAACAACTCTCGGCTGCAAACACACTATTTCTCCTGTTAGTCTCCATAGACTTAAAATGTATTAATGTAGCAAATTTAATTCCCTCCACGGAGACAGTGTCAGCAGCTTCTCATTAAAAACATTCATCTTACAGGTACAAACAGTGAGGGTGGGAGAGAGAGAGAGAGAGAGAGTGAGAGAGAGAGAGAGAGAGTGGGAGGGAGAGACAGACAGACAGAATGGGAAAAAGGAAGGAACAGGAGAGAGAGAGACTGAGGAGAAAGATAGTAGAGAGAGATGTGGTGAGAAAGAGACCACATAAATAGAGAGAGAGAGAGAGATGGGGAAAGAGAGGGAGAGGAGAGTTGGGGGTGAGAATGGTGAGATAGTAGAAAGAGAGGAAAAAAGGGAAATATATATATATATATATATATATATATAGAACAAGACCCTGTATTCATGGTCTGTGGTTCTGTTGTCTGAAATTGTCCTGATAAACAGATAAGAGCCATAATGTGCAGAGCCAGGGATGGATGACTGGGAATTGGGACAAAGCTAACACGTGCTTTTAGCTGGTAAGGAGGAGATGATCTGAGTGGATTCTATTTGCATCGTAAATATCTGCATCACCACATCCCAACTCTACCTGAACCCTCCATTACACTTTAGCATCTGTTGGACAGATATTTCTCAAGAGCACAAGGAGACAGGAGCAGGCCATTTGGCCCATCACACCTGCCCCACAATTCAATATGACCATGGCTGATCTATTCTGGCCTTAACTTCTTCTCTGTACCAATTCCTGAAAGCCCTCAATGTCCCAATCCTTCAAATCTATCTCTACCTTAAATGTATCAAATGACCCTGACCTCCACCATCCCTGGAGGCTGTGAATTCCAGATTTTCACCTCCTTCCATAAGTAGGTTTCTACGTATCTCAGTTTGAACTGACTGGTCCCATACATCCCATATTCGTGACTCTGTCACTACTGAAAACATCTCAACATGAACTCCCATGAATTCCCTTAGGACTTTGAATAAGTTTGTCACTCATTCTTCTAAGACCCAAGGAGTAGAACATAACATAGTCTGGCACAATGCAAACCCTTTGGCTTATGATGCTGTGCCAACCTTGTAACTTACTCAGAGATCAATCCAACCCTTCCCTCTTACATAACTCTCCATTTTTCTAATATCCATGATCTTATCTAGGAGGGTCTTAAATGTCCCTAATTTATCAGCTTTTACCACCACCCCTGGAAGGGTATTCCATGGACCCATCACCTTCTGTGTAATAAAACTATCTCTGACATTCCCCTGGCACACCAGTTGTGAGATGGAGAGCTGGGAAGGTTCTGGCATAAAATGGAGACACTGCCTAGCGGAGCGGTCATCAAAGAAGTGGTCATCGTCAGAGTGGCCTGAGTCCGAGTGGTAGGGCTTTGGCTCATTCGGGCTTTGGCGAAAGTGGGCTTCGGCGAGGTAAGTGGGTAAGTGGACTTCGTTTTTTTCCCTTGCATTTTTTTTTGGAGGAACAGAGAGCATGTCTGTAAGGTTAGTACTTCGCTCTGGGTGTCAGATGTGGGAATCCTGGGAATCTTCCAGTCTCCCAGATGGCTGCGTCTACGCCAGGTGCACCAAGATGCAGTTTCTGAGAGACCGTGTTGGGGATCTGGAGCTGCAGCTTGATGACCTACAGCTTATTAGGGAAAGTGAGCAGGAGATAACGAGGAGCTACAAGGAGTTAGTCACCCTGAGGCTGCAGGAGTTAGACAAGTGGGTGACTGTCAGGGAAGGGATGGGAAGAGCTCAGATAGTAGAGAGCACCCCTGTGGCCATCCCTCCCAGTAATCGTTATCTTGTTTTGGATGCTGTTGAGGGGGGGTGACCTGACAGAGGACGATCCTGGCGATCGGGTGTCTGGCACTGAGCCTGGTTCGGTGGTGCAGAAGGGAGAGAAGAAGATGAGGAATATGGTAGTCATAGGGGATTCCATAGTGAGGGGAACAGACAGGAGGTTCTGTTAGCCTGATAGAGATATCAGCATGGTGTGTTGCCTCCCAGGTGCCAGGGTACGGGATGTCTCGGATCGGGTGCAGAGTATTCTGAAGGGAGAGTGAACAGCTAGAAGTCTTGGTACATATTGGTACCAATGACAGGTAGAGAAAGAGAGGAGGTTCTGAAGAGAGAATTCAGGGAGTTGGGTAGGAAGCTGAAAAGCAGGACCTCCAGGGTAGTAATCTCGGGATTGCTGCTTGTGCCACGTGCTAATGAGCGCAAGAATAGCATCATCAGGCGTATTAATGCATGGCTGAGAGACTAGTGTAGGGGACATGGCTTTGGGTTCCTGGACCATAGGGGCCTGTTCTGGGAGAAGTACAACCTGTGAAAAAAGGACGGGTTACACCTGAACCCAAAGGGGTTCAATATCCGAGCAGGCAGGTTTAATAGAGCTGTTCGGGAGGGTTTAAACTAAATTGGCAGGGGGATGGGAACCAGAGTGATAGGGCTGAGGAAGGGTAAAACAGAAATAAATCAAAGATAGTTTGCAGCAGAGATGATAGAAAGGATAGGCAGGAGACAGGCATAATCACAGCCAGCAGGATGAGTTACAAGGCAATAGAGGCATGGTGCTGTTAAAACAGAAAGAAACAAATACTGGACTGAAATTGTTATATGTGAATGCATGCAGCATAAGAGATAAAATGGATGATCTTGAAATTCAGCTATAGATTGGCAAGTATGACATTGTGGCCATTTCTGAAACTTAGCTAAAGGATGGGTGCCATTGGGAACGGAACGCCCAAGGATATACAGTGTATTGGAAAGATAGGTTAGTAGCCAGAGGGGTGCTGTGACCCTGTGTATAAGAAATACTATTAAATCATTAGAAAGGGATGACATAGGATCGGAAAGTGTAGAGTCTTGGAAGGGTTGAGTTAAGAAATGACAAGGGTAAAAGGATCCTAATGGCAGTTGTATACGTGCCTCCAAACAGCAGCTGGGGTGTGGATAACAAATTACAGCAGGAGATAGAAAAGGTGTGTCAGAAGGGCAATGTCATGATAATCGTTGGGGATTTTAACATGAAAGTGGATTGGGAAAACTAGGTCAGTACTGGACCTCGAGAGAGAATTTGTAGAATGTCTAAGGGATGGGTTTTTAGAACAGCTTGTTGTTGAGCCCACTAGGGGATCGGCTGTGCTGGACTGGATGTTGTGCAATAATCCAGAGGTGATAAGAGAGCTTAAGGTTAAGGAACCCTTAGGGAACAGTGGTCACAATATGATCGATTTCACTTTGAAATTTGAGAAGGAGAAGTTAAATTCCAGTGTGTCAGTATTTCAGTGGAATAAGGGAAATTACAATGGCATGAGAGGGGAACTGGCCAAGGTTGACTGGAAAGGGACACTAGCAGGAAGGACAGCAGAGCAGCAATGGCTGGAGTTTCTGCGAAAAATGAGGGAAGTGCAAGACAGATATACTCCAAAAAAGAAGAAATTTTCGAATAGAAGAAGGACACTACCGTGGCTGACAAGTGAAGTCAGAGCCAAAGTAAAAGCAAAAGAGAGGGCATACAAGGAAGCCAAAGCCAGTGGGAAGATTGAGGACTGGGAGGCTTGTAAAAACTTGCAGAAGGAAACTAAAAAGTCATTAGGAAGGAAAAGATGAATTATGAAAGGAAGCTGGTGACTAATATCAAAGAAGATACTAAAAGCTTTTTGAGGTATATAAAAGGTAAAGAGAGTCGAGGGTAGATATAGGAAAAATTAAAAATTATGCTGGAGATACTGTAATGAGAGACGTAGAGATGGCAAAGGAACTGAATATCAGTCTTCACAGTGGAAGACATCTGCAGTATACTGGACGTTCTAGAGTGTCAGGGAAGTGAAGTATGTGCAGTGAAAATTATGACTGAGAGGTGCTAAGGAATCTTAATGGTCTGAGGGTGGATAAATCTCCTTGACCTGATGGAATGCACCCTCGAGTTCTGAAGGAAGTAGATGGAGAAATTGCGGAGACATTAACAAAGATCTTTCAAAATTCAATAGATTCTGGCATTGTACCGGATGACTGGAAAATTGTATATGTTTCTCCGCTATTTAAGGAAGGTGGGAGGCAGCAGAAAGGAAACTTTCTGTTAGCCTGACATCAGTGGTTGGGAATTTGCTGGAATTGAAAGTTAGGGATGAGATTATGGAATACTAGGAGGCACATGACAAGGTAGGCCAAAGCCAGCATGGTTTCCTGAAAGGAAAATCCTGCCTGATAAACCTATTTTTTGAGGAAATTGCAAGCAGGGTAGACAAAGGAGATGCAGTAGATATGGTGTACTTGGATTTTCAGAGGCCTTTGACAAGGTGCCGCACATGAGGCTGCTTAGCAAGGTAAGATCCCATGGAGTTACAGGGAGTTACTAGCATGGGTGGAACATTGACTGGTTGGCAAAAAGCAGAGAGTGGGAATAAAGGGATCCTATTCTGGCTGGCTGCTGGTTACCAGTGGAGTTCCACAGGGGCTGGTGTTGGGACCACTGCTTTTTATGATGCATGTCAATGATTTGGACTATGGGATTAATGGATTTGTGGCTAAATTTGCTGATGATACAAAGATTGGTTGAGGAGTGAGTAGTGTTGAGGAAGCAGAGAGCCAGTAGAAAGATTTATGTCATTTAGGGGAACAGGCAAAGTAGTGGCAAATGAAATACAATGTTGGAAAGTGTATGGTCATGCACTTTGATAGAAGAAATAAATGGGCAGACTATTATTTAGATGGGAGCGAATTCAAAATGCAGAGGTGCAACGGGACTTGGGAGTACTTGTGCAGGATACCCTAAAGGCTAACCTCTGGGTTGAGTCGGTGGTGAAGAAGGCAAATGCAATGTTGACATTCATTTCTAGAGGTATAGAATGTAACAGCAGGGATGTGATGTTGAGGCTCTATAAGTCACTCATGAGACCACACTTGGAGTATTGTGTGCAGTTTTGAGCTCCTTATTTTAGAAGGAATATACTGACATCCGAGAGGGTTCAGAGAAGATTCACGAGAATGATTCCAGGAATGAAAGGGTTACCGTATGAGGACCGTCTGGCAGCTCTTGGGCTGTATTCCCTGGAGTTCAGGAGAATGAGGGGGGGATCCCATAGAAACATTCTGAGTGTTAAAAGGCCTGAACATATCAGATATGGCAAAGTTATTTTCCATGGTAGGGGAGTCCAGGACCAGAGGGCACAACTTCAGGATTGAAGGACATCCATTTCAAACAGAGATGTGGAGAAATTACTTTCGTCAGAGGGTGGTAAATCTGTGGAATTTGTTGCCACCAGTCGCTGTGGAGGCCAAGTCATTGGGTGCATTTAAGGCAGAGATAAATAGGCTCTTGATTAATAATTAGCCAGGGCATCAAAGGGTATGGGGAGAAGGCAAGAGAGTGGGGATGACTGGAAAAATTTGATCAGCCCATGATTGAATGGTGGAGCAGACTCAATAGACAATAGACAATAGGTGCAGGAGTAGGCCATTCGACCCTTTGAGCCAGCACCGCCATTCACTGTGATCATGACTGATCATCCACAATCAGTATCCAGTTCCTGCCTTATCCCCATAACCTTTGATTCTGCTATCTTTAAGAGCTCTATCCATCTCTTTCTTGAAAGCATCCAGAGACTTGGCCTCCACAGCCTTCTACGGCAGAGCATCCCATATATCTACCACTCTCTGGGTGAAAAAGTTTTTCCTCAACTCCGTTCTAAATGGCCTACCCCCTATTCTTAAACTGTGGCTTCTGGTTCTTGGCTCACCCATCAGCGGGAACATGCTTCCTGCCTCCAGCATGTCCAATCCCTTAATAATCTTATATGTTTCAATAGGATCCCCTCTCAGCCTTCCAAATTCCAGAGTATACAAGCCCAATCACTCCAATCTTCAACATATGGCAGTCCCGCCATCCTGGGAATTAACCTTGTGAACCTACGCTGCACTCTCTCAATAGCAAGAATGTCCTTCCTCAAATTTGGAGCCCAAAACTGCACACAGTACTCCAGTTGTGGTCTCACCAGGGCCCTGTACAGCTGCAGAAGGACCTCTTTGCTCTTATACTCAATTCCCCTTGTAATGAAGGCCAGCATGCCATTAGCTTTCTTCACTGCCTGCTGTACTTGCATGCATGCTTTCAGTGACTGATGAACAAGGACACCTAGATCTCATTGTACTTCCCCTTTTCCTAACTTGACACCATTCAAATAGTAATCTGCCTTCCTGCTCTTGCTACCAAAGTGGATAACCTCACACTTATCCACATTAAACTGCATCTGCCATGCATCTGCCCACTCACCCAGCCTGTTCAAGTCACCCTGAATTCTCATAACATCCTCCTCACATTTCACACTGCCACCCAGTTTTGTGTCATCGGCAAATGTGCTAATGTTACTTTTAATTCCCTCATCTAAATCATTAATATATATTGTAAACAGCTGCGGTACCAGCACTGAACCCTGCGGTACCCCACTGGTCACCGCCTGCCATTCCGAAAGGGACCTGCTAATCGCTACTCTTTGTTTTCTGTCAGCCAGCCAATTTTCAATCCATGTCAGTACTCTGCCCCCAATACCATGTGCCCTAATTTTGCCCACTAATCTCCTATGTGGGACTTCATCAAAGTCCAGGTACACTACATCCACTGGCTCTCCCTTTTCCATTTTCATAGTTACATCCTCAAAAAATGACTCCATGGGCCAAATGGCCTACTTCTGCTCCTATATCTTTTTTTTCTGGCATGTGCCTGTGTGCATGCAAGTCTGTGCGTGTGTGTCTGTGTCTGCGTGCGTGCGTCCGTGATGATGTCTTTTTCATGGCTTTTACAAGGCGCGGGGCGAGAGAGAGACTGTGTGGTGAGCCACTCCTCACACAGACATCTTCACAGTCTTTTTCCCTTTTTTTTATGAGGTCGAGTTGCGATCCCGACACTCAACCCAGCACGGATGGAAAGCGTACTCGGGAGCGGACCCGACTGGTTTTGGACCTGGGAACCTCCGCTCCCGGGTCTGGTGCTGATGTCATTGCTCCACCAGCCGGCCCCTGCTCCTATATCTTATGGTCTTATAGTCTTATACTTTCTTCCAAACACTTTAGTTATGCCATCTCTCATTAGCCTCTGCCTTGGGAAAATGTCTCTGGCTGTCTACTCTATCTATGCCTAATTTACACCTCTATCAAGTCACCTCCAAAGAGAAAATCCCTAGCTCGCTCAACCTTTTCTCATAAAACATGCTCTCTAATCCAGGCAGCATCCTGGCAAATCTCTTCTTCACCCTCTCTAAAGCTTCCTCGTCCTTCCTATAGTGATGTGACCAGAACTGAACACAGTCCTCCAAGCGTGAGCTAACCAGGGTTTTATAGAGCTGCAACATTATCTTACGGCTCTTGGACTCAATCCCCCCGACTAATGAAGGCCAACTTACCATGCACTTTCTTAACCACTCTATCAACCCTCACTAACCGATGGGTAACTACCAAAGGTTCATCAATATTGTATTCGCCACCCTTCTGAATTTTGTTTCCACGTTGGCTAATGTTAAACTCAGAGGTTAACGCTATTTGTCACGCATATCAAAACATCAGAAAAAAACAGTGAAACAAGTCATTTGCTTTAATGACCAAGGCAGTCTGAGGATGTGCCGAGGGCAGCCCGCAAGAGTTGTCATGTTTCCAACACCAACATAGCATGCCAGTAACTCACCAACCTTAACCTGTACGTCTTTGGACTGTGGGAGGAAACCGGAGCACCTGGAGGAAACCAACATGGTCTCAGGGAGAACGTACAAACTCCTTACAGACAATGGTGGGATTCTGGTTTAGGATGAAACTGGTGAACCTCAGTGAATTTCAGCTGGTGGTCAATGAAACAAGGAAGACAACTAACTTCTTTGTTAATCACTCTTTTTCTGGCAAACAATCATTGCAAGTGATAGTCTGTACCTTTTCTTTGGACTTGGAGGAATTTCGATGTGGCAGAACCATAGCGTGGTGAGGCCACGGGCCCATCACCAAGAGCAAGGAAGACCCGAGGTTCAATTGATTTAAGCACCGGGTCGAATTGGAAAGGTCAGGTACAGGGTGGCGGGGTCCAGGCAGTGGAGCGTATTGAGGTGACTGGGCCAGATTGAAAAGGTCAGGGTGTCAGGGCCTGAGGTGAGGGATGGGCTGATTCAGCTTGCTACTCCACGAAGCTTACTCAGCTCTGCACTGAACCAGGCCTCTATGGACGGACCCCCTTTCTGAACTTCAGGTCAGAATGCTGCTTGCTTGCTTTTATTGTTTGCATGATTTGGTTTATCTTCTCTGATGTTTGACAGTCTTTTTTAATAGGTTCTTTTTGGTTTCTTTGTTTTGTGGCTGCCTGTTAGGAGATGATTCTCAAGGTTGCATACTTTGATAATACTTTATTATGAACTTTGATAATAAAAGTACATCGAACTTTAATAATAAAAGTACAACTTCCCAGCTCTTTGTCAATAAAAGCACTTTGATAATACTTTTTATTTTGTACTTTGATAATAAAAGTACATGGAACTTTGATAATAAGAGTACAACTTCCCAGCTCTTTACTTCACCCCTCCCCCTCTGGTTTCACCTATCACCTATCACCTTGTACTTCTTCCTCCCCTCCCCCCACCTTCTTTCTCTGACTTCTCGTCTTCTTTTCCAGTCCTGATGAAGGGTCTTGGTCCGAAACGTCAAATCTTTTCCATAGATGCTGCCTGACCTGCTGAGTTCCTCTAGTGTTGTGTGTGTGTTGCTCTAGATTAACAGTATCTGCAGATTTTCTCGTGTTGGTACATGGAATGTGCTGCCAGGGCTGGTGGTAGAAACAGATACATTAGGGACATTTAAGAAACTCTTAGATAGGTACATGGATGATAGAAATATGGAGGACTATGTAGGAAGAAAGGTTAGATCAACCTTAGAACAGGTTAAGAGGCTGGCACAGTATCATGGGCCAAAGGGCCTGAACTGTGCTGTACTGTTCCATGTCCACATTCTGTGTTCTGTGTTCCACGTTCTATGTTCCGTGTTCTGTGTTTGACGTTCTATGTTCTACATTCTAATACAGTACAATCCCTGAATCCCTTTGCCCGAGCTGAGACTCCTCCCCCCCCAACCCCAGGGGAAACCTCTTCACCCAGCAACCTTCTGATATAGGACCAGTAGCACCACGAAGGATCCCACCCACCCTGCTCACGAACTGTTTGTCCCACTCCCATCAGGAAGAAGGCTACATAGCATCCACGGCAGGACTTGCCCCAAGCAGTAAGACTGGTCAACACCTCCACCCACTAACCCACCCGTCCACACCCCCAACCACCACTACTTTATCATTTCCTGTCTGTCACCTTATGTACAGACACTCCTGTGCCGAGTGTCACTTTATGGATGTATAATTGATCAATGTATAGTATTTATATTTGTATTTGTATTATGTATTGATATTTATTGTATTTTTATATTGTTGTGTTCTTTATCCTTTGTGGGATTTTTTTGTGGTACATCGGATCCTGAATAACAATTATTTTGTTTTCATGGAATCATAGAGTCATAGAAAAATACAGCGCAGAAACAAGCCATTCGGCCCTTCTAGTCCATGCTGAAATCATTTAACTCCCATTGACCTGCACTGGGACCATAGCCCTCCATACCCTTACCATCTACTTCCCTTAAACGTTGAAATCAACTCCGCATCCACCACTTGTGCTGGCAGCTCGTTCCACACTCTCACCACCCCCTGAGTGAAGAAGTTTCCTCTCATGCTCCCCTTCAACTTCTCACCTTTCACCCTTAACCCATGACTGTAGTTGTAGTCCCACCCAACCTCAGTGGAAAAAGTCTGCATGGATTTACCCTATCTATAGTCCTCATAATTTTGTAAACTTCTATCAAATATCCTCTCAATCAATCATCTACGTTCTAAGGAATAAAGTCCTAACACTTCGCCTTACACTTGTAAACAGAAAATAGCATTAAACAACGCTCCCTGTTTTGGTGAGCTTGAATTTGGGTCCTCAAACTCTCCCTTTCTTCTTAGTATCCAACAACTTCCTTCTCCCAGAAACCTCTCTGTTTGTGACAAAGATCAGCAAATTTTATTTCCTGAATTCTTACATTTTTTTTCCCCGAGGTGAAACAACAATTATTTTGGAAACTCTGAACCTCCTTGAAGCAAATCTGCTTTCTCCATCTGGTATGGTGTCTTGGGAATTGTGTGTGTGAAAAACTCATTAGCTCTGTACACAGAAAGTAGCTTGACATATTTCTTTCAGTTGTGAATCTTAGCATCTTTGCCAAACTCCGTGAAACAAATTATATTTAACCAGATTTTGTACCTTTGCAAAATTTAGGCCTGGAGGTGCAACAAGAACAAAGGCTGCAGAAAACACTCAGCAGGTCAAACAGTATCTGTGGTGAGAGAAACAATATTTGTGTTTCTGTAGAACTGGGAATAGTTAGGGAGATGTACAGTACATTGAACCATACAGTGTAAAGCACTGTTTGCATCAGATCAAATCAGCGAGGATGTGCTGGGGGCAGCCCACAAGTGTCGCCAAGTTTCCAGTGCCAACAAAGCATGCCTACAACTCACTACTTGCAATGTTAGCATTCATTTCCAGAGGACTAGAATGTAAAAGCAATAGAAGGGTGTCCTTTTTGAACAGAGATGAGAGGAATTTCTCTAGCCAGAGAGTGGTGTGGAGACCAAGTTATTGGGTGTATTTAAGGTAGAGGTTGATTGCCTTCACAGCTACATGTGATAACAAATTCCACAAATACACCATCCTCTGGCTAATAAAATTACTCTGCATCTCTGTTTTAAATGGACAGTCCTCTATCCTGAGGCGGTGCCCTCTTGTTCTAGACTCCCTCACCACGGGAAACATCCTTTCCACATCTACTCTGTCTAGACCTTTCAACATTCTAAAGGTTGCAATGAGATCCCCCTCATCCCTCCAAATTCCAATGAGTATAGACCCAAAGCCATCAAACATTCCTTGTATGATAACCCTTTCATTCCCGGAATCATCCTTGTGAACCACCTTAGAATCTGCTGCAATGTCAGCACATCTTTTCTTAGATAAGAAGCCCCAAACTGTTTACGATACTCAAGCTGAGGTCTCACCTGTGCCTCATAAAGCCTCAGCATTATATCCCTGCTTTTGTATTCTAGACCTTTTGAAATGAATGTTAACATTGCATTTGCCATCCTCACCACTGACTCTACTTGCAAGTTGACCTTTAGAGTGCTCTGCACAAGGACTCCCAACTCCCTTTGCATCTCAGATTTTTGGATTTTTCCCGTTTAGAAAATAGTCTGCACGTTTATTACTACTACCAAAGTGCATGACCATGCATTTTTCAACATTGTATTTAATTTGCCTCTCTCTTTGTCACAATGGGGGCACTGGTAGCGGACCCAAATGCAAGACACAGGCATTGAAGTACAAGGAACAGGACTTGACTAGAGTAGGGACGTGACAGGATACAGACAAGGAGCAGGGACAAGAACACAGACTTGGGCTAGGACAAGGAACTAAGAACTAGGAGCTTGGGCTAGGGAGAGTGGGACCAGGTCTAGAAACCATAGACTAGGAGACAAAGCTTGAACTCCGAGCCAGAGACTGGACAAGGACCCAGAACCTGGGTCTTGCCTCGGGCTCGGACCCCAGAACCAGGCAAGGACATGACATGGCTTCAGGACAGGACGTGGCTGGGGTCTAGAGGCCTAAGCTTGGAGATGGGCTGGGGTCCTGGCTCTTGAGGCTTTCAGGCTGGGGTCTTGGCTCTTGAGGCTTGCAGGCTGGGGTCTTGGGTCTTGAGGCTTGAGGCTGAGATCTTGGCTCTTGAGGCTTGCAGGCTGGGGTCTTGGGTCTTGAGGCTTGAGGCTGAGGTCTTGGCTCTTGAGGCTTGAGGCTGGGGTCTTGGGTCTTGAGGCTTGAGGCTGGGGTCTTGGGTCTTGGAATGCGGAGGCTGATAACTCGGAGGCTGGGGCTCGGAGACAGATTGGGAACTGTACATCAACATGGAGCCTGGACTTATCCTTAGACGAGCTGGGACTCAGCTTCGTCTCCACACCAAGGTGGGACAGGTCCCTCTGTCAGGTAACGGCAGAATGGCCTGACTTCCCCCACGGAGGCAAGGACAAGACAAGACAAACACCGAAGAATGACAGACAGTTCCATCTCTGCATCGGGGAAGCTCCGAGTCTCAGTTCAGTCAGCAACCTCAGCTAGCTATGGAAGCAGCCAGATCCCTACCTAGCTCGGAGTAGCTGGCAGCCACTCAGCTGGCCCGGGAAACAGTTGAATCCATACCACAAAGATGGCTCCAACTACCAACAGCAAGGCTCCATGAAACGATGGTTCTCTAACGTGGCCTAAAGATGGGAAGTGGCCGCTCTAGCCTTCCACTGGCAGGTTGCTCCCAGGGGACCTTGACAAGACAAACCAGCCGCCCACACTCAACCCCAAGGCTACTTATATTCCAAGCCCCAAGTTGGGAATCAGGTACCTATGATCAACTCAAACAAAACAAGGGACAGCTGGAAGACCCGGAGTCCTGAGTCCACAGACCGGACCACGAACTGGAATGTGAACTTCATGGACGGGACCATGACACTCTTGCCCATTCTCCTAATCTGTCTAAGTCCTCCTGCATCCTACCTGTTTCCTCAACACTACCTTCCCCTCCACCAATCTTTATATCATCTGCACACTTGGAACAAGGCCATCTATTCCATCATCTAAGTCATTGATATACAGCATAAAAAGAAGTGGTCCCAACACCAACCCCTGCGGAGCACACTAGCCACTGACAGCCAACTTGAAAAGAATCCTTTTATTCCCACTCACTGCCTCCTACCAATCAGCCAATGCTCTAACCATGTTAGTAACTTTCCTGTAATACCATGGGCTCTTAACTTGGTTAGCAGTCTCATGTGTGGCACCTTGTGAAAGGCCTTCTGAAAGTCCAAATATACAACATCCACTGCATCCTGTTTATCTATCCTACTTGTAATCTCCTCAAAGAATTCCAACAGGTTTGTTAGGCAAGATTTTCCCTGAAGGAAACCATGCTGACTTTGTCCTATCTTGTCCTGTGTCACCAAGTACTCCATAATCTTATCCTTAACAATCGACTCCAACATCTTCCCAACCACTGAGGTCAGGCTACCTATAATTTCCTTTCTGCTGCCTTCCTCCTTTCTTAAAGAGTAGAGTGACATTTACAACTTTTCCATAGTCTGGCACCATGCCAGAGTCCAATGATTTTTGAAAGATCATTACTAATGTCTCCACAATTTCTACCGCTACCTCTTTCAGAACGCTAGGGTGCAGTTCATCTGGTCTGGATGACTTATGTACCTTTAGATCTTTCAGCTTTTTGAGCACCTTCTCCCTTGTAATAGTAACTGTACTCACTTCTCTTCCCCCATACCCTTCAACATCTGGCACACTGCTGGTGCCTTCCACAATAAAGATTGATGCAAAATACTCATTTAGTTCATCTGCCATCTCCTTGTTCCTTATTATTATTTCTCTGGCCTTATTTTTTTAGCAGTCCCGTATCCACTCTCATCTCTCTTTTATCCACTTCGATATTGTGTGCTAGCTTTCTTTCATATTTCATCTTGTCCTTCCTAATGATTCTTTTTGTTGTTTTCTGGAGGTTTTTGAAAGCTTCCCAATCCTCTATCTTCCCGCTAATTTTTGCTTTGTTTTTTGCCCTCTCCTTTGCTTTTACATTGGCTTTGATTTCACTTGTTAGCCGCAGTTGTACTATTTTGCCACTTGAGTGTTTCTTTGTTTTTGGAATGCATTTATCCTGCACCTTCCTTACTTTTCCCAGTAACTCAAGCCATTGATGCTCTGCTGTCATTCCTGCCAACATCTCCTTCCAATTTACTTTGGCCAACTGCTCTCTCATACCACTGTCATTTCCTTTACTCCACTGAAATACTGCTGTGTTAGACTTTATTTTCTCCCTATCAAATATAAAGTTGAACTCAATCATGTTGTGATCACTGCCTCCTGAGGGTTCTTTTACCTTAAGCTCCCCAATCGCCTCCAGTTCATTACATAACACCCAATCCAGTATAGCTGATCCCCTCGTAGGCTCAACAACAAACTTGCTCTAAAAAGCAATTCATTCAACAAACTCACTCTCTTGAGATCCATTACCGATCTGATTTTCCCAATTGAACTCATGTAAAATCTCCCGTGACTATAATAACGCTGTTCTTTTGATGTGCCTTTTCTATTTCTCATTCCATTATGTGGTCCATATCCCAGCTACCGCTGGGAGGCCTGAATATAACTGCCATCACAGTCTTTCTACTCCTGCAGTTTCTTAACTCAACCCACAAGGATTCAACATCTTTCAATCCTATGTCACATCTTTCTATTGATTTGATGCCATTCTTTACCAGCAGAGCCCCCTCTGCCTACCTTCCTATCCCTCTGATACAATGTGTAACCTTGGACATTCAGCTCCCAACTACAACCATCCTTCAGCCACGATTCAGTGATGGCCACAACACCATACCCAACAATCTGTAATAGTGCAACAAGATCATCCACCTTACTTCTTCTACTCCATGCATTGAGATATAACACTTTGAGTACTGTATTTGCTACCCTTTTTGATTCTGCATCCCTAATGCACTGATACTTACCCTGCTGGCAACAATTTTGTCCCATCATCAGTCTGCCCTTCCTGAACGTCTGACCACACACTATCTTTGCTTTTTTACCATCTGTCCCATCCTGCATTCCTTCACTCTGGCTCCCACCTCCCTGCCAAATTAGTTTAAACCCTCCCCAACAGCTCTAACAAACCTGCCTGCGAGAATATTGGCCCTCCTCAGGTTCAGAAGCAACCTGTCACTTTTGTACATGTCATACCCTTCCCAGAAGAGTTCTCAATGATCCAAGAACTTGAAACCCTGCCCCCTGGACCAGCTTCTCAGCCATGCATTTATCTGCCATATTATCTTGTTTCTATCCTCACTGGCACGCGGCACAGGCAGCAATCCAGAAATTACTACCCTGGAGGTCCTGCTTCTCAGCTTTCTACCTAGCTCTCCAAATTCTCTCTTCAGTACCTCTTTGCTTTTCCTTCCTGTATCATTGGTACCAATATGTACCAAGACATCTGGCTGCTCTCCTTCACCTCCAAAATGCTTTGGACGCAATCCGAGATGTCCCTGCCCCTCGTACCTAGGAAGCAACATACCATCCGGGTGTCCCCATTCATGTCCACAGAATCTCCTGTCTGTTCCTCTGACTATTGAGGGGAGGGAACGGGAAACACCGGAGAGACATTCTGTCATGATCAATAAACCAATTGTTTGGAATCAAATGACTTTGCCTGGTGTCTCAGGGCTGGGTTTGTCTGCACTTGCATCAACTCCATCCCGACACTCCTTCACTGCCACCCATCCCATACCCTCCTGTGGCTATTCCCAACATCCTTTGCTCCCGCTGTATTTACAAACTCGCTCTCTGCTCTACATTGACAAGTACAGTACTGTGCAAAATTCTTAGGCACCCTAACTATACGGGAATGTATGCGGGATGGTTTTTTGAACCATCATGTCGAGGAACCAACTAGAGAGCAGGCTATTCAGGACTGGGTTTTGAGCAATGAGGAAGGGTTAATTAGCAATCTTGTCGTGAGAGGCCCCTTGGGTAAGAGTGACCATAATATGGTGGAATTCTTCATTAAGATGGAGAGTGACATAGTTAATTCAGAAACAAAGGTTCTGAACTTAAAGAGGGGTAACTTTGAAGGTATGAGACGTGAATTAGCTAAGATAGACTGGCAAATGACACTTAAAGGATTGACGGTGGATATGCAATGGCAAGCATTTAAAGGTTGCATGGATGAACTACAACAATTGTTCATCCCAGTTTGACAAAAGAATAAATCAAGGAAGGTAGTGCACCCGTGGCTGACAAGAGAAATTAGGGATAGTATCAATTCCAAAGAAGAAGCATACAAATTAGCCAGAGAAAGTGGCTCACCTGAGGACTGGGAGAAATTCAGAGTTCAGCAGAGGAGGACAAAGGGCTTAATTAGGAAGGGGAAAAAAGATTATGAGAGAAAACTGGCAGGGAACATAAAAACGGACTGTAAAAGCTTTTATAGATATGTAAAAAGGAAAAGACTGGTAAAGACAAATGTAGGTCCCCTACAGACAGAAACAGGTGAATTGATTATGGGGAGCAAGGACATGGCAGACCAATTGAATAATTACTTTGGTTCTGTCTTCACTAAGGAGGACATAAATAATCTTCCAGAAATAGTAGGGGACAGAGGGTCCAGTGAGATGGAGGAACTGAGCGAAATACATGTTAGTAGGGAAGTGGTGTTAGGTAAATTGAAGGGATTGAAGGCAGATAAATCCCCAGGGCCAGATGGTCTGCATCCTAGAGTGCTTAAGGAAGTAGCCCAAGAAATAGTGGATGCATTAGTGATAATTTTTCAAAACTCGTTAGATTCTGGACTAGTTCCTGAGGATTGGAGGGTGGCTAATGTAACCCCACTTTTTAAAAAAGGAGGGAGAGAGAAACCGGGGAATTATAGACCGGTTAGCCTAACGTCGGTGGTGGGGAAACTGCTGGAGTCAGTTATCAAAGATGTGATAACAGCACATTTGGAAAGCGGTGAAATCATTGGACAAAGTCAGCATGGATTTGTGAAAGGAAAATCATGTCTGACGAATCGCATAGAATTTTTTGAGGATGTAACTAGTAGAGTGGATAGGGGAGAACCAGTGAATGTGGTATATTTGGATTTTCAAAAGGCTTTTGACAAGGTCCCACACAGGAGATTAGTGTACAAACTTAAAGCACACGGTATTGGGGGTAAGGTATTGGTGTGGGTGGAGAATTGGTTAGCAGACAGGAAGCAAAGAGTGGGAATAAACGGGACCTTTTCAGAATGGCAGGCGGTGACTAGTGGGGTACCGCAAGGCTCAGTGCTGGGACCCCAGTTGTTTACAATATATATTAATGACTTGGATGAGGGAGTTAAATGCAGCATCTCCAAGTTTGCGGATGACACGAAGCTGGGTGGCAGTGTTAGCTGTGAGGAGGATGCTAAGAGGATGCAGAGTGACTTGGATAGGTTGGGTGAGTGGGAAAATTCATGGCAGATGCAATTTAATGTGGATAAATGTGAAGTTATCCACTTTGGTGGCAAAAATAGGAAAACAGATTATTATCTGAATGGTGACCGATTAGGAAAAGGGGAGGTGCAACGAGACCTGGGTGTCATTGTACACCAGTCATTGAAAGTGGGCATGCAGGTACAGCAGGCGGTGAAAAAGGTGAATGGTATGCTGGCATTTATAGCGAGAGGATTCGAGTACAGGAGCAGGGAGGTACTACTGCAGTTGTACAAGGCCTTGGTGAGACCACACCTGGAGTATTGTGTGCAGTTTTGGTTCCCTAATCTGAGGAAAGACATCCTTGCCATAGAGGGAGTACAAAGGAGGTTCACCAGATTGATTCCTGGGATGGCAGGACTTTCATATGAAGAAAGACTGGATGAACTGGGCTTGTACTTGTTGGAATTTAGAAGATTGAGGGGGGATCTGATTGAAACGTATAAAATGCTAAAGGGATTGGACAGGCTAGATGCAGGAAGATTGTTCCCGATGTTGGGGAAGTCCAGAACAAGGGGCCACAGTTTGAGGATAAAGGGGAAGCCTTTTAGGACCGAGATTAGGAAAAACTTCTTCACACAGAGAGTGGTGAATCTGTGGAATTCTCTGCCACAGGAAACAGTTGAGGCCAGTTCATTGGCTATATTTAAGAGGGAGTTAGATATGGCCCTTGTGGCTACGGGGATCAGGGGCTATGGAGGGAAGGCTGGGGCGGGGTTCTGAGTTGGATGATCAGCCATGATCATAATAAATGGCGGTGCAGGCTCGAAGGGCCGAATGGCCTACTCCTGCACCTATTTTCTATGTTTCTATACAGTATATGTAGCTAGGACTCCGAAGACTGGCCCCTGTCCATGACTTGTTGACTTCCTTCAGGGTTTTGTTGGAGCTCCCTCAACATATTTGGTCAACACACACAGAATGTTGGAGGACATCAACAGTTCAGGCAGCATCTATGGAGAGGATTAAACAGTTGTTGTTTGTCTACCATGTTAATTCCAATTCCAATTTCCATTCCTACATGTTGGTCCATGGCCTCCACTTCTGCCACGATGATGCCACTCTTAGGATGGAGGTGCAACACCTCATATTCCATGTAGGTAGCCTCCAACATGAAAGCATGACATCGATTTCTCATTCCAGTAATTTGTTCCTCTCCTCCTTCCCTCTTCTTCTATTCCCCACTCTGACCTCTTATCTCGTCTCATCTGCCTCTGGTGCCCCTCCTTCTTCCCTTTCTCCTATGGTCCACTGTCCTCTCCTATCAGGTTCCTTCATCTTCAGTCCTTTACCTCTTCCACCTATCACCTCTCAGCTTCTTAATTCTTCCCCCTTCCCCCACCCAGCCACCTCACTTGCCTCCTCTGTCACCTATGACATGTTGAAACTGGAGAGGGTTCAAAGGAGGTTCATGAAAATGATTCCAGGATCGAATGGCTTGTCATATGAAGAGTGTTTGATGGCTCTGGGCCTGTCCACACTGGAATTCAGAAGAAAGAGGGGAGATCTCATTGAAACCTATGAATGTGAAAGGCCTTGATAGAGTGGATGTGGAGAGATGTTTCCTATGTTTCCTAAGTCTAAGACCAGCTTCAGAATAGAGGAGTGTCCTTTTAGAATGGAGGTGAGGAGGAATTTCTTTAGCCATAGCATGGTGCTGTGGCGGCCAAGTCTTTAAGGCAGGGATTGATAGATTCTTGATTGGTCAGAGCGTGACGTGATATGTGGAGAAGGCTGGAGATTGAGGTTGAGAGGGAAATTGGATCAGCCATGATGAAATGGCGGAGCAGACTCAATGCGCCAAATGACCTAATTCTGCTCCTATGTCTTATGGTCTTATGGTCTTCTAGCTTGTACTCTTTCCCCTCCCCCCATGTTTTTATTGTAGTATCTTCCCCCTTCCTTTCCAGACCTGATGAAAGGTTCCCACCAGAAACTTCGACTTTTTATTCCTCTCCATAGATGCTGCCTGACCTGTTGAGTTCCTCCAGCTATTTGTATGTGTTGCTCTGGATTTCCAGCATCTGCAGAATCTTCTGTGTTTTGGCCAGCATATCGTTTAGACCTCCAGTTGCTGTTTAAGTGTGGTGGAGGGGTTCTACCTCCAGAACCATTGCAGACTGTAAACTCACCTCCCCTCTAATCGTTTGATCAGCTGGCCAAAATCCTTGCCCACTTATGCCTGACCTACACACCAAGAGACAATAATCCAGCGTACTCTGTCATGTCGCCTCATGGGTTGAAAGGGCAGGGTGAAGGTCAGGCCAGTTCTGCTCACAGCTCTGCAATGAGGCTGAGGCTATGGCCTGCTCTGGGCTTCGTGTCTGAGGACTCACTCGACACACTGTTTGCTTACTTTTATTATTTGCACAATTTGGGTTTTTTTTTGTTTCTGCAGATTGGATGTTTGTTTTTTTTAAATGGGTTCTTTCAGGTTTCTTGCTTCATAGATGCCTATAAGGAGATAAATTTCAAGGTTTTATACTGCATATGTACTTAGAACTTTCATAAAAGTAGTTAAATCTCTCTCACCTTTGTTCTTCTGGGCTGAACAGTCTCTCATCACGACTGTAACCACCCAGCCTGTCTACGTCCTCTCTGACTGATGAGGTCTCAGAATGGCAGTGGGAGGCTGCAATGCCAGGGAGCTCACCATCAAAACAAATAGTGAGAGAGGGAGAGATTAACAAGCATGAGAAAATAGAGAGAGGATTAAAAAAAAGGATTAATTTAGAATCTGAGAACTTTTAAATTACTCAGGAAATAAATGAGGCATTCCAATTGCAATAATTAATTTCATTGCCAGAGAGTTTGTCGTGCAATTATTAATATGAGGCCCTCCGTTTGTCAGGGTCAATTATGGATGTTGTGTCCTAGCTGCCTATGTGATATGCAAGCCTGGGCAGTACGATATGGAGAGCAAGCTGTTGCCCGTGCAGCAGGCTCTCCCTCTCCATACAGCTGGTGAATCCAAAGGAACGGCAGAGACTGATACAGTTTGGCACCGGTGGCGTCACAGGAGTTGCCAGTCAGTGTTGAACTCAGTGTCGGACTGCCTTAGGTATTCCAGCTCTGGACTTTTCCATTGGGGTTACTCCCGAAGCCTTCCCCAAAGTACATATATGTCACTATATAATACCTTGAGATACTCCCCTTCCCATTCAGACATGTTAGACTATGGCCTCCTCTTGTGCCAAGATGAGGCCATCCTCACAGTGGAAGAGCAGCACCTCATATTCTGTTGGGTAGCCTTCAACCTGATGGCATGAATATCAATTTCTCCTTCCAGTGATCAAATTTTCCCCCCTCCCCTTCCTCTATTCCCCACTCTGACCTTTTACTTCTTCTCAACTATTACCACCCCCGGGTCCCCTCCTCCCTCCCTTTCTCCCGTGGCCCACTGTCTTCTCCTATCAGATTCCGTCCCCTCCAGCCCTTGATCTTTCCTACCCACCTGACTTCTCCGATCACTCCATCTAACCTGCTTCTCTTCGTCCCACCTTTTTATACTGGCGTCTTCCCCTTCCCTCTCAGTCCTGATGAAGGGTCTCGGCCCAAAACGATGACTGTTTATTCATTTCCATAGACGCTGCCTGACCTGCTGAGTTCCTCCAACATTTTGTGTGTGTTACTACCCTGAGATTCATTTTCTTGCAAGCATTCACAAATGAAGAAATACAATAGAATTCATGAAAAGTTATACATCAGTAAAGACTGACTAACAGCGAATGTGTAAAAGAACATGATGCTGTCAATGCCATGTTCCTGATTGAGTTCGTGTACTGATGTCTTGTTTTCCAGTCTTTTTCTTCACTATCTTGTATAACACTGGACAACAAAGATTTTGCCTCCTGAATACTTTTAAGTGTATCTTATGGATTTTGGGCTGCTGACCATGAAGGTCACCATGGAATTTCCCAATCACACACCATATTTTTTGAAATCGCCTATATTTGTTATTTCACTTTATCATTCAAGTCAGAATAACTGATGCCAATATTAAGGAAGGCATATTTGTTAGTCCACAAATCAAACAGGTCATCAATGACATGCAATTGAAGAACTTCTAATGGGACCAAAGAAAATCACATGGAAGGCATTCAAGGATGTTTTTGCAAATTTTCTTCGCAAGTGCAGAGCACCATACTACGTTGACAACATGGTTTAAGCATACAAAACCATGAAGTGCGACATGTCACTAAAGATTCATTTTCTGCATTCCCATTTAGACTTCTTCCCTGCAAATCTTGGTGCAGTCAGTGACGAGCACAGTGAAAGGTTCACCAGGACATTGCGGTCATGGAGAAACGGTATCAGGGCAACTGGAGGGAGAGGTCCTGTATGTTAATCGAAGTTTAAAGATTAGCTTTATATTTCACATGAACATCAGTACATTGAAACGTACAGTGAGCTGCGTCGTTTTGTCAACGAACAACACAATATGAAGATTGTGTTGGGGGTAGCCCACAAATGTTACCATGCTTCCAGCACCAACAGAGGATGCCCACAACTCACTAGCCCTAACCCGTACGCCTTTGGAGCGCTGGAGGAAACCCATGAGAGTCACCAGGAGAATGTATAAACTCCTTATAGAGAGTAGCGAGAACTGAATTCAGGCCGCTGGTGATTTAAAGCGTTACGTTAACTGCTACGTTACTGTGATGCCCCTGGAGGATCATCTCATCTCCTTGGTGTTGTCTGGAAATGTACGTATGTTCCCAACATCAAAAGGAGCAACAACCCTGGTTCCCACTCCTTTTAACTCAATCTCACAGCACCTAACCCTTACAGTCATCGGCCTGTGCATACTCTGTTGGAGTCATAGAGTCTATACAGCATGGTAACAAGCTATTCAGCCCAACAAATCCATGCTGACCAACACACCCATCTAAACTAGTCCTAGTTGCCCGCGTTTGGAGCATGTCCCTAACGATAGGGCATACTGGAGAGAGATATATCAGCTAGTTGAGTGGTGCTGCAGCAACAGCCTTTCACGCAATGTCAGTAAGACCGAAGAACTGAGTGAGGACTTCAGAAAGGGTAAGACGAGGGAACACACACCAATCCTTACAGAGGGACCAGAAGTGAAAGGAGTGAGCAATTTCAGGTTCCGGGGGGGGTGGGTCAATATCTGTGATTTTCTCCGGGTCCTCCAGTTCACTTCCACAGTCCAAAGATGTACTGGACAGGTTAATTGGTCATTGTAAATTGTCCTGTGGTTAGGTTAGGGTTGATCGGTTTTGGTGGGGGTTGCTGGGGAGGTGCACCTTGAAGGGCCTGCCAGAAGGACCAGCTCCACGCTGTGTTGCTAAGCGGATAAATAAGAAATTAGCAATGATTGACAGAAAGACCTCCTGGCCTCAGATTGGCTAACGAGCTCTGAGTTTTATTTGAGAGAGAAATGTAGGAGACATGACAGCCTGTTTGATCTCGATGATTCCCCACGATCTGCAAACAGACGAATATATTGGGCAATCTGCAGTGGTGACAGATATGGGTCCCTGGGCGCCTGTGTAAACTCTCCTTCACTTCAGTAAAACAGCATCGTGGGACTATTTGCAAGCACTGTTACAGACAGATGATTCAATTCCTCATTAGGAAGACAGCACCACTGACTGAAAATCCTACAAAAAGTAGTGGATACGGCCCAGTCCATCATGGGTAAAGCCCTCCCCACCATTGAGCAAACGTACGTGGAGCATTGTCACAGGAAAGGTGTCACTGTCATCAAAAACTCCCACCACCCAGGATATGCTCTCTTCTTGCTGCTGCCATCCGGACGGTGGTACAGAAGCTTCTGAACCCCCACCACCAGGTTCAGGAACACTTATTACCCCTCAACCATCAGGCTCCTGAACTAAAGGGGATAACTTCACACACCCCAACACTGAAATGTTCCCCACCCCTTCACTTTCAAGGACTCTTCATCTCATGTTCTTGATATTTATTGCTTATTTATTTATTATCGTTATTTTGGTTTATTTTTCTTTTACTATTTGTATTTTGTTGTCTTCTGCATATTGGTTGTCGTGTCTTGTTGTGTGCGATCCTTCACTGATCCTGTTGTGTTTCTTTGTATTTACTGTGATTGCCTACAGGAAAATGGATATCAGGTTGTATATGGTGACATATATGTACTTTGAACTTTGACTGGGAGTTGTTTCGGTCCGGCAGCGGGTAACCCCAGACTGCGGCACAGAGCTTCAGCTATTGAGCGAAGGCTGACACTGTCAGAGAGATTGGTTGATACCCCAAGACTCAGAGCTTCAAGGGAGGCACAGTAGCGTGCTGCTTTACATCACTGGCGTTTACCCGATTGGGGTTCAATTCCTGCCACTGTCTGTAAGGAGTTGGTACTTCCTCTCCTTGACCGTGTGGGTTTCCTCCGGGTGCCCCTGTTTCCTCCCACAGTCCAAAGATGTCTAATTAGGGTTAGTAAGTCGTGGGGATGCTATGTTGGCTCCTGAAGCGTGGCGGAAAATCCTCGGACTGTGCAGGTTGCTGATGCAAAAGATGCATTTCACTGTGTGTTTCGATATTTCGATGTACAGGTGACAGATAAAGTTAGTCTCTCCAAATTCTGCATTGGTATAACATTGTCACATGCACTGAGGTACAATGAATTGCATCCATACAGATCAAGTCATTTCTCTGGCAAAAGTCTCAGATAGACGGACAGACACACACACACATTCACATATTTAAGGCATCCGTTAGTCTTGCGAGACCATGGATCTGCGCCTGGAAAGTCTTCACTCTCCAGGGCGCAGGCCTGGGCAAGGTTGTATGGAAGATCAGCAGTTACCCATGCTGCAAGTCTCCCCTCTCCACTACACCAATGTTGTCCAAGGGAAGGGCATTAGGACCCATACAGCTTGGCACCAGTGTCGTCGCAGAGCAATGTGTGGCTAAGTGCCTTGCTCAAGGACACAACACATTCCCTTGGCTGGGGCTCGAACTCATGACCTTCAGGTCGCTAGTCCAATGCCTTAACCACTTGGCCACGTGCTCACACACATTCCTATATACTCTGTGTGTGTGTGTGTGTGTGTGTGTGTGTGTGTGTGTGTGTGTGTGTGTGTATATATATATATATATATAGAGAGAGAGAGAGAGAGAGAGAGAGAGAGAGAACTAGGGTGCTTAAGACTTTTACACAGTACTGTATTTGTCAATGTGGAGTGTAGAGTGAGTTTGTAAATCTGGTGGGAGCAATGGAAGCTGGGGTTGGTGAGGGTGGAGCACTGTGGAAGAGGTGGGACAGGTGGCAGAAAAGAAGCAATGGGTTGGGGGTGGGTGTGGTGTGGGTGTGGGTGCAGACACACCCAACCCTGAGACACCAGACAAGGTCTTTTGATTCCAAACAATTGGCTTATTGATCGTTACAGAATGTCCCTCTGGTGCTTCCAGCTCCCTCCCGTCTCCCTTCCCCCTTTCCCAATCATGATTTGCCTCTCCCTGCCCCCTTCCCAGCAGAGTGCAATACATAAAATTATACAATACCGAGCAAAAGTCTCAGGCACCCAAGCTATATATATGTGCCTTAGACCTTTGCACAGTACTGTATTTACACTATTACTCAAATATCACCGAAAAATTAAATACACACTTCCAATTTTTTGATAAACTGAAGTCAAATATAGAAAGCTGCAAACTGTGTCGAAAGTTGCAAGTTATCTACTGCGACAAAATCTGTCAATATTCCAGTTAAAAAGAATCTTCCAGAATTGACACCAAAAGGGAAAATGCTTTAATTTGCCAGTTAGTGACAAAATATTAATTCATAGAAATCTACAGCATACAAGGCCATTCAGCCCATCATATCTGTGTTAACGCAGTGAGAATTATTCGGATTCATCACACTTTGCAGTTTCTGGTACATGAGCACTTGGAGTTCAGTCAGTCAGAGTCAGAGTCAGACTTCTATAGTTACAAGGCCCTCATAATGGTTCTTTTAAGTTACACGCAATTTTCAGATGCCTGGATCTTCCCACCAGCACACCCAAAATGTGTTAATTACTGTGGTCTCTGAGTCTTATTCATGCAATCGGTGTTGATTGTATTCATGCATATGCAGATATCTCAGCACCAGAATAAGAATCAGAGTATGGTTTAATATCAGTGACGCAGGTTTTGAAGTTTGTTAACACACACACACACACACACACACACACACACATATATATATGTAAACTAGCTGGTATATCTTGCTCCTGAACGCTCTCTTGCCACCATCTGAGAGTCTGCCAACAAATTTAGTTGGCAATTGAGCTGTGCCAAGCCACACAGTCATGGGTGTAGAGACAGTAGAGCAATGGGCTAAGCACACATCCCTGAAGTGTGCCAGTGTTGATTGTCAGTGAGGTGGAGATGTTATTTCCAATCCGCACAGATTGTGGTCTTCTGGTTAGGAAGTCGAGGATCCAGTTGCAGAGGGAGGTACAGAGGCCCATGTTCTGGAGCTTTGTGATCCGTATTGTAGGAATGATGCAGATATCTCTGGTCAATGGGATGTTTCCTGGTCTACAACTTACTGTAAAATGCAGCTGCATTTTAAATTCAACCTGCGATCAACTGGGCTTGTTTTTTCTGGAGTGCCGGAGACTGAGGGGAGATCTGATAGAGGTTTACAAGATTATGAGAGGCATAGATAGTATCTGTTTCCCAGGGGTGAAATGTCTAATACCAGAGGGCATGCATTGAAGGTGAGAGGGGGCCGATTCAAGGGGGATGTGAGGGGTAAATTTTTTACTCAGAGAGTAGTGAATTCCTGGAATGCGCTGCCTGGTATGGTGGTAGAGGCAAATACATTAGGGGATTTTTAAGAGATGTTTGGATAGGCACATTGATGTGAGGAAGATGGAGGGATATGGACATTGTGTAGGTAGAAGGGATTAGTGTTTGGGTGTTTTTGATTTGCTTTTTAGCCGGTCCAGCACAACATTGTGGGCTGAATGGCCTACTCCTGTGCTATACTGTTCTATGTTCTATGTACAACCCACATTCAGTTCTGAAGACTGGTCGCTGTTGAAATTAGTATTTGCGATATTGCGAAGCCAGGATACGCCCTAATACTGGCCCTCTCCACCTCTGTCCCCCTAATGAGGACTCCAGCTTCTTCCTCCTGTGTGAGGTATGGTGTTCAATTTCTCTTTAACGAAGTCACGTCCATTGAAATGAAATTGCAGCCTCCCCTGATAATGTGCCTGTGACTCACTGGGAAAAAAAAACTAATTACAGCAGATTCCTTCTCTGAGAAAATGAACCAGCTTTGTACCTCTGCTGCTCTGCAGAGAAAATTAGCACCTGACCTTAGAGTTCAGCTCACGAGGTGACTGGGTTGTAAATACTGTGGCACTCTCCACTTCTACATTGACTGCTGGGATTGCGGGCACCGGGACATTAATGCGAAAAGACACTGTAATTCAAGAATATGTTGAAATGTCGCTGTTAATTCGTTGTATTGTATAATCTGTTAATACTCTTCTGAGATACTGCCGTGCCAAATTTTTATGGGCAATTGATTATGATTAGCATCGGTGTTTATTACAGGCCAATTAATCAGGAAATAATTATTGTAGCTGGTAATTAGATAAGTTAATACCCCTTAACATGGCAGCGAATCAAACTGCAGAAATGAAGAGTGTACAATTAAAATCAAAAGGTGAGACCCTCATGGTTTAATAGAACAGTACAGCTCAGAAACAGGCCCTTTGGCCCACAATGTGGTGGTGAACCAGTCAAATGGCTAATTAAACTAATCCTCTCTGCTGCCACAATATCCGTATCCCTCCATTTTCCTCACATTCATGTGCCGATTGAAACATCGTCCATTACCCTCTCTGACCTTTTACTTATTCTCAGTTGCCTATTACTTACCACGGCATCCTCTCCTCCTTCCCTTCCTCCCACCATCTCTCCTATCAGAGTCCTTCTTCTTCGGCCCTTTACCTTTTCCACCTATCACCTCCCAGCTTCTGACTTCATCCCCTCCCCTACCCACCTGGATTCACCCCTCACTTCCAGCTTGTCCTCCTTCCCCTCCCACCCACCTTTTTATTGTGGCGTCTTCCTCCTTCCTTTCCAGTCTTGGTGGAAGGGTCTCGGCCTGAAACGTTCATTTCTATAGATGCCACTTGACCTGCTGAGATCCTCCAACTTTTTGTGTATGTTTCCTCTGTATTAAAACAATCAAATCCCCTTTAAATCCCCCTTCTTTCTCAGTCCTGAAGAAGGGTCTCGGCTTGAAACGTTGGCTGTCTATTCTTTTCCAGAGATGCTGTATGATCTGTTGTGTTCCTCCAGCATATGCTGTGTGTTGGTTAAAAGTCCCTGATATATCTGCCCCAAGCACCCCTCCAGGCACCTACCACTCTCTGTGTAAAAACTTGCCCCTCACATCTCCTTTGAAATTACCCTCACCTTAAATGTATGCCCTTGCATTTCAGACATTTCGACCCTCTCTGTCCACTCTATCTATGCCTCTCATAATCTTATAAACCTCTATCAGATCTCCCCTCAGCCTCCTCCACTCCAGAGAAAACAACCCAAGTTTGCCCAACCTCTCATTACAGCACATGCCCTCTAAACCAGGCAGCATCCTGGTAAACCTCTTCTGTGCCCTCCACTAAGCCTCGACATTCTTTCAATAACTCTGAAGTAATACAATGAAATTCCTCTTTCTATAAGGCTTCTTGCAATCTCAGGACTTCCTGGGCAGATACAACTATAACATTTGATAAACACAAGAGATTCTGCAGATGCTGGGAATCCAGAGCAACACAACACAAAATGCTGGAGGAACTCAGCAGGTCAGGCAGCAACTATGGAAATGAATAAACGGTTGATGTTTTAGGCTGAGATCCCTCCTCAGGACTGGAAAGGAAGCTGGAATAAGAAGGAGGGGGTCGGGTGGGGAAAGAGGACAAGCTAGAAGGTGATAGGTGAGTCCAGGTCGGCGGGGGAGGAGGGATGAAGTAAGAAGCTGGCAGGTGATAGGTGGAAGAGGTAAAGGGCTGGGGAAGAAGGTATGTGATAGGAGAGGACAGTGGACCATGGCAGAACGGAACGAGGAGGTCACTGGAGGGAGATGATGGGCAAGTGAGGCGAAGAGAGGGGGTGAGGGGGAACCAGAATGGGGAATGGAAGAAGAGAGAAGGGGGCAGGGTAGAAATTATCAGAAGTTAGAGAAACCAATCCCTATTTTTATAAGACTTCTTGCAATCTCAAGACTTCCTGTGCAGATCCCACTAAAACATTTAAAAGGCGTTTGGAATGGTACCTGGATGAGAAGGGAGTGGAGGGTACAGTGCAATGCTTGAAAATGGGCACCATGGTTGGCATGGAGAAGGTGGACTGAGGGCTCTGTTTCTGTGCTGTACTGTGGTGTCCAGGGAGAGGCAGCACCACTTGTAAAGGGGCCTGTTGTGTCCATTCTGGGGCAGATCATTCACCTGTGCCCTCCAAGTACCCCTTTTCATGTGACAGCGGCTACACCCTGGCACACTGCTTCAGCAGGCGGGCTAAGCCAGGTGAGGGTAGCTGGCAGGCCACATACCCCATGTCTGTCCGAGCACGCAAAACAGGCTTTGGCAGACTGGGCTGGTGAGATCTAACAGCCAGGAAGGTTCTAAGACCAGAGGACACAAGCTCAGAACAGAGGGGTATCCTTTTAGAACGAAAATGAGGAGGAATTTCTTGAGCCAGAGGGTGGTGAATCTGAGGAACTTATTGCCACAGGCGGCTGTGGAGACCTAATCATTGCATATATTTAAGGCAGAGATTGATAAATTCCTGATTAGTCAGGGCATGAAGGGATTGGGGAGAAGGCAGGAGATTGGGGCTGAAAGGGAAAGTGGATCAGCCATGATGAAATGGTGGAGCAGACTCGATGGGCCAAATGGCCCAATTCTTTTCCTGTATCTTATGGTCCTATGATTCTGCAACACTCCATGCACAGTGAAGGGCACAAGGCATGGAAGAAATCGTGGCCATCTACTGCAACCAAGGAAGATCCCAGGTGCAACATCTACTCATGCCACTGGTCCCGGGCTTCTGAGGTTGAGAGAGTGGACCTGCCCCACACAGGTTTCCTGTCATTGTCGGATTCGATGGCCCACTGCCACTGCTCTATGACTGTCTGACATTGAAATACTCCTTCCAGCGCAGCCACTTTGATAGATATGATTTACAGTCAGGCTGTTTTAACAGCAAACTCCCCAAAGGAACAAAGGGATAGGGATTGACCACCATACCTCCCAAGTATTTTCTGATACCTTGAGCATAGAATTTAGAACAGTGCAGCACAAGAACAGCCCCTTCGGCCCACAATATTGTGCCAAACCAGCTGAAAAGCAAATCAAGAAAACCCCAAAAAACGAATATCTCTTACCTACACCATGTCCATATCCCTCCATCTTCCTCACATTGGTGTGCCTGTCCAAACGTCTCTTAAAAGCCTCTAATGTATTTGCCTCCACCACCAGACCAGGCAGCACATTCCAGGCATCCACCACTCTGAGTAAAAAACTTACCCTTCATGTCCCCTTTGAACCTACCCCCTCTCACCTTCAATGCATGCCTTCTGGTATTAGACATTTCTACCCTGGGAAACGGATATTCTCTGCCCGAGGAATGTTTAGTGTAGTTCAGATTGGTTCAATTTAGCTCTTAGTCATTTGCTGACTGTGGGCCGCAGAGCCAGTCTGTGTCGAAGTGCCCTGATCAAAGTAGCGCAAAATACTACAGAAAAGGAGTGACCCGAAGCTAGTAGTAAATATAACGTGAGCTGCAGAGTTCAATCCATAAATTGCACCCATCAAGCCCTGCCCAAGACCCAAGGGTTCTGCACCTTGCTCCGGCAGCAGCGAGCGAGAGGGAGAGGGAGAAAGGTCAAATGCGAGCTGGCAGCACTAACACGTGTTCGTCTTCCACTCCGGTCCTCGTCCATTTCAATCTTGCTCGACAAGTGAGAGGGAGGAGGTGTAGATCTGAGCGGAATTTGTTCTCTCACGTGGTGTTTGGAATCTGGAACGTGCTGCCTACATAAGAGCATAAGGCCATAAGATATAGGATTGGAAGTAGGCCATTTGGCCCATCAAGTCTGCTCTGCTATTTCATCATGGCTGATTCAATTTTCCTCTCAATCCCATTCTCCTGCTTTCTCCCTGTATCCCTTCGTGCCCTGACTAATGAAGAATCCATCAACCTCTGCCTTAAATATACATAAAGATTTGGCTTCCACAGCTGCCTGTGGCAATGAATTCCACAGATTTGCCACTCTCTAGTTAAAGAAATTCCTCTTCATCTCCATTCTAAATGAACTTTCCTCTATTCCGAGTCTGTGTCCTCTGTTCTTAGACTCCCCCACTATAGGAAACATCCTCTCCGCATCCACTCTACCAAGGCCTTTCACCATTTGATAGGTTTCAATGATGTCACCCCTCATTCTTCTGAATTCTGGTGAATACAGGCCCAGAGCCATCAAACGCTCTTCATATGAAAAGCCATTCAATCCTGGAATCATTTTTGTGAAGCTTCTTTGAACTCTCTCAAGTTTCAGCACATCCCTTCTAAGATAAGAGGCCCAAAGCTGCTCATAATACTCCATGTAACCCAGGTTAATTAAACCCAAGATGTAATGATAGAAAGCTCCACCTGTGGAGGGATGAAAACGAGGTTTACCGAATTAAAACAAAGAACATGGGGGAGATAAAAAGCTATGAGAGAACGAGACGTGGCAGATGCAGTGCGGGAAAGTGAGAGAAATGCAACAAACTATTAGAAACCAAAGATATAAGACTGTTGAAAGTGGAATTAGTTGTGAGTATCTCTACCCTACTTAAGTGAAAACCTCAGGGTGAAACCCCTGGAGGAGAGACGATAGCGACAAAAGATCTATTGAAACTATGGCTATCACATGCAGCAGCTATAACCAAACAATATCGGCAGCGACGAGTGTCCAAGATTTCTACCAGGTAACTGGGAATTAGTTCTATTAAATCACACCAAGGGATTTGGTGAGTTAAAACTTTTACTGTTCCGAGTGTATCAATTTGCTTGTGAAATGGGTTCAGTAGGTGTTGTAACTGGGAAATGCCTGGAAATGACAATGTGATATTGAGTGATTTTGAAATAGAAAATAGAATGTGTATAAAAACTTACAGATTGTAATCCTGTTGTATATAGGTCAGACTTTTTTTGTACAAGTTTGTGAAGCGACTTTCCATGGATGATCAACTATTTCATGCAACGAAACAAGAAACAAGATGGTAGGCCTCCCAAGATAAAGAACCAGTGCGGGAATGAAATGTTTAATGACGTAGAGAATTTAATACGGTTGGGTGTATAAGTTCATTTTCATTTGCAGTATCTGAATTTGATTTTCTGCAAGAACTGATTATTTTTGCAAAGACTTTGATAAATTACTGAATGAGATTTACTTTGTTTAAAAGTTGTGATGTTGGGGAATTGCTGTGAAAGGAGTTAGGCTGTATAAATATATAAGTTTTGAATATGAATTTGTGAATTTGTAGACATACTGACTTCAACTGAAACTGACGTTAACCATAATAATTAAGAATTGGAATTCAATTAGTTTTCTAACTAATGGGGGGGGGGGCGGAAGGAAAGGTTAGTCTGTAAACCTTTAGATAGGGAATAACACTAGATCTAATTAGTTAGAGAAAATGGAGTAACAAAGGTTATTCTAATTAATATCACTGATTCTGACTAGACATGAATTTGTTTTTTGTTTGATACCTGAGATTTGGAACCTAGTGGAATGTTGGAATTTTGAATTGTTCTTACTCATGTATATATTTTGTATATCTTGTTTTTTTTTAATAAACAAAACTTACCTCCAGAAGTGTATATTTTCTTTTCACTGCCTCCTTCTGACTTCTAGAGCTTCTGATGGCTGACTAGCACGTAGTGTCGAACTATGTAATTTGATTTTTCTCAAAGAGTGCACTGACCAGTCACACCAGATAAGACAAGCGCCACACAGGTGTTACATCCAGGTGAGGCCTCACTGGAGCTTTATAAAGTCTCAACATTACATCTTTGCTCTTATATTCTACTCCTCTTGAAATGAATGCTAACATTGCATTTGCCTTCCTCACAACAGCCTCAACCTGCAAATTAACCTTTAGGGCATCCTGCACAAAGACTCCCAAGTCCCTTTGCACCTCAGTTTTTTAAAATTTTCTCTCCATTTAGAATATTGTCAACCCTTTCATTTCTTCTACTAAAGTGCATGACCATACACTTCCCAACACTGTATTCCATCTTTAACCACTTTGCTCATTCTGTAGCCTCTCTACTTCCTCAAAACTGGCTGCCCCTCCACCTATCTGCAAACTTCACATCGAACCCATCAATTCTATCATCCAAATCATTAACATATAATGTAAAAAGAATTGGTCCCAACAGAGACTCCTGTGGAACACCACTAGTCACGCCAGAGAAAGCAGGATCTCCCAGTGGCCACACATTTTAATTCCACATCCCATTCCCATTCTGATATGTCTATCCACGGCCTCCTCTACTGTAAAGATGAAGCCACACTCAGGTTGGAGGAACAGCACCTTATATTCCATCTGGGTAGCCTCCAACCTGATGGCATGAACATCGACTTCTCTAACTTCCGCTAATGCTCCACCTCCCCCTCGTACCCCATCCGTTATTTATTTATATACACACATTCTTTCTCTCTCCCTCTTTTTTCTCCCTCTTTCCCTCTGACTATACCCCTTGCCCATCCTCTGGGTTTTATCCCCCCCTCCCCCTTTTCCTTCTCCCTGGGCCTCCTGTCCCATGATCCTCTCATATCCCCTTTGCCAATCACCTGTCCAGCTCTTGGCTCCATCCCTCCCCCTCCTGTCTTCTCCTATCATTTTGGATCTCCCCCTCCCCCTCCCACTTTCAAATCTCTTACTAGCTCTTCCTTCAGTTCGTCCTGACGAAGGGTCTCGGCCTGAAACGTCAACTGTTCCTCTTCCTAGAGATGCTGCCTGGCCTGCTGCGTTCACCAGCAACTTTGATGTGTGTTGCTAGTCACCAGCAGTCAACCAGAAAAGGCTCCCTTTATTCCCACCTTGGCCCCTGTCAATCAGCCACTGCTCTATCCATGCTAGAATCTTTCTGTAATACCATGGGCTCCTGGCTTGTTAAGCAGCCTTGTTTGTGGCACCTTGTCAAAGGCCTTCTGAAAATCCAAATACACAACATCAACCATTCTCCTTTGTCTATCGTGCATGTTATTTCTTCAAAGAATTCCAACAGTTAACACATTTTATGACACATGCTGGTGATAATAAACCTGAATCTGATTCTGATTCTGAGATTCGTCAGGCAAGAATCTCCCTTGAGGAAACTATGCTGACCACTGCCTATTCTATCATGTGCTTCCAAGAACCCTGAGACCTCATCCTTAATAATTGACTCCAACGTCTTCTAGAAGACATAGGAGCAGAATTAGGCCATTTGGCCAATCGAGTATGTTCCGCTGTTCAATCATGGCTGATCTTTTATTTCTCCTCCTCAACCCCATTCCCTGTCCTTCTCCCCGTAACCTTTGATGCTGTGTCCAATCAGGAACCTAACAATCTCTACCTTAAATACACCCAAAAACCTGGCCTGCACAGTTGAATGTGGTATCAAATTCCACAAATTCACCATCCTCTGGCTAAAGAAATTTCTCCGTATCTCTGTTTTAAATGGACACTCCTCTAACCTGAGGTTGTGCCCTCTTGTCCTAGACTCCACCACCATGGGAAACATCCTTCCCATATCTACTCTGTCTAGGCCTTGCAACATTTGAAAAATTTCAGTGAGATCCCCCCTCATTCTTCTAAATTCCAGCGAATACAGACCCAGAGTTATCCAATGTTCCTCATATGGTAACCCTTTTATTCCCAGAATCATCCTTGTGAACCTCCCCTGCAACCTCTCCAATGCCAGCACATCTTTTCTTAGATGAGGAGCCCAAAACTATTTACAATTCTCAAGGTGAGGCCTCACTAGTGCCTTATAAAGCCTCAGTATCACATCCCTGTTCTTGTATTTTAGATCTCTTGAAATGAAAGTTAACATTGCATTTGCTTTCCTTACCACTGACTCAACCTGCAAGTTAACATAAAAACATAGAAAACCTACAGCACAATACAGGCCCTTCAGCCCACAAAACTTTGCCAAACATGTCCTTAACTTAGAAATTACCTAGGGTTACCCATAGCACTCTATTTTTCTGAGCTCCATGTACCTGTCCAGGAGTCTCTTAAAAGATCCTATCGTATCCGCCTCCACTGGTAGCCCATTCCATGCACTCACCGCTCTCTGAGTAAAAAACTTACCCTGACATCTCATTTGTACCAACTTCCAAGCACCTAAAAACTGTGCCCTCTCATGCTAGCCATTTCAGCCCTGGGAAAAGCCTCAGACTATCCCCACAATTAATGCCTCTCATTATCTTATACACCTCTATCAGGTCACCTTTCGTCCTCCATTACTCCAAGGGAAAAAGGCCAAATTCACTCAACCTATTCTCATAAGGCATGCTCCCCAATCCAGGCAATATCCTTGTAAATCTCCTCTACACCCTTTCTATAGTTTCCACATCCTTCCTGTAGTGAGGTGACCAGAACCGAGCACAGTACTCCAAGTGTGGTCTGACCCTGGTCCTATATAGCTGCAACATTGCCTCTTGGCTCCTAAACTCAATCCCATGGTTGATGAAGGTCAATACACCATATGCCTTCTTAACCATAGGGTCAGCCTGCGCAGCAGCTTTGAGTGTCCTATGGAAGTAGACCCCAAGATCCCTCTGATCCTCCACACTGCCAAGAGTCTTACCATTAATACTAAATTCTGCATCATATTTGACCTACCAAAATGAACCACCTCACACTTATCTGGGTTAAACTCCATCTGCCACTTCTCAGTCCAGTTTTGCATCCCATCAATGTCCCGCTGTAATCTCTGACAGCCTTCCATACTATCCACAACACCCCCAACCTTTGTGTCATCAACAAATTTACGAACCCATCCCTCCACTTCTTCATCCAGGTCATTTATAAAAATCAAGAAGAATAAGGGTCCCAGAACAGAACCCTGAGGCACACCACTGGTGACTGACCTCCATGCAGAATATGACCTGGCTACAACCACTCTTAGCCTTCTGTGAGCAAGCAGTTCTGGATCCACAAAGCAATGTTCCCTTGGATCCCATGCCTCCTTACTTTCTCAATAAGCCTTGCATGGGGTACCTTGTCAAATGCCTTGCTGAAATCCATATACACTACATCTACTGCTCTATCTTCATCAATGTGTTTAGTCACTTCCTCAAAAAATTCTATCAGGCTCATAAGGCCATGACCTGCCCCTAACAAAGCCATGCTGACAATTCCTAATCATATTATGCCTCTTCAAATGTTCATAAATCCTGCCTCTCAGGATCTTCTCCATCAACTTACCAACTACTGAAGTAAGACTCACTGGTCTATAATTTTGTGGGCTATCTCTACTCCCTTTCTCGAATAATGGAACAACATCCACAACCCTCCAATCCTCCGGAACCTCTCCTGTCCCCATTGATGATGCAAAGGTCATCGCCAGAGGCTCAGCAATCTCCTCCCTTGCCTCCCACAGCAGCCTGGGGTACGTCTCGTCGGGTCCCGGTGACTTATCCTACTTGATGCTTTCCAAAAGCTCCAGCACATCCTCTTTCTTAATAACTACATGCTCAAGCTTTTCAGTCCACTGTAAATCATCCCTGCAATTGCCAAGATCCTTTTCCGTAGTGAATACTGAAGCAAAGTACTCATTAAGTATCTCTGCTATCTTATCCGGTTCCATACACACTTTGTCACTGTCACACTTGATTGGTTCTATTCTCTCATGTCTTATCCTCTTGCTCTTCACATACCTGTAGAATGCCTTGGGGTTTTCCTTCATTCTGTCTGCCAAGGCCTTCTCATGGCCCCTTCTGGGTCTCCGAATTTCTTTCTTAAACTCCTTCCAGCTAGCCTTATGATCTTCTAGATTTCTATCATTACCTAGTTTTTTGAACCTTTCGTAAGCTCCTCTTTTCTTCTTGACTAGATTTACAACAGCCTTTGTACACCTCAGTTCCTATACCCTTCCATTCTTTCCGTTTCATTGGAACATACCTATACAGAACTCCTCGCAAATATCCCCTGAACATTTGGCACATTTCTTCCATACATTTCCCTGAGAACATCTGTTCCCAATTTATGCTTCCAAGTTCCTGCCTGATAGCCTCATATTTCCTGTTACTCCAATTAAATGCTTTCCTAACTTGTCTGTTCCTTTCCTTCTCCAATGCTATGGTAAAGGAGATAGAATTGTGATCACTGTCTCCAAGATGCTCTTCCACTGAGAGATCTGACAGCTGACCAGGTTCATTTCCCAATACCAGATCAAGTACAGCCTCTCCTGTTGTAGGCTTATCTGCCTATTGTGTCAGGAAACCTTCCTGAACACACCTAACAAACTCCACCTCATCTAAACCCCTCACTCTAGGGAGGTGCCAATGAATATTTGGGAAATTAAAATCTCCCACCACGACAACCCTGTTATTATTACACCTTTCCAGGATCTGTCTCCCTATCTGCTCCTCGATGTCCCTGTTACTATTGGGTGGTCTATAAAAAACACCCAGTAGAGTTATTGAGCCCTTCCTGTTCCTAACTTCCACCCACAGAGACTCAGTAGACAATCGCTCCCTGACTTCCTCCTTTTCTGCAGCCGTGACACTATCTCTGATCAGCATCGCCACGCCCCACCTCTTTTGCCTCCCTCCCTGTCCTTTCTGAAACATCTAAAGCCATGTAACCATTCCTACCCCTGAGCCATCCAAGTCTCTGTAATGGCCACAACATCATAGCTCCAAATACTGATCCACACTCTAAGCTCATCTGCTTTGTTCATAATACTCCTCGCATTAAAATAGACACATCTCACACCATCGGTCTGAGCGCGTCCCTTCCCTATCACTTGCCTATCCTCCCTCTTGCATTGTCTCCAAGCTTTCTCTTTTGCGGCCTTTAGGATGTTCTGTACAAGCACTTCCAAGTCCTTCGCATCTCAGATTTTGGGATTTTTTTCCCTATTTAGAATGTCTGCACATTTATTTCTACTACCAAAGTGCATGACCATGCATTTTCCAACATTGTATTTCATTTGCCATTTTCTTGCCCATTCTCCTGATTTGTGTAAGTCCTTCTGCAGCCTACCTGTTTCCTCAACACTATCTGCCCCTCCACCAATTGTTGTAACATCCCCGCAAATTTTGCAACAGCGCCATCTATTCCATCATCTAAATCATTTATATACAGCATAAAGAGAAGTGGTCCCAACACCGACCACTGCGGAATACCACTAGTTACTGGCAGCCAACCAGAAAAGGATCCTTTTATTCCCGCTCGTTCCCTCCTACTAAGCAGCCTCATGTGTGGTACCTTGTCAAGTGCCTTCTGAAAGTCCAAATATAGAACATTCACTGCATCCCCTTTATCTATCCTACTTGTAATCTCCTCAAAGAATTCCAGCAGGTTTGTTATGCAAGATTTTCCCTGAAAGAAACCATGCTAACTTTGTCCTAAATTGTCCTGTGTCACCAACTACTCCATCACCTCATCCTTAACAATTGATTCCAACATCTTCCCAACCACTGAGGTCAAGCTAACTAGTCTATAATGTCCTTTCTGCTGCCTTCCTCCTTTCTTAAAAAGTGGAATGACATTTGCAATTTACCAGTCTTCTGGCACCATGCCAGAGTCCAGTGATTTTTGAAAGATCATTGCTAATGCCTCCACAATCTCTAATGCTCCCTCCTTCAGATGGTGAAGTTCATCTGGTCCGGGTGAGTTGGGTCTTTCAGCTTTTTGATCACTTTCTCCCTCGTAACAGTAACCACACTCACTTCTCCTCCTTCACACACTACAATATCTGGCACACTGCTAGTGCCTTCCACAGAGAAGACCGAGGCAAAATACTCATTTAATTCATCTGCTATCTCCTTGTCCACTGTTATTAATTTTCAGGCCTCATTTTCTAACTGTCCTATATCCATTCTCATCTCTCTATTTTGTACATACTTGAAAAAGTTACTCTCTACTTGCTTTCATATTTCATCTTTTCCTTTCTAATGAATTTTTTAGTTGCTCTCTGTAGGGTTTCAAAAGCTCCTCAATCCTTTTGTCTTCCTGTTAATTTTTGCTTTGTTGTTTGCCCTCTCTTTTGCCGATATATTAGCTTTGACTCCCTTTGTCAGCCACAGTTGTACTATTTTGTCATTTGAGTATCTCTACATTCTTGGAATACATCTGTCCTGCACCTTCCTCATTTTTCCCAGAACCTCACACCATTGCTGCTCTGCTGACATCCCTGCCAGCAGCTCCTTCCAATTTACTTTGGCCAACTCCTCCCTCATACCACTGTAATTTCCTTTATTCCACTGAAATACTGCTACACCATACTTTGCTTTCTCCCTATCAAATTTTAAGTTGAAGTCAATCATATTGTGATCACTGTCTCCTAAGGGTTCTTCAACCTTAAGCTCCCAAACCTTTTGACACACCTTTTCTGTTTCCAATTGTAATCTGTGGTCCACATCCCATCTACTGTTGGGAGGCTTGTATATAACTGCCATTAGGGTCCTTTTACCCTTGCAATTTCCTAACTCAACCCACTGAGGTGTGACTAACTGGTCTATAGTTTCCTTTCTTCAATCTTTCTCCCTTCTTGAAGAGTGGAGTGACATTTGTTTCCAGTTCCTTGTGTTGGAGAGGACAGGAACAGGGAGATAGGGGATCTGAATGTGTGGCTGAGGAGCTGGTGCAGGGAGCAGGGATTTAGATTCTTGGACCACAGGGATCTGTTTTGGGGTAAGGATGAATTGTACAGAAGGGACAGGTTGCATCTTAATAGACGGGGGACCAGTGTTCTGGCAGGCAGGTTTGCCACTGCTGCATGGGTGTGTTTAAACTAAGTAGTGGGGGGGGGGGAATGAACTGGAAATATAAGAATGGAGTTAAAGGGAATGAGAGAGTAAGAAAAGTTAAGAAAGACAACAGAATTAAAGGGGCAGAAAGATCAGGAAGGGATCGGAGAGTATGGGCAAGTGCAATAGGAATCGATGTGAAAGGTGAAGGGAGTAAAAGTATTACTTTAAAAGGATTAAAAGTATTATATATGAATGCACAGAGTATAAGAAATAAAGTGGATGAGCTTGAGGCTCAGTTGGAAATTGGCAAGTATGATGTGGGAATAACAGAGACATGGCTGCAAGAGGACAAGGGCTGGGAAATGAATATTCAGGGATATACGTCCTATCGAAAGGACAGACAGGTTGGCAGAGGGGGTGGGGTGGCTCTGTTGGTGAGGAATGAAATTCAGTCCCTTGCAAGGGGGGACATAGAATCAGGAGATGTAGAGTCAGTATGGATAGAACTGAGAAACTGTAAGGGCAAAAAGACCCTAATGGGAGTTATCTACAGGCCCCCAAACAGTAGCCCGGATATAGTGTGCAAGTTGAATCAAGAATTAAAATTGGCATGTCGCAAAGGTAATTCTACAGTTGTTATGGGGGATTTCAACATGCAGGTAGACTGGGAAAATCAGGTTGGTACCGGACACCAAGAAAGGGAGTTTGTGGAATGCCTCAGAGATGGACTCTTAGAGCAGCTTGTGTTAGAGCCTACCAGGGAGAAGGCAATTCTGGATTTAGTGTTGTGTAATGAGCCAGATTTGATAAGGGAACTCGAGGTAAAGGAGCCATTAGGAGGTAGTGACCATAATCTACAATTTGAGAGGGAGAAGGGAAGATCAAAAGTGTCAGTATTACAGTTGAACAGAGGGGACTATGGACACATGAGGGAGGAGCTGGCAAAAGTTGGCTGGAAAGATACCTTAGCAGGGATGACAGTGGAACAACAATGGCAGGTATTTCTGGGAATAATACAGAAGGTGCAGGATCAGTTCATTCCAAAGAGGAAGAAAGGTTCTAAGGGCAGTAAGGGGCGACTGTGGATGACAAGGGAAGTCAAGGACAGTATAAAAATAAAAGAGAGGAAGTATAACATAGCAAGGATGAGTGGGAAGCCAGAGGATTGGGAGACTTTTAAGGAGCAACAGAAGATAACTAAAAAGGCAATACGGGGGGAAAAGATGAGGTACGAAGGTAAGCTAGCCAAAAATATAAAGGAAGATAATAAAAGCTTCTTTAGGTATGTGAAGAGGAAAAAATTAGCTCAGACCAAAGTTGGGCCCTTGAAGACAGAAACGGGTGAAATTATTATGGGGAACAAGGAAATGGCAGATGAGCTGAACAGGTACTTTGGATCTGTCTTCACTAGGGAAGACACAAACAATCTCCCAGATTTAATAGTGACCAGGGGACCTAGGGTAACAGAGGAACTGAAGGAAATTTGCATCAGGCACAAAATGGTGTTGGGTAAACTGTTGGGATTGCAGGCTGATAAATCCCCAGGGCCTGATGGTCTGCATCCCGAGGTACTTAAGAAGGTGGCTCTAGAAATCGTGGATGCATTGGTAATCATTTTCCAATGTTCTATAGATTCAGGATCAGTTCCTGCGGATTGGAGAGTAGCCAATGTTATCCCACTTTTTAAGAAAGGAGGGAGAGAGAAAACAGGCAATTATAGACCAGTTTGTCTGACATCAGTGGTGGGGAAGATGCTGGAATCAATTATAAAAGATGTAATAGTGGCATATTTGGATAGCAGTGGCAGGATAGGTCCGAGTCAGCATGGATTTACGAAGGGGAAATCATGCTTGACTAATCTTCTGGAATTTTTTGAGGATGTAACTATGAAAATGGACATGGAAAAGCCAGTGGATGTGGTGTACCTGGACTTTCAGAAAGCCTTTGATAAGGTCCCACATAGGAGGTTAGTGTGCAAAATTAGAGCAAATGGTATTGGGGGTAGGGTACTGACATGGATAGAAAATTGGTTGGCAGACAGGAAACAAAGAGTAGAGATTAATGGGTCCTTTTCAGGATGGCAGGCAGTGACTAGTGGGGTACCGCAAGGCTCGGTTCTGGGACCGCAGCTATTTACAATATACATTAATGATTTAGATGAAGAGATTAAAAGTAACATTAGCAAATTTGCCGATGACACAAAGCTGGGTGGCAGTGTGAAGTGTGAGGAGGATGTTATGTGAATGCAGGGTGACTTGGACAGGTTGGGTGAGTGGGCAGATGCATGGCAGATGCAGTTTAATGTGGATAAATGTGAGGTTATCCACTTTGGTGGCAAGAACAGGAAGGCAGATTACTAACTAAATGGTGTCAAGTTAGGAAAAGGGGAAGTACAATGAGATCTAGGTGTTCTTGTTCATCAGTCACTGAAAGCAAGCATGCAGGTACAGCAGGCAGTGAAGAAAGCTAATGGCATGTTGGCCTTCATAACAAGGGGAGTTGAGTATAGGAGCAAAGAGGTCCTTCTGCAGTTGTACAGGGCCCTGGTGAGACCATACCTGGAGTATTGTGTACAGTTTTGGTCTCCAAATTTGAGGAAGGACATTCTTGTTATTGAGGGAGTGCAGCGTATGTTCATGAGGTTAATTCCCGGGATGGCGGGACTGTCATATGTTGAAAGATTGGAGTGACTGGGGTTCTATACACTGGAATTTAGAAGGATGAGAGAGGATCTGATTGAAACATATAAGATTATTAAGAGATTGGACACGCTAGAGACAGGAAACATGTTCCCGATGATGGGGGAGTCAAGAACCAGAGGCCACAGTTTAAGAATAAGGGGTAGACAATTTAGAACGGAGTTGAGGAAAAACTTTTTCACCCAGAGAGTTGTGGTTCTGTGGAATGCTCTGCCTCAGAAGGCAGTGGAGGCCAATTCTCTGGATGCTTTCAAGAAAGAGTTAGATAGAGCTCTTAAAGATAGCGGAGTGAAGGGATATGGGGAGAAGGGAGGAACAGGGTACTGCTTGTGGGTGATCAGCCATGATCACAGAGAATGGTGGTGCTGGCTCGAAGGGCTGAATGGCCTACTCCTGCACCTATTGTCTATCGTCTATTTGCAATTTTCCAGCCTTCCAGAACTATTATAGAATCTGTTTCCTCCCACAGTCCAAAGACATACCAGTTAGTAGGTTAATTGACCATTGTAAATTGTCCCGTGATTAGGCTCGGATTAAATTAGGAGATTACTAGGCAGCGTGGCTCCAAGGCCCAGAAGGGCCTGTTTTGCTCTGTGTCTCAATAAATATTAAATCATTAGGAGTTTGGGGAGATTTGGTATATCAACAAAGACTCCTGCAAATTTCTGCAGATGTATCGTGGAGAGCATTCTAATCGTCTGCTATGGAAGAGCCATTGCACATTATGGTGAAAAACTGCAGAAAGTTGCCAACTCAGCCAGCTCCATCATGGGCATTAGCATCGCGGAAATATTGAAAAGGTGATGCCTCAAAAAGGCAGCATCCATCATTAAGGACCCCCATCACCCAGGACATGCCCTCTTCTCATTGCTGCCATCAGGAAGGAGGTACAGGAGCCTGAAGACACACACTCAATGTTTCAGGAACAGCTTCTTCCCCTTCACCATCAGATTTCTGAACGGACAATGAACCCATGAATACTACCCTGCTACTTTGCTCTCTCTTTGCAGTACTTATTTGGAGATACAGCACGGTAACAAGCCCTTCCCGTCTACGAGCCCCTACCGCCCAATTACACCCACGTGACCAATTCACCTACTGACCCGTACGCTTTTGGACTGTGGAAGAAACCAGAGCGCTTGGAGGAAACCTACACGGCCATGAGGAGAACGTACAAACTCCTGACAGAAAGTGGCAGGAATTGAAACCTGGCCGCTAGCGCTGTAATAACGTTACTGTAACCACGACACAACCGTGCCACCCAAAGAAGCTGTCCTTGAGTCTGGTGACGTGCCTTCTTTTTATATACCGTAGGTATTATTGTGATTGATAGTAATTTTTTTAGTCTTGAACTGTACTGGCACTAAACAACAAATTTCACCACATTTTTGCTGCTTGTGGGGTCTTGCACTATACAAATGGGCTGACAGATTCCCGACATCAGAGCAGTGGCCCATCTTCAACCAGACTTCTCTGGGATCTCCTGTGGTTTCACTTTCCAACAATATTGGACATGCCTCCAGCTGAGAGTGATCTGCAGCAGTTCAAGAGAGTATGATCAAAGCTGGCTGCTGAATTTGCTGAGCAGAAATAGGCATTTTGTACCCACAGGCATGCTTTTAATAATTCAGTACAGAGAACTTTACAGTAATTTGCTCAGAATGCTTATGAAGTGCAGATTCCATTAATCAATCCACGGACTATTAATTAACTTGCAGCAATGCAACCAGGTTCAATATTGGACAATAATTGCACAAAATTTACTACACTTCAAAGGATTCAAAGTACATTTATTATCAAAGTATGTATACAAGATACAACTCTGAGATTCATCTACCCCACAGACAGCCACAAAACAAAGAAACACCAAGGAACCCGTTCACAGAAAAGCATCAACTCGCCCCCAACGTGCAAAAAGAAAGAAGAAATCGTGCAAGCGGCAGCAAGAAAGAACGAGTGAAAACACAGAAAGTATAACACAAAATTGGAAGAGTCCATTACTCACTTCAGCTCGGTGTTCACAACCAGCAAGCAGCCCTGATTCAAAGTCCAATCCACAAACTGCAGGCCCGTAACTTCGGTACCATCCTCTGACAGCATCGAGGGAGCGAGAGAGAGATACCATTTGAACTCAGGGACCTTCCCTTGGGAGTAATGAGCAAGAGAGAGAGGGACTGTCACACCAAGATACCTTCCTCTGGCAGCAGCCAACGAGAGGCTGGTAGACGGAACTGAACTCCCGCTCACTTTCAGCACTCGCCTTGATATTTCTATCTTTCTCGACGTTTTAATTGGTGAGATGGAGCTGATCATGGGTCTCTAAGCTTCTTGGCCTTGAGGCCATTCACCTCCTTGAATATTTTTGGAGACAGCTAAGCACCAGATCGCTCAATCAGCCTGTAAGCACACCATCAAACTATAGATCACAGGCTCCAACTGTACCAGAACCACACTTAAGAGAAAAAGGAGACATAAAAGAAGTGAAAGAAACAGTTTTGTGGCCCGTCTGGAGAATGTCGCCCGTGACAGTGTTATTCGCTGGCGCCATCTTCCTGTTTTATATTATATGGTTCTAATTAAAATCAAAGTTCAAAATTAATTTATTGTCAAAGTATATACATGTCACCATATACAACCCTGAGATTCATTTTTTTGTGGGCATTCTCAATAAATCTATGGAGTTATAAGCATAACGATGAAGGACTGCACCGGCTAAGGCGTTTAACTGGTCGGCAAAAGACAATGAACGATGCAAATACAAAAATAAATTATTAATAATAATAAAGAAATATAAATATTGAGAACATGAGATGAAAGGTCCTTGAAAGTGAGCCCTTTGTTTGTGGGGACAGTTTAGTGAATGGTGTCGTGTATTTGATATTTGAATAATATTTGAGTAATCTTGTATGCGCTCTAAGAGGACCATAACCTTGTCATCGGGTTTGGAGGCCTGAGTGCCTCATTGACCCGGAGAGCTATGTTGGCTGGAATCAGGGCTTTATGCTTTGGCTCTTGGTAGGGTCACCCATGCCAAACAGGTCAAAGGGTAGAGGCCAGACTAAGAGTGCTCCACTGGTCCTCCTGGTTTGAGGGTTCAGCTCAGGTCTAACAACCCTGACTGGTAAAACAAAACTGTTATGGAAACAGCAATGAAGAATCCTTCTACATCTGAGTGTGATGGTATTCCTGAGTCTCCACCCGGGAATTGATGAAGGAAGCCCTGAACACTGCTAGAGATGGGACCTTCATTGCTGCCCTAAACACCAGCGGCGTAGTAGGCAGCGCTCTGTCCGCCAGAGAAAGCAGGATCTCCCAGTGGCCACACATTTTAATTCCACATCCCATTCCCATTCTGACATGTCTATCCACTGCCTCCTCTACTGTAAAGATGAAGCCACACTCAGGTTGGAGGAACAACACCTTATATTCCGTCTGGGTAGCCTCCAACCTGATGGCATGAACATTGACTTCTCTAACTTCCGCTAATACCCCACCTCCCCCTCGTACCCCATCCATTATTTATTTATATACACATATTCTTTATCTCCCTCTCCTTTTTCTCCCTCTGTCACTCTGAATATACCCCTTGCCCATCCTCTGGGTTTTCCCCCCTCCCCCTTTTCTTTCTCCCTGGGCCTCCTGCCCCATGATCCTCTCATATCCCTTTTGCCAATCACCTGTCCAGCTCTTGGCTCCATCCCTCCCCCTCCTGTCTTCTCCTATCATTTTGGATCACCCCCTCCCCCTCCACTCTCAAATCTCTTACTAGCTCTTCCTTCAGTTAGTCCTGATGAAGGGTCTCGGCCTGAAACGTCGACTGCACCTCTTCCTAGAGATGCTGCCTGGCCTGCTGCATTCACCAGCAACTTTGATGTGTTACGCAATCAATTATTTTGTGTTTTATATTTGTAATTAATTTAGATCACTTTGTCGAGATCTGATTTCACTTTGACAAGAAAGAGTCTTTTTCTGTTGATCCTTGTCAAAAAATAGGTCAAATTAAATCCATTGTGATTCAATTTTGTAAAACAATATGTAGCCCCCCGGTAAGCCTCGGGCTCGCTCAGCTCTCTGTCGTCTAGGGGGAGCAGCCTTCGGCCCTGGCAAACTGGGTAATCAAGTTTGTGTGGATGCTGTGTGATGTACCCACCCCGCCAAATAACAGACAGTACACCATATACGATTAAATGATTACACTTTATAGATCTTACTGGAACTATGTCATTAATAGAGATAAAATATAAAAGGAAAGTAAAAGGCGCTAAACTTATCAAAGTTCAACCACTTCGTGCACAACCATTGGAGCTCAATTAACGGAGTCGTCCTTCCACCATTCGATCCCCTCTGACCACCTCGACCCACCGCCTGGGACCAACCACGGTGGTCGACCAGACGCTCCACACGAGTCTGTCTTCGTCTCCTCTCCTCGCCAAAGACCTGGACCTCTGACTCCTGCTCGGGGTCCATTCCGCCGCCCAGTTTACAGCATCGCATCTCCTCTCCCTGTCCCCATCGCGCCTTCTGCCCCAAAGCCCGTGAAAACAATAGCTTACAGACACACAAGAAAGAATAACATCTATCCCAGTTGGTTAGCAAATGAATACAATTCTCTTTATCAGTAATTATAACCCAAACAAGCTGCGAGAGAAGCACTTTCTCAGCAGTTAACATATCAAAGAATCCATTTTATTCTAACATAACAAAGAAACCATTTTTATTGGCCTTAGCAGTAACATAAAAGAATAAATCCCTTACAAATAAAACAAGAAAAGTTCAAAGGGGGGTGAATACTTTATATTGGCACTGTAAGTGTGCATTTTAGAACTACAATAAACACTTAATATTGTCACTACAATGATTAGCTAAAGTTAATAATAATCTGGAGTATAACACTTGGTCCCATATACACTATGATTTCAGCACTGGGTCGAATTGGAAAGGTTGGGTGCAGGTTGAATCGAGCTGCTGGGCTCCAGGTCCCAGAGTGTATTGGAGTGACTGAACCCAATGCTTTGACACGGTTTTAAGTGCCAGGCCTGAATCTGAAAGGTTGTGTACTGGTCAACTTGAGGCGGTGGGGTCCAGGACCCAGGGTGCAGTGAGGCGATCGAACCCAATGGTTTGGACGTTGCTAGGCCAGATTGAAATGTTTCGGGGCCCGAGGCGAGGGATGGGCTGGTTCAGCCATCTGCTCAGTGACATTTACTTGTTTGGGTGCTGAACTGTGGGTCTCGGACTCTCTTTGTGGACTTCAGTTCAGAATGTTAGTTGCTTGCAGGTATTGTTTGCATGATTTATTCTTTTTCTCTGCACTCTGGGGTGTTTGATGGTAAAGACAAAATAATCTGCAGATGCTAGGGTCAAAGCAACACTCACAACACGCTGGAGGAACTCAGCAGGTCGGGCAGCATCCGTGGAAACGATCAGTCAACGTTTCGGGCCGGAACCCTTCGTCAGGACTGTAGAGGGAGGGGGTAGAGGCCCTATAAAGAAGGTGGGGGTTGGGTGAAGGAGAAGACTGGTAGGGTCCAGGTGAAAAACCAGTAAGGGGAAAGATAAAGGGGTGGGGGAGGGGAAGCAGGGAGGGGATAGGCAGGAAAGGTGAAGAAGGAATAGGGGAAAACACAATGGGTAGTAGAAGGAGGCGGAACCATGAGGGAGGTGATAGGCAGCTGGGGGAGGGGGCAGAGTGACAAAGTGATAGGGGAAGGGACGGGGAGGGAACTACCGGAAACTGGAGAATTCTATGTTCATACCAAGGGGCTGGAGACTACCTAGACGGTATATGAGGTGTTGCTCCTCCAACCTGAGTTTAGCCTCATCATGGCAGTAGAGGAGGCCATGTATGGACATATCTGAATGGGAGTGGGTGGCTACTGGGAGATCCTGTCTGTTGTGGTGGATGGAGTGGAGGTGCTCGACAAAGTGGTCCCCCAATCTGCGTCGGGTTTCACCGATGTAGAGGAGGATGCACCGGGAGCACCGGATGCAATAGATGACCCCAACAGACTCACAAGTGAAGTGTTGCCTCACCTGGAAGGATTGTTTGGGGCCCTGAATGGTGGCAAGAGAGGAGGTGTAGGGACAGGTGTAGCACTTACGCTTATAGGGATAAGTGCCGGGTGGGAGATCCGTGGGGAGGGACGCGTGGACCAGGGAGTCGAGGAGGGACTGATCCCTGCAGAAAGCGGAGAGGGGTGGAGAGGGACACCTCCCCCGCTCCAGTATGTCAGCAAGGGACAGCAGGAGCTGGTCGTGGCGCCATCTAGACTATCCTTGTGTTGTACTGCGTCCGGTGCTCCCGATGTGGCCTTCTATATATTGGCGAGACCCGATGCAGACTGGGAGACCGCTTTGCTGAACATCTACGCTCTGATCTCCCAGTGGCCACACATTTTAATTCCACATCCCATTCCCATTCTGATATGTCTATCCACGGCCTCCTCTACTGTAAAGATGAAGCCACACTCAGGTTGGAGGAACAACACCTTATATTCCGTCTGGGTAGCCTCCAACCTGATGGCATGAACACTGACTTCTCTAACTTCCGCTAATGCCCCACCTCCCCCGTGTACCCCATCCGTTATTTATTTATGTACACACATTCTTTCTCTCTCTCTCCTTTTTCTCCCTCTGTCCCTCTGACTATACCCCTTGCCCATCCTCTGGGTTTTCCCCCCTCCCCCTTTTCCTTTTCCCTGGGCCCCCATCCCATGATCCTCTCATATCCCCTTTGCCAATCACCTGTCCAGCTCTTGGCTCTATCCCTCCCCCTCCTGTCTTCTCCTATCATTTTGGATCTCCCCCTTCCCACTTTCAAATCTCTTACTAACTCTTCCTTTGGTTAGTCCTGACCCGAAGGGTCTCGGCCCGAAACGTCGACTGTACCTCTTCCTAGAGATGCTGCCTGGCCTGCTGCGTTTACCAGCAACTTTGATGTGTGTTGCAGAAATCTTGTATACACGTTATTTGATTAAGCATCCTTGTTTATTTAAATAATTGGTTATGGGTTATATGTAAAATATATTAATTGCATATGTTATTATGCTGCCATGTGATACGTGCGTGCCTCACTTAAAGTAAAGACGAAGTTACGCCTGCATTCTTTGGATTTCCGTATTTCCTTTGAATTGATTTAATGTTTTGAAGTTCCAAAACGTAACAGTGGGGCAAGGAAGGTTGAATGAAGTTACCCCTTTTGGTTCAGTAGCCTGATGACTGAAGAGTAAGAACGGTTCCTGATGCTGGTGGTGAGAGTCCTGTACTTTCTTCCTGGTGGCAGTAATTTTTTGTCAAGCTCCAATTCAGGGGTAGATGCTCTGGTGATTGTTGCTTTTTGTGTGGGATGTGTGGGGGCTTTTCTCCGAACACCCGCCTCTTACTGGAGAGAAGTTAAATTGATACATTGGTAAATTAGTTTACTATTGTCACACATCCTGCAGTACAGAGAGAAACTTTTCATATAGGTCGTGCCATCACATCAGTGTGTTGAAGTAGTACGAGGGAAAACAATAACAGTGCAGAATAAATTGTTAGAGCTACAGTGACTTAACCTCCAGGTTGAGTCAGTAGTGAAGAAGGCGAATGCATTGTTGGCATTCATTTCTAGAGGAATAGAGTATAGGAGCAGGGATGTGATGTTGAGGCTCTATAAGGCACTGGTAAGACCTCACTTGGAGTACCGTGAGCAGTTTTGGGCTCCTTATTTAAGAAAGGATGTGCTGACGTTGGAGAAGGTTCAGAGAAGATTCACTAGAATGATTCCGGGAATGAGAGGGTTAACATATGAGGAACATTTGTTCGCTCTTGGACTGTATTCCTTGGAGTTTAAAAGAATGAGGGGGGACCTCATAGAAATATTTCGATTGTTGAAAGGCATGGACAGAGTGGATGTGGCAAAGTTGTTTCCCATGACGGGGGAGTCTCGTACGAGAGGGCATGACTTCAGGATTGAAGGGCGTCCATTCAGAACAGAGATGTAAAGAAATTTTTTTAGCAAGAGGGTGGTGAATCTGTGGAATTTGTTACCACGGGTGGCAGTGGAGGTCAAGTCATAGGGTGAATTTAAGGCAGAGATTGATAGGTATCTGAGTAGTCAGGGCATCAAAGGTTATGGTGAGAAGGCGGGCGAGTGGGACTAAATGGGAGAATGGATCAGCTCATGATAGAATGGTGGAGCAGACTCGATGAGCCAAATGGCCGACTTCTGCTCCTTTGTCTTATGGTCTTATGGAAAGTGCAGAGCAGGCAGACAATAAGACCTCGAGAGATAGGAGTAGAATAAAACTATTTGGCCCATTGTGTATGCTTTGCCAGTCCGTCATGGCCGACACGGCCTTGGGCTTGAGTTCAGCGGGGACAGCGGCGGGCGGTGCCAAGGCGGCCAGCGAGAGCAAACTGGAGGAGAGGCTGTACTTGATGCTGTGGCAAGATGGAAGAAGGTGGAGGTGCATAGCCGCCAACCCCAGATTCAGGACTGCACCCACTGACTGACTGACACGGCTGATTATAGAGTCATAGACTCATAGAAAAGTACAGCATAAAAACAGGCCTTTCAGCCCATCTAATCCGTGCCTACTCCCATTGACCTGCACCAGGCCTATCCCTCCATACCCTAACAACAGGAATTCTGCAGATGCTGGAAATTCAAGCAACACACATCAAAGTTGCTGGTGAACGCAGCAGGCCAGGCAGCATCTCTAGGAAGAGGCGCAGTCGACGTTTCAGGCCGAGACCCTTCGTCAGGACTAACTGAAGGAAGAGTGAGTAAGGGATTTGAAAGCTGGAGGGGGAGGGGGAGATGCAAAATGATAGGAGAAGACAGGAGGGGGAGGGATGGAGCCAAGAGCTGGACAGGTGATAGGCAAAAGGGGATACGAGAGGATCATGGGACAGGAGGTCCGGGAAGAAAGACAATGGGGGGGGGGGTGACCCAGAGGATGGGCAAGAGGTATATTCAGAGGGACAGAGGGAGAAAAAGGAGAGTGAGAGAAAGAATGTGTGCATAAAAATGAGTAACAGCTGGGGTACGAGGGGGAGGTGGGGCCTTAGCGGAAGTTAGAGAAGTCGATGTTCATGCCATCAGGTTGGAGGCTACCCAGACGGAATATGAGGTGTTGTTCCTCCAACCTGAGTGTGGCTTCATCTTTACAGTAGAGGAGGCCATGGATAGACATGTCAGAATGGGAATGGGATGTGGAATTAAAATGTGTGGCCACTGGGAGATCCTGCTTTCTCTGGCGGACAGAGCGTAGATGTTCAGCAAAGCGGTCTCCCAGTCTGCGTCGGGTCTCACCAATATATAAAAGGCCACATCGGGAGCACCGGACGCAGTATATCACCCCAGTCGACTCACAGGTGAAGTGATGCCTCACCTGGAAGGACTGTTTGGGGCCCTGAATGGTGGTAAGGGAGGAAGTGTAAGGGCATGTGTAGCACTTGTTCCGCTTACAAGGATAAGTGCCAGGAGGGAGATCAGTGGGGAGGGATGGGGGGGACGAATGGACAAGGGAGTTGTGTAGGGAGCGATCCCTGCGGAATGCAGAGAGAGGGGGGGAGGGAAAGATGTGCTTCGTGGTGGGATCCTGTTGGAGGTGGCGGAAGTTACGGAGAATAATATGTTGGACCCGGAGGCTGGTGGGGTGGTAGGTGAGGACCAGGGGAACCCTATTCCTAGTGGGGTGGTGGGAGGATGGAGTGAGAGCAGATGTACGTGAAATGGGGGAGATGCGTTTAAGAGCAGAGTTGATAGTGGAGGAAGGGAAGCCCCTTTTTTTAAAAAATGAAGACATCTCCCTCGTCCTAGAATGAAAAGCCTCATCCTGAGAGCAGATGCGGCGGAGACGGAGGAATTGCGAGAAGGGGATGGCGTTTTTGCAAGAGACAGGGTGAGAAGAGGAATAGTCCAGATAGCTGTGAGAGTCAGTAGGCTTATAGTAGACATCAGTGGATAAGCTGTCTCCAGAGACAGAGACAGAAAGATCTAGAAAGGGGAGGGAGGTGTCGGAAATGGACCAGGTAAACTTGAGGGCAGGGTGAAAGTTGGAGGCAAAGTTAATAAAGTCAACGAGTTCTGCATGCGTGCAGGAAGCAGCGCCAATGCAGTCGTCGATGTAGCGAAGGAAAAGTGGGGGACAGATACCAGAATAGGCACGGAACATAGATTGTTCCACAAACCCAACAAAAAGGCAGGCATAGCTAGGACCCATACGGGTGCCCATAGCTACACCTTTAGTTTGGAGGAAATGGGAGGAGCAAAAGGAGAAATTATTAAGAGTAAGGACTAATTCCGCTAGATGGAGCAGAGTGGTGGTAGAGGGGAACCGATTAGGTCTGGAATCCAAAAAGAAGCGTAAAGCTTTGAGACCTTCCTGATGGGGGATGGAAGTATATAAGGACTGGACATCCATGGTGAAAATAAAGTGGTGGGGGCCAGGGAACTTAAAATCATCGAAAAGTTTAAGAGCGTGAGAAGTGTCACGAACATAGGTCGGAAGGGATTGAACAAGGGGTGATAAAAACTTCTCTTAAACGTTGAAACTGAGCTCACATGCACCACTTGTGCTGGCAGCTCGTTCCACACTCTCATCACCCTCTGAGTGAAGAAGTTTCCCCTCATGTTCCCCTTAAACTTTTCACCTTTCACCCTTAACCCACGACCTCTAGTTGTAGTCCCACTCAACCTCAGTGGAAAAAAGCCTGCTTGCATTTACCCTATCTATATCCCTCATAATTTTGTATACCTCCATAAAATCTCCCCTCAATCTTCTACATTCCAAGGAATAATGTCCTAACTATTTAATCCTTCCTGATAATTCAGGTCCCTTGCTTGGCTGTCTCTGCTGCTCTGGAGTTTGCCTTTGTGTGATTCACTCAGACAGATCCCATCTTCATTCAGTGGGAACAGGGTACATGATTAACGACCAAGCACGATGGGAAAGCCTGGCTCCACGTGCAGTGAATAAAGTGGAGATCATGTCTGCCTGTGTCCTTAACTCGTGTGTAACAGTCTTCAGTGACAAACGCAGAGACAACTGATTGGAGTGATTAAGAACTGGGGAATAAACTCTCATCGCCATCTCTACATCAGACTCTGTCTTTGCTCTGCACTTGGGTTCCGATATCGCCAGCGCACATCGTGACACTAACCACTACTGTGCTGTCCCAGGTCACAACTCTTAAATTAATCCCAATCTCCTGTGGTTTGACTTTGTGGAAACTAAGAAACTGCAGAGAGTTGTGGAGATAGCTCAGACAATGATAAAAACCAACCTCTTCTCTCTGAAGGGGACTCTGTCTGCATTTCTCTCTGCCTCAGTAAAGCAGCCAGCATAATCAAGGACCCCACCCATCCCAGACACTCTCTCTTCTCCCCTCTCCCATCGGGCAGAAGATACAAAAGTCTGAAAGCACGTGACACAAGGACAGCTTCAATCCCACTGTTATCAGGCTATTGTACGACACGATGGGCTCTTGGCCTCACAATCTATCTTGTTATGATCTTGCATATTATTGTCTACCTACTCTGCACTTTCTCTGTAACCTCCGGGAAGACGCAGTGGCCTTTCGGGCGTGCTTTTCCCTTTTTCCTTTGTTAAATGTGCTTTTATATATAGGAAGACTTTGCTTGATTCTAATAACTACGTGTATGGCAGGTCCACTGCATCAGTGAGCAGCTGGCAGTTAAGTAAAGGTGAGCTGGGCCATCAGACTGGGGATGTCAAAGTGGGCTGTTGGGCCAAAGGATTTGAGTTGGACCTTTGGGTCTGGGGATTTGAGTCAGGCCTTTGGGCCTGAGGATTCGAGTCGGGCCATTGGGCCTGGGGATTTGAGTCGGGCCATTGGGCCTGGAGATTTGAGTCAGGCTGTTAGGCCAGCGGATTCGAGATGGGGCTTCAGGCCTGGGGATTCGAGTCGGGCCATTGGGCCTGGGGATTTGAGTCAGGCTGTTGGGCTTGGGAATTTGAGTTGCACTGTCAGGGTTCAGGAGAAGCCTGACTGGGGTCAAAAGAGCTGACCTGGGTGCAGACCATGCTGCTGTGTGCTACTTGGAGGCACCAGAGTTGGTGCCTTTGAGATGGCAAGAAGGCGGCACGCAGTGAAACCATGAGTGACTGTCTTGGATATTTCATTTGCGATTGCAAGACCCTGTTGGATATTGATTGCTGCAGGCCTGCTTCCCTTGTTTGCTGGTGAGACAGGGAGTGAGGCAGCAATGCCGCCTTGGTTGTGTCATGGTCCGGTCCATTGACTCCTCATTTCAGTTAATTTCCTTTTCCCCCTGTTCCACTGGGCTCCTTGATGAGGGCACCTGATCCTCATTCGAACCAGCAGCATAAAAACTCTGGCTTACATCTACTCGCCGCTGGTTTGTCACCTCAGCAGTGCGGCTATGCTTGTTCCAGGCCGCCGAGAATGAGTTGAGTCGAGAGCCTGCCATCCGCAGTCCAGAGCCTGCTGTCCAACTGAGTTTTGCTGGCAGCTTGCTGCTTCACGTGCTACCCGGAGACGAGATATGAATGGACTGTCGTTGCTGGTTTTTGTCGGCTTGTGTCCGGCTGAGTATCGCAGGCTGTTTGTCACTGCTTCAAGCCGTGATATGAATTGTCTGTCGTTGTTTGGTTTTGTCACTCGGTGTCCAAGTCCAAGTCTAGGCTCGGTATCCAAGTCAAGTCCAAATCCAGGCTCCGAGTCCAAGTCAATGTTCAAGTTTGCGTAAGAATCCTAACCCGCTCTCCGTGCCCGTGTCCTGCACTTGGGTGCGCTCCAGCCACTGATTGCAACAGGTTGTGACAAGGACTAGCCCCGAGTCCTTGGGCTTGAGTTGTAGTGTGGCATCCGGGCTCGGTTTGGGTGGCCTTGGTGGAATTACAGGCCAGGTTGTTGGGAACCATCAATTTGCGGGACTTGGACTTGTGTTTTCTTATGTAACTTTGTCCTTTTTTCCCCCTTTCTCATTATTTTGAATGTTTGTGTAGGTTTTGGGACCATGGCCCCACAGGAACACTGTCTCATTCAGCTGTACCCACATATGGTTTGAATGACAATTAAACTTGATTTGATTTGATTTGATTTGATAACCGTAGCACTTTATACGAGTACAGAGAATATTTACAAGGCTGCTGCTAAGACTTGAGGACCTGAGTTATTGGGAAAGGTTGAATTGGTTAGGGCTTATTTCCCTAGAGCATAGGAGAATGAGGGTAGAGTGGATAGAAATATACAAAATTATGAACAGATTTGGATAGGGTTGGTTGGCAGGGTGGAGATATGTCTCTACCAAAGGAAGTGAAGGTGCTCCTTCCCTCCGCTAGTCTGCAGGTCACCCTGGGGCGAGGTGTAGCACCTGCTTAACCCCCCACCCCCCTGGATCAGGGTCAGGTGACCATGGGAGCAGGTGGTGACGGTCGTTTGAGCAGCTGGTGCAGATCACAAGTCCTGGTCATGTGACCACTGACACCAGGCGGACAATCTCTGAAGAGTATTGGTAATGGCTGGGGTCACCCGTCTTGTAAAGACACTGCCCAGAAGGAGGCAATGGCAAACCACTTCTGCAGAAAACCTTGCCAAGAACAATCATGGTCATGGAACAACCCTGATTGCTTACATCAATATGACACGGCACATAATGATGATGATGATAGACAGGGTGAATGCAAGCAGGTTTTTTCCACTGAGGTTGAGTGAGACTAGAACTAGAGGTCACAGGTTAAGAATGAAAGGTGAAATATTTAAGGGATCCCGAGGGGGAACTTCTTCATTCAGAGGGAGGTGAGAATGTGGAACAAGCTGCCAGCGGAAGTGGTGGATGTGAGCTCGATTGCAATGTTTAGGAGAAGTTTGGATAGCGACATGGACGGGAGGAGTATGGAGGGCTATGGTCCTGGTGTGGATCATTAGGACTAGGCAGAAGAATGGCTCAGCATGGAATAGATGGGCTGAAGGGCCTGTTTCTGTGCTGTAGTTCTCTATGACTCTCTGTGCACAGTCTCAATGAATCTGTGACCAAAAGTTGTGGACCTTCATTAAACTTAAAAGAAAGTCAGGTTTATAGCCAGGTACACCAGTCCAAGGGTGCAGAGGTGCGATGAAAAACTTACCTGCAGGAGTATCGTAGGTACACAGCATCAGATCAGCAGCATTCACAAGAAAAACATAAATTATACACAATTTTTGACAAGAAAGAACACAGTTAGAATAAGAAATGTCCATTTACAGTTGTTGAAAAGTGATCAAAGCATCTACAGAATAGTGCAAATGTCTGAGGCAGATATTCTGTATATAGGAGGGTGCCTATGACATTTGCACAGTACTGTATTTGTCAATGTGGATTGGAGACTGAATTTGTAAATCTGGTGGGATGAAAGGATATCGGGAAGTGCAAGGGTGGAGCATCACGGGAGGAGTGTGGGACAGGTGGCAGAGAAGGGTGCCAGGGCAGGGGTGATGGCATGGGTACAGACACACCCAGCCCTGAGACACCAGGCAAGGTCATTGATTCCAAACAATTGGTTTATTGTTCATTATTGAATGTCTCTCTGGTGCTTCCCGCTCCCTCCCCTCTCCCTTCCCCTTTTCCCAACCACGATTCCCCTCTCCCTGCCCCTTTCCCACTCACATATGTCATGAAATTTGTTTTTTTTTGCAGTAGCAGTACAGTGCAACACATAAAATTACTACAGTACTGTGTGAAAATGTTAGGCACCCCAGTTACAGTATATATATTTGCACAGGTCTGCAGGGAGGAAATTTATAGTGATATGGGCCAACTGGCTTGGTGGTTACCATCGACAAGTTGGGCCAAAGGGCCTGTTTTCATGCTATGCAACTATGTTAAATCTAGAAAAGCCTGGATAGAGTGGATGTGGAGAAGAAGTGGGGGAGTCTAAGACCAGAGGGCACAGCCTCAGAAAAGAGGCATGTCATTGTTTAGTAACTCCAAACATTAAATGAATTGAAAGCAAAAGACGGGATCATCATCATCATCAAATGCTCATTACGCCACTGGTGCTTAGGGCAGCAGTGAAAATCCTCCATCTCCGTCTGTCCTTGGCCATCTTCTCTATCGTGCCCCAGGGTCCTCATTTCTGCCTCGACCGTACAGTGCCAAGTTGCCTTTGGTCTCCCTCATTTCCTCCACCCTTCAGGGGTCCAGTGGAGCACTGTCTTGACGATGAGCTGGCCTCTCTTCCCATCACACACCTAATCCATCTCCAACGTTTCCTCGTGAAGATTATGGACCTATGCTCTTGGTGACACTGAAAGAGTAGGCCATAATTAGAAATCTTTCTAGGACCTGAAAATACGGAGGCTCACGGTGCGGATGACGACAGCTTGGCGAGGTCGTTCTCTGTGATGAGCCAGCATTCTGACCCGTACACGAGTGTGGACAGAACACAGCTCTGTTTCAGATTCACCTTGGTGTGGAGGCTGTACTGGGTTGATCTCACATGTTGTTGATTGATCTGAAGGCGATTCTAGCTTTGCTGAACCAAAGGATGGGAGCCCAAGAGATACGAGTCTTAGTTGTGTTTACTTTAAGTGAGGTATGTATGTATCACGTGGTGAAGTGATGACGTATACCATTTACGTGCTGACCACAATACAGCTTGTCTTCTGCCGAGCGAATGCTGGGGGCAGCACCGACGCCATGCCATACTGCTCCTAGTGGAGTGCCCCAGCTCTGACTGCTAGCAGGCAACACCACGGCTTGAGGCCTATCCCTCGCTATGACTGAGGTCATGCAGCTCCCCCCGCCATCCGTCCCTGCTGTCCGCCAATAAGTCAGTGAATCAGACTTGCAGCATTCCACATTCAGTGAATCAGACTTGTTACAGGGAGAATGGGGTTTACAGGGATAATAATTCAGCCATGATTGAATGGTGGAGCAGACTCGAAGGGCTGAATAGCCTAATTCTGCTCCTATGTTGTATAGTTTGATGCGAAGCCAAGTATGTTGTTGAATGCCAAGTGTTTTGACTTACTTCTGAGAAGGTGAAGGCACCACTGGTTTCCAAGTCCTACTGCAGTAGTACAGAAGCACGCCACTGCTCCAAACTGATTCATTACGGAAGAGCGATGGTATTTTCTTTTCCAGGAACTTGTTATCTTAATTCTACATCAATCATTAGTTCTGCCGTAGTTACCTATTTAATGCATCACTCTCTGCACAATGGGCGCAAATTGGTTCCTAACTTGATTACAATCAGCATGGCACACTCCATATAAATTATCGTTAAAGGGATGCCTCTGCTTTCTGGAAAATTTGTAGCGGCTGTCAGTTCCATTTATGGTTCACTGGTTAAACTGTCTCCAAGTCAGCAGTGGCTGGATCCAGGCCAGGCTGGCCCTGACTGATGCTCGCAGGGCAGTGGTGAGGGAGTGCAGCGTAATTTGAGGTGCTGTCCTCTGGCGGAAATATAGGGCTTTGCTGCATGTATTCTGTTTCCTTAATGGGCTCCAGTGTGTTTTGTGGCTGCCTGCAAGGAGACGAATCCCAAGGTTGTATATGGTCTACTGTGCAAAGACTTAGACACACACACACACACACACACACACACACACACACACACACACACACACGTATATATTTAAGGTGCCCAAGGCTTGCACAGTTCTGCGGTAATTTTATGTATTGCACTGTACTGCTGCCACAAAAAAAAACAAATTTCATGACATATGTGAGTGATGATAAACCTGATTCTGATCTGAGTCTCTATTGTGGACTGAGAGTGGGAAGGGGGCAAGGAGGATACTAAAAGCTTTTTCAGCTATATAAAGAATACAAGGGAGATGAGAGTTAATATTAGACCACTAGAAAATGATGCTGGTGAGGTAGTAACGGGGGACAAAGAAATGACAAAAGAACTTAATAGGTATTCTGCTTAATTCTTTACTGTGGAAGACACCAGCTGTATGCCAGAGGTCCGTGAGTATCTGGGAGCAGGACTGAGTGTCATTGCTATCACAAAGGGAAAAGTGCTAGGCAAACTGAAAGGTCTTAAGGTGGATAAGTCACCTGGACCAGATGGGCTACATCCCAGAGTCCTGAAAGATGTAGTTGAAGAGATAACAGATACATTGGTCATGATCTTTCAAGAATCACTTGGTTCTGGTATGGTCCCGGAGGACTGGAAAATTACAAATGTCACTCCACTCTTTAAGAAGGGAGGAAGATTAAAAAAAAAGGGAAGTTATAGGCCAGTTAGCCTAGCCTCAAGGGTTGGGAAAGTGTTGGCTTCATTATTCAGGATGAGGCTTTGGGGCACTTGGAGCCTAATGATAAAATAGTCATAGTCATACTTTATTGATCCTGGGGGAAATTGGTTTTCATTACAGTTGCATCATAAATAATAAACAGTAATAACACCATAAATAGTTAAATAGTAATATGTAAATTATGCCAGTAAATTATGAAATAAGTCCAGGACCAGCCTATTGGCTCAGGGTGTCTGATCCTCCAAGGGAGGAGTTGTAAAGTTTGATGGCCACAGGCAGGATTGACTTCCTATGACGCTCTGTGTTGCATCTCGGTGGAATGAGTCTCTGGCTGAATGTACTCCTGTGCCCACCCAGTACATTATGTCGTGGATGGGAGACATTGTCCAAGATGGCATGCAACTTAGACAGCATCCTCTTTTCAGACACCACCGTGAGAGAGTCCAGTTCCATCCCCACAACATCACTGGCCTTACGAATGAGTTTGTTGATTCTGTTGGTGTCTGTTACCCTCAGCCTGATGCCCCAGCACACAACAGCAAACATGATTGCACTGGCCACCACAGACTCGTTGAACATCCTCAGCATCGTCTGGCAGATGTTAAAGGACCTTAGTCTCCTCAGGAAATAGAGACGGCTCTGATCCTTCTTGTAGACAGCCTCAGTGTTCTTTGAGCAGTCCAGTTTATTGTCAATTCGTATCCCCAGGTATTTGTAATCCTCCACCATGTCCACACTGACCCCCTGGATGGAAACAGGGGTCACCGGTACCCTAGCTCTCCTCAGGTCTACCACCAGCTCCTTAGTCTTTTTCACATTAAGCTGCAGATAATTCTGCTCACACCATGTGACAAAGTTTCCTACCGTAGCCCTGTACTCAACCTCATCTCCCTTGCTGATGCATCCAACTATGGCAGAGTCATCAGAAAACTTCTGAAGATGACAAGACTCTGTGCAGTAGTTGAAGTCCGAGGTGTAAATGGTGAAGAGAAAGGGAGACAAGACAGTCCCCTGTGCCTCAGTGCTGCTGATCACTCTGTTGGACACACAGTGTTGCAAGCACACGTACTGTGGTCTGCCAGTCAGGTAATCAAGAATCCATGACACCAGGAAAGCATCCACCTGCATCGCTGTCAGCTTCTCCCCCAGCGGAGCAGGGCGGATGGTGTTGAACGCACTGGAGAAGTCAAAAAACACGACCCTCAACGTGCTCGCCGGCTTGTCCAGGTGGGCGTAGACATGGTTCAGCAGGTAGATGATGGCATCCTCAACTCCTAGTCAGGGCTGGTAGGCGAACTGGAGGGGATCTTAGTGTGGCCTGACCATAGGCCGGAGCAGCTCCAGAACAAGTCTCTCCAGGGTCTTCATGATGTGGGAGGTCAATGCCACCGGTCTGTAGTCACTGAGGCCGCTGGGGCGTGGCGTCTTCGGCACAAGGACGAGGCAGGACGTCTTCCACAATACAGGAACCCTCCGGAGCCTCAGGCTCAGGTTGAAAACATGGCGAAGTACTCCACATAGCTGAGGGGCACAGGCTCACAGCGGCACAAAACAAATCAAAGTCAGAATAGTTTCTGTGAAGGGAAATCTTCCCTAACAAACCTGTTAGAATTCTTTGAGGAAGTAACAAGCAGGATAGACAAAGGACAGGCAGTGGATGTCATTTACTTAGATTTTCAGAAGGCCTTTGATAAGGTGCCGCACATGAGGCTACTTAACAAGATAAAAGCCTCTGATGCTACAGGAAGTATACTGGCATGGAAAGAGAAACGGCCGAGAGGCAGGAGCCAGTGAGTGGGAATAAAAGGGGCCTCTTCTGGTTGGCTGCCAATGACTAGTGATATTCCTCAGGGGTCAGTATTGGGACCACTAGTTTGTCAATTGTTTGTCAATAATTTAGGTAAGGGAATCATTGGCTTTGTAGCAAAGTTTGCAGATGCTACAGAGATAGGTGGAGGGGTAGGTAGTGCTGAGGAAGCAAAGCGATTGCATCAGGACTTGGACAAATTGGATGAATGGGTAAAAAAGTGGCAGATGGAAAACAGTGCTGGGAAATGTATGAAAATGCATTTGGTAAAAGAAACAATAGTGCAGACTATTATCTAAATGGGAAGAAAATTCAAACATCAGAGGTGCAGAGGGACTTGGGAGTCCTCATGTAAGACTCCAAGAAAGTTAATTCACAGGTTGAGTCTGTGGTAAAGAAGGCAAATGCAATGTTGGCATTTATTTTGAGGGGAATAGAATATAAAAGCAAGGAGATAATGCTGAGCCTTTATAAGACATTGGTCAGGCTGCACTTGGAGTATTGTTAACAGTTAAGGGGCCCGATATCTCAGAAAGGATGTGTTGTCATTGAAGAGAGTCTAAAGCAGGTTCATGAGGATGATTCTGGGAATGAAGAGGTTAACATATGAGGAGCATCTGGCAGCTTTGGGCTGTATTCATTGGAATTTAGAAGAAAGTATGGGGATCTCATTGAAACCTACCGACTGTTGAAGGAACACACATCAAAGTTGCTGGTGAACGCAACAGGCCAGGCAGCACATCTACGAAGAGGTACAGTCGACAATTCAGGCCAAGACCGTTCGTCAGGACTAACTGAAAGAAGAGCTAGTAAGAGATTTGAAAGTGGGAGGGGGAGGGGGAGATCCAAAATGATAGGAGAAGACAGGAGAGGGAGGGATGGAGCCAAGAGCTGGACAGGTGATTGGCAAAAGGGATACGAAAGGATCATGGGACAGGAGGCCCAGGGAGAAAGAAAAGGAGGAGGAGGGGAAAAACCCAGAGGATGGGCAAGGGGTATATTCAGAGGGACAGAGGGAGAAAAAGGAGAGAGAGAGAAAAAGAATGAGTGTACATAAATAAATAACGGAGGGGGTACGAGGGGGAGGTAGGACATTAGCGGAAGTTTGAGAAGTCAATGTTCATGCCATCAGGTTGGAGGCTACCTAGACGGAATATAAGGTGTTGTTCCTCCAACCTGAGTGTGGCTTCATCTTTACAGTAGAGGCTGTGGATAGACAGATCAGAATGGGAATGGGACGTGGAATTAAAATGGGTGGCCACTGGAAGCCACACTCAGATTGGAGGAACAACACCTTATATTCCGTCTGGGTAGCCTCCAACCTGATGGCATGAACATTGACTTCTCTAACTTCCGCTAATGCCCCACCTCCCCCTCGTACCCCATCCGTTATTTATTTATATACACACATTCTTTTTCTCTCTCTCTTTTTTCTCCCTGTGTCCCTCTCACTAACCCCTTGCCCATCCTCTGAGTTTTCCTCCATCCCCCTTTTCTTTCTCCCTGGGCCTCCTGTCCCATGATCCTCTCATATCCCTTTTGCCAATCACCTGTCCAGCTCTTGACTCCATCCCTCCCCCTCCTGTCTTCTCCTATCATTTTGGATCTCCCTCTCCCCCTCCCACTTTCAAATCTCTTACTAGCTCTTCTTTCAGTTAGTCCTGATGAAGGGTCTCGGCCCAAAACGTCCACTGTACTTCTTCCTAGAGATGCTGCCTGGCCTGCTGAGTTCACCAGCAACTTTGATGGGTGTTGCTTGAATTTCCAGCATCTGCAGATTTCGTCGTGAATGTTGAAGGAACTAGATAAGGCATGTAACGTGTTGTAAGGTTTCACTGCTAATGTAATAGCTTCTGTGTAGCAGCAATGTTTGGGTTATGACTAGAGATAACAGGGCTTTGGAACGTGGCGCTATCCAATGAGAGGGAAGTTGTTCTTTCTTGTAGGTCTGGGAGCAGGGATTTCGCGGCCTTTTGCTGAGGAGAGATGACGCAAATGGAGAGAGTCAGTAGACCACTGAATGGAATGGACTTGGAGCGAGGGTCCAAGGGGTGGCTACGCTCAGAGGAGGTTGACGGGAAACCAGTGGATTAAACCAGAGCTCTAACATTGCGAATTAGACTGTTTCATGAGAATGGGCCCTTTTCTTATTTTCTGTTTCTTTACTAACCATGGACCCGGCTGGTGGTGTAGTAGCATCAGCGCTGGACTGCGGGGCGGGAGGTCCCGAGTTCGAATCCAGCCGGCTCCCCTGCACGCTTATCATCCGTGCTAGGTTACGAGCTGGTGATCTCTTTAAAAAACTCCCCCGGTAGAAAGCAATGGCAAACCATTGCTGTAACATGCCTCATACGTGATTTCCCACTATGTCAAGAGTGGTGTGGGAGGAAGTCGTCAACTAACTGGAGAAATTCCGGATGTGACGTACCTTTCCTTTACTAACCATATAGTCAAATTAAGAATGATAAAGCTCAATCGTATAATTGCATATTGTGTACTATTTGTTATGTCGTGTACTGATTTGTAACAGGGGACCCATCGTGCAGCATCCACCCTAACAAGATTTCTTAAGTTTGGCCAGGCTGAGGGCTGTCTTCCCCTAGATTAAGCCACTAGCCAAACCGAGAGTTACAGGTGGATGTGGAGAGGATGTTTCCTCTGGTGGGGCTGTCCAGAACTAGAGGGCACAGCCTCAAAATTGAGGGCTGACCTTTTAGAACAGAAGTAAGCAGGAATTCTTTTTAACCAATGAGTGATGAATCTGTGGAATGCTCTGCCACAGACTGCAGTGGAGGCCAAGTCCATGGGTATATTAAAAGCAGAATTTAATCATTTCCTGTTTGGTCAGAACATCAAAGGATATGGCGAGAAGGCAAGTGTATAGGGTTGAATGGGATCCGGGATCAGCCATGATTGAATGACAGAGCAGACTCGATGGGCTGAATGGCCCAATTCAGCTCCTATGTCTTATGGTCTAAGGAGAAGGGAATCATGGTTGGGAAGAGTAGAAGGGAGAGGGGAGGGAGCAAGAAGCGCCCGAGAGAGAGACATTCTGAAATCAATAAACCAATTGTTTGGAATCAAATAGCCTTGCTTGGTGTCTCAGGGCTGGGTGTGTCTGCATCTGTGCCACCCCCCTCTCCACCCCTAGCACTCCTTCTCTGCCACCTGTCCCAGTCTCACCCCCAAGGTGCTGCACCCTCTTCACTCCCAACATCCTTTGCTCCCACCAAATTTACAAACTCACTCTCCGCACCACGTCTTCAAATACAGTACGGTGCAAAAGTCTTAGGCACCCTAGCTATAGATCTGTGACTAAAACTTTTGCACAGTACTGTACTGTACTTTGATAATGAATATACTTTGAACTTTGAACTTTTCTGTGGCATGGTACCGAAGCAAAGCGAAGCCTTCTTTCTGAGTCGCCATTAATTCTCAGCCAGCCCCTGGGGACTAAAGGTGACCACTGTCCCTGTTCTGAGGATATGCAGTCGCAGATGAGCCAGGCCAGTGGTTGTCTATCAGGGACGTACAGCGATGTCACCTATTGAAAGGCCTGGGTAGAGTTTCCAATAGTGGGAGAGTTGAGGACCAGAGGGGACAGTCTCAGAGTAGAAGGACGTGTGTGTTGGCCTGTCGCTCGCTGCTGCCGGATAAGGTGTCTGTGTGTGACGGTCCACAGCTCCCAGGGGTAGGTGTTTACGTTCGGGTATTCTCTCTCTCTCCCTTGATGCTGTGTGGAGGATGTTACTGGAGTTCTCTGATTTATGGATTGGACTGTAGACTGTAGTTCAAATTGGTCTCTTTCAGTTTGATGCTTGGTGTTTTTGCCCTTTCTTTGCTTGTTGCTGCTTGGTGCAATTTGTTAGTCTTTATCGTGTGGGGTGGGGGTGGGGGTGGGGCTTGGGGCTTTGATGTTCTTGCTGTTTGCATGATTCATTTTCCTGACCTAAGGCAGAACATTCTAGATCATTAGTAAAGTCTACACCATCTTCTTCATACCCTAAAGTTGTTCCTGATGGATAGTTGAACATCAAAGTTGAATTTATTGACAGCAACACACAGAAAACACTGGGAGGAACTCAGCAGGTCAGGCAGTATCTATGGAAATGAATCCACAGTTGACGTTTTGGGCCGAGACCGTTCTTCAGGACTGAAGAGGGGGGAGGGAGCTGCCAGAGTAAAATAGTACGGGGCTGGGGGGGGAGGAGGATGGCTAGAAAGTGATGGGTGAAGTCTGGTGGGTGGGAAAGGTCAAGGACTGGAGAGGAAGGAATCTGATAGGAGAGGAGAGTGGACCAGAGGAGAAAAGGAAGGAAGAGGGGACACAGGGGGAGGTGATAGGCAGGTGAGAAGAAGTGAAAGGTCAAAGTGGGGAACAGAGGTGGGGGGAGATTTTATTGTCATATGCACAGGTACGTTGAGGACATTTAAGAATATGAGGGGGCATAAATTTAAGGTGGTTGGAGGAAAGTATAGGGAGTGGATGTCAGAGGTAAGTTTTTTACAGAGAGGGTGGTGGGTGTGTGGAATACCCTGCCAGAGGTGGTGGTAGAGGCAGATATATCAGGGACATTTAAAAGACTTTTAGAGAGATACATGCATGATAGAAACATGTAGGGTCATGTAGGAGGGAAGGGTTAGATTGGTCTTGGAGTAGGTTAAAAGGTCAGCACAACATTGTGGGCTGTAGGGGCTGCTCCTGTACGGTGAGATTGATGACAATTTTCTGCTGCATTGTGAATTCAGAGAGTGTGGAGATTATGTTATTTATCTTGTAAAACAGAAAGTAGTGGTTTTGTCAGATGATAATACGGATTAGGAGCAGGAATTAGTTTTAGCTTCTATTCTGTGTCAGATCTCTGTGTGATACCTACTTCCTCCGAATGCTATTCACTTAAGAGTGAATTAAAATGGCTGATCTGTCCTTCTGGATAGATACTTGCAAAGATTCACCAATCACTGAGTGAGGAAATTGATCTCATCTCAGTCCTAAAATTCCAACCCTTATTCTGAGACTGTGACTCCTGCTGGTGGAAAATCTCTCCCTCTATCTAATCTGTTGAGCCCTCTCAGAACCTTGTCAGTTTTAATGAGATGTCCTGTCAGTCATCCACAATTCTGCAGAGGATTCAGGTGGGATAATCCAATTTCTACCTGTCGGGAAACCAGTCTAGAGAGTCCTCACTGCACTCTGTGTGTGGCAGCAGCTTCTCTCTTCCCCTTTGGAGCAAAGAAGGACGAGAGGTGACCTGATAGAGGTGTACACACAGTGGCCACTTTATTATGTACCCCCTGTATCTGGTCTTCTGCTGCTACAGCCCAACCACTTCAAGGTTTGATGTGTTGCACGTTTAGAGATGCACTGTTGTAACATGTGATTTTTCAGTTATTCTCACCTTCCTGTAGCTTGAACCAGTCTGGCCATTCACCTCTGATCTCTCGCATTAATGAGGTGCTTTTGTCCAAATGCAGGAAATCGGGACTGGCCGGGTGGACACTGTGACGGGCATGGGTCTTTTTGGCTGAAGGGCTTGTATCCATGCTGTATCTTGCTCTGTATCTCTAACGGTCCTATGTTTGCCCTTGTTGGTCTTTGCCTTCATGTATATAGTACCTGTCTCCTTTACGTATATGTAAATCTGTAAATGTATATTTCTTGCCAGTTTACTCTCATGGCTGTCCTGATTTTTCTCTGACAATTCCCCGCTCCTCCTTTGCCGAGATCAAAAATACTCCCAGTCCTCAAGTCCACTGCTATTTCTGGCAACTTCGTCAGCATCTTTTGATTTAATGCGATTTTAAATTCTCTTGTCAGACATGGATGAATCACTTTTGCTTCTGCGTCTTTTACAATTATTACCATCAAATATCAGAATCAGAATCGGGTTTAATACCATCGGCATATGTTGTGAAATTTGTTGTTATGCAGCAGCCGTACATTGCAATACATATGAATAAAAACTGTAAATTACAGTTAAAAATATATACAATAGTTAATTAAATAAGTAGTGCAAAAGAGAATAGCAGGTAGTGTTCATGGGTTCAATGTCCATTTAGAAATTGGATGGCAGAGGGGAAGAAGCTGTTCCTGAGTCGCTGAGTGTGTGTCTTCAGGCTCCTGTCCTGTAGCAATGAGAACATCTGACCTGGGTGATGAGGGCTCTTAATGATGGACGCCTCCTTTTTGAGCCATCGCTTCCTGAAGATGTCCTGCATACCATGGAGGCTAGTGCCTGTGATGCCCACCTGAAATACCAGGTGGTGATGCTCTCCATGGCATCGACTTCTGAAGGTGTCCTCGATGCTGGTGAGGCTGGTGCTCCTGAGCCTGCAACTTTCTGCAGCTTTTTCCGTTCCTGGGCGGTGGCCCCTCCGTACCTGGGGCAATGCTCTCCGTGGTGCACCTGTAGAAATTTGCGAGTATCTTTGGTGATATACGCTACCAAATCTCCTCAAAGTCCTAACAGAATATAGCCACTGTCGTGCCTTGTTTGCAGCTGCATTAGTTGCCTGCTTCATTACTGTAACTTACAGTAATTTTTTTTGTGTATTGTTGGAGTACTGCTGCTGCAAAGCATTAAATTCCATGATTACCTCAATCACAGGCGCAAGCCTCCTGTGCAACGAGGCCACCTTCGAAGAGTGACCCAGCTCAAGAAGGTGGCATCTATCATCAAGGACCATCACCCAGGACATGCCCTCTTCTCATGGCTACCATCAGGGAGGGGTACAGGAGCCTGAAGACACACACTCAACGATTCAGGAACAGCTTCTTCCCCTCTGCCATCAGATTTCTGAATGGACATTGAACCCATGAACACTACCTCACCACTTTTTACTTCTATTTTTGCACAATTTATTTAATTTAGGTATTTAATATATATAGTTTCTGTAATTCACAGTTTTTTGTATTATTATATATTGCATTGTATCTTGTAAATCTCCTTTGCATCCTTTCTATGGTTTCCACATCCTTCCTGTAGTGAGTCGACCAGAACGGAGCACAGTACCCCAAGTGGGGTCTGACCAGCCCTCCACGCTTCTCCCTTCAGGCTGTGAGACTAATGAATACCCTGCCACCACCGACATCTTGTCACTAGGACAGTGAGCTATTTGCTTCTTACCTGTGCTACAAGCACTTTGAATTATATTTTTGTTGACTTATTTGTAGTAATATTTTGTTTTATGTGCTGTGTGTGATGCATGTTTTGTGAGTTCTCTGTGGTCAGGAGGGACGTGGTTTTGTTTAGTTTAATATATGTACAGTCAGATGTCAATAAACTTGCACTTCACCTTGAATCTGAATTTGATAATACTCCAAATCTAATCCTCTCTGTGTTGAGCATTATTCAAATCCACGACTTTTACCAACCCCAAGGACAGGGGGAACACCGCCACCCACAGGTTCCCCTCCCAGTCTGCGACTCAGAAATATTTGAGCATAGATCAGTTATTACCCCTCAACCATCAGGCTCTTGAACCAGAGGGGATAACTTCACTCCACTTCACTTGCCCCAACACTACCTCCTCCTTTATCACAAACTTCACTTGCCCCATCATTGAAATGTTCCCACAACCTATGGACTCGCTTTCAAGGACTCTTGAAATATTTCATGTTTTTGATATTTATTGTTTGTTTATTTATTATTTATTTATTTCTGTATTTGCACAGTTTGTTGTCTTTGGTTGAATGCCCAAGTTGGTGCGGTCTTTAATTGATTCTGCTTTGGTTATTGTTCTATTTTGGATTTATTGAGAATGCCCACAGGAAAATGAGTGTCAGGGTTGTATATGGTGACATGAATGTAATTTGATAATAAATTTGCTTTGAATTTTGAACATAGTACAGGAACAGGCCCTTCGGCCCGCAATTAGGAATCAAATGCCCAGTTATACTAATTCTTCTGCTTATGCATCATCTATACCTTCCCATTTCTTTTCCGTGCCTTTTTAAAGAACCTCTAGAACATCTCTATCATATCTGCCCCCATCGTAACCCTGGCAGCACCTTCCAAGCACCTGTCTCAGAATAAAAATCAGGGTTAATATCACTGGCATATGTCGTGAAATTTGTTGTTATGCAGCAGCAGTACAATGCAATATGTAATAATAATAATAATAATAATAATAATGAGAAGGGGGCATGCCCTGGGTGATGGGGATTCTTAATGAAGGACGCTGCTTGTTTGAGGCGTCTCTCCTTGAAGATGTCCTGGATACTATGGAGGCTAGTGCCCATGATGGAGCTGACGGAGTTGACCACTTTCTGCAGCTTACTTCGATCCTGTGCAGTGACCACCCCCCACACCAGACGCTGATGCAACCAGCCCGAATACACTCCACGGTACATCTGTAGAAACTTACGAGTGTCTTTGGTGACATAACAAATTTCCTGAAACTCCTAATGAAACATATCTGTTAGTCATAGTCATACTTTATTGATCCTGGGGGAAATTGGTTTTCGCTACAGTTGCACCATAATAATTAAATAGTAATAAAACCATAAATAATTAAATAGTAATATGTAAATTATGCCAGGAAATAAGTCCAGGACCAGTCTATTGGCTCAGGGTGTCTGACCCTCCAAGGGAGGAGTTGTAAAGTTTGATGGCCACAGGCAGGAATGACTTCCTATGACGCTCTGTGTTGCATCTCGGAGAAATGAGTCTCTGGCTGAATGTACTCCTGTGCCCACCCAGTACATTATGTAGTGGATGGGAGACATTGTCCAAGATGGCATGCAACTTGGACAGCATCCTTTTTTCAGACACCACCGTGAGAGAGTCCAGTTCCATCCCCACAACATCACTGGCCTTACGAATGAGTTTGTTGATTCTGTTGGTGTCTGCTACCCTCAGCCTGCTGCCCCAGCACACAACAGCAAACATGATAGCACTGGCCACCACAGACTCGTAGAACATCCTCAGTATCACCCGGCAGATGTTAAAGGACCTCAGTCTCCTCAGGAAATAGAGGCAGCTCTGCCCCTCTTCTTTGTAATTTGAATGACAACCTAATTCATTGTCATATCTTCTTCGTAACTGCATCGAAATGTTGGGCCCAGGTTAGATCTTCAGAAATACTGACATCCAGAAACTTGAAATTGCTCACTCTCTCCACTTCTGATCCCTCTGAGGATTGGTGTATGTTCCCTTATCTGACCCTTTCTGAAGTCTACAATCAGTTCTTTGGTCTTAGTGATGATTAGTGCAAGTTTGTTGTTGCCATACCACTCAACTAGTTGATATATCTTGGTCTCTGAATCTTCTAATTGGAAAATTCTTCCAGAGGGCTGGCACAAGTGCAAGAGGCCAAATAGCCTTTTGCTCAGTGCTGGAAGATTCAACAGTTCTGAGAATGAACAGGCTGTTGTTGATTTCATGAACAACAGTTGGAACTGGAATGTCGGTGGTGATCCGGGGAACCATCAAAACCGAGCAAGCCGCTTTTAACACACAGAGTGGCTATCGGTTGTACAGACCTTCACTCTCATTGCCTGGGAGAGCTGAATTCCTGAGGGAATTATTATTTCTCCAGATAAAAGGGATTCATAAATAGCTAAGTGCAGATGGGAAGCCATGATGCTCGGTCTCTAGACCGTGCTAATTGCAATGGTTGTCAATCACTCTAACGAGTTTCAACAGAGAATGTCCTTCTGTTGTCTGCCTTCCAGGGTTTACAGAATGAGAATGAGTGTGTGTGAGAAAGAGAGAGAGAGAGAGAGAGAGAGAGATGGAGTGCGTGAGAGAGTGAGAGAGTGAGAGAGTGAGAGAGTGAGAGAGAGAGAGAGAGTGAGAGAGAGAGAGACGGAGTGCGTGAGAGAGTGAGAGAGTGAGAGAGTGAGAGAGTGAGAGAGAGAGAGAGAGTGAGAGAGAGAGAGACGGAGTGCGTGAGAGAGTGAGAGAGTGAGAGAGAGAGAGAGAGAGAGGGGGAGAGAGAGAGTGAGAGACGGAGTGAGAGAGTGAGAGAGTGAGAGAGAGAGAAGGGAAAGAAAAAGAGAGAGGGATAGTATGTGTGAAAGAGAAGGAGAGAGTGTGTGTGAAAGAGAGAGAGAGTTTGTATGTGTGAAAGACAGAGTGTGTGTGTGCGTGTGAAAGAGAGGGAGAGAGAGTGTGTGTGTGAAAGGGGGGAGAGAGTGCATGTGTATGTGAGAGAGAGAGAATGTGTGAGAGAGAGTATGTGTGTGGGTGAGTATGTGGGTGAGAGTATGTGGGTAGGTGATTGTGTGTGTGTGTGTGTGTGTGTGTGTGTGTGTGTGTGTGTGTGAGTATATGTGTGGGTGAATGTGTATGAGTGTGTGTGTGTGTGTGTGTGTGTGTGTGAGAGTATATGTGTGGGTGAATGTGTATGAGTGTGTGTGTGTGAGTGTGTGTGTGTGAGAGTATATGTGTGGGTGAATGTGTGTGCACACATTTGTTTATGAGTGTGTGTGTGTGTGTGTGTGTGTGTGAGAGTATATGTGTGGGTGAATGTGTGTGCACACGTTTGTGTGTGAGATCACCTTGCACACACCCTTCAGTGACAGCTCAGATTGATTTCTCTGCCAGGATATTGATGAGTCTGTTACCAATGGCCTCATTAATGAAAACAGTGGGGAAGACAATCAGATTTCAGGTTGGGATTTACTTATCATGTGTACATTCAAGCAAACAGTGAACTGTCTTGTTTGCGTTAACAGCCAACAGGAGCTGAGGGTGTGCAGGGGGCCACACCTTCAGGTGCCAGTGTAGCATGTCCACAACACTCGGCAGAACAACACAGAACACAACAAACAACAAAACAACAACAGCAAAACAAGCCCCTTTTCTCCCTCCCGGCCAAGCACACATACAGTCCTGTGCAAAACTCTGATGCATATGTACATCACTAGGGTGCCTAAGACTTTTGCACAGTACTGTAGTCATTTTATGTATTGCACTGTACTGCCGTCACAAAAAAACAAATTTCATGACATTTGTGAGTGACAATAAACCTGATTCTGATCTGGGTCTCTATTGTGGACTGAGAGTGGGAAGGGGGCAGGGAGAGGGGAATCATGGTTGGGAAAAGGGGAAGGGAGAGGGGAGGGAGCAGGAAGCACCAGAGAGACATTCCGTAATGATCAATAAACCAATTGTTTGGAATCAAATGACCTTGCCTGGTGTCTCAGGGCTGGGTGTGTCTGCACCAGTGCCAACTCCCACCCTGGCACTCCTTCTCTGCCACCTGTCCCACACCCCTCCCACGGCACTCCATCCTCACCATTCCTAACATCCTTTGGTCCTGCCAGATTTACAAACTCACTCTCCATTCCACGTTGACAAATATCATATGCTCCTTGGCTATATATATATGTGCCTAAGACTTTTGCACAGTATCGTGTGTCTTTGGTTACGGGGAGAAGACAGGAGAATGGGGTTGAGAGGGATAATACATCAGCCACGATAGAATAGCGAAGCAGACTCGATGGGCCGAATGGCCCAAATCTGCTCCTATGACTTATGGTCTTAATAAGATTTCTGAATGGTCAATGTACACACACACATCATCATCATTATGTGCCGTGTTGTACGATCAAGATCTTCCATCTGTCTTTAATCCGAGAACTTCTAATAAGCTCTTCAAAACGTTTGCCTATCCATCTCATGATGTAACTTATGAATACCATGCACTGTGTACTGAGACATCTTCTTCCATCAGTTTTTCCCGTCACTGCAAGATGTTCGAGCTTGTCTTTCATCAGTACCTGTGGAAAGTGAAGCTCGAACATTGCAGTGACAGGAAAAATTGATGGAAGAAAAGGTCACAAACTCGTGCACACTACCTCACTCTTTCTCTTTTGCACTATATATTTAGTTTTTGCCATGACCGTGCAAGCTCCGCCCCACCCCCAATGGCTCTGGTTCCTTCCCACACATCCCAGCCCATGTGCCTCTGAAACTGACCCCTTCAAGAAGGTTGGTGGTAGAAAGGAATCAGAGGTGGATTGATGGGGTTGTGAGAGAGAGGATACAACACAGGGGTGCGGAGATGTATGGAGAGGGGAAATGGGACTCTGAGAGCTTTTGTTGTAGCAGCCATGGACCCAATAGGCCGAACAGCAGACCAAAGACATCACTAAAATACTTTATCTGAGGTAATTTGTGTTAAATTATCGCCGCAAACAGTGAAGGGGCGAGCGATGGCGAGGTGAGTTCGGGGGATGAGCCAGCTTGATGTGATGCAGTTGGAGATCCGATGCCTGTACAACTGGCCCAGGTTTGAGGTTGGATCACTCTGGGTACTGAGAGGTGAAGTTGGGGCCGGGGCAGAGGAGATTTGATGCCTGTACAACTGGTCTGGGTGTGAGGTTGGATCTCTCTGGGTGCCGAGATGATTCGAAGAGCTTGAGAGCGGCTTCAGGCTGGGCGATGAAATCTGGGCCTGGAGCAAATCGCTGGACAGTGTGGTCTAGGCCTGGAACCTTGCATCGCAGCCAGGCCCTAGTGTGAGGTGCTATCCGCTGCTTAGAGAATTTACACGCTGGCCCAGATCGGAAGCGAAAGCCGATTTTGCTCGCTCTCCAGGGTTTTCACTCCTCTAGGGCGCCAAAGCCTTTCACTTCCATTGCTTGGTCAACTTAAACACCGGCCCAGATAGGCTGCAAAGACAAGGTGTTGGGATCTGAGGTGAGAACTAATTTAGTTTGTTCTCCGCCATGGTCTCTTCTGTCTCCATGGCACTGAGGCTATGAAGGGCCCCGGCTGACGTGCTCCTTGCCCACTAATATGATGAACTTATAAGTGAGGCTTTGGGCTCCTCTGGGGTTCAGATCTGGGGATTCTGCTTTGGTTCAGAATGTTGTTGTTCACTTCAGTTGTTTGCATGATCTGTGTTTTCTTTTCTTTCTCTTGGACATGGGGCATTGGTCTTTTATTTTTATACTGGTTCTATTTTTTCTTTAATTGCATTCTTTCGAGTTTCTTGCTTTGTGGCCACCTGTGAGCAAGCAAATCTCAAGGTTATTGTTTGAAAATAAATGTACTTGAATCTTGAACCTTGACTAGCCTCTTTCCCTGTTGCCATAAGTCCCATTTGCTCGACCAAGCTGCGTCCCAGGCACGGTTACCAATTTTCTCCACCTCTTCACTCTGCTAATATTGCCTTTAGCCACGGGTCATCCATCACCTCCAAGAGCGGTTGCTTTTCGAGTCTTAATGAATATTAATTTGATTTCCTGAAGTATGTTCAAGAATTCAAAGAAATCTTCTCAATGCATAAAGCCAGCAGTAATCATATAATATGTTAGTTAGCCAAGCATCATTGCTAATTTCAATGCATACATTAAAATAATTCATGTACATGCTCTGTGCATTGTGAAGGATCAGTGTATTGACTGTGGTAACATTCAGCACTGTGCAAAAGTCTTAGGCACATATATATCGCTAGGGGGCCTAAGACTTTTGCACAGTACTGTAGTGATTTTATGTATTGCACTGTACTGCTGCCACAAAAAAAAATAAATTTCATGACATATGTGAGTGATGATAAACCTGATTCTGATCTGGGTCTCTATTGTGGACTGAGAGTAGGAAGGGGGCAGGGAGAGGGGAATCATGGTTGGGAAACGAGGAAGGGAGAGGGAAGGGAGAGGGAAGCACCAGAGAGACATTCTGTAATGATCAATAAACTGATTGTTTGGAATCAAATAACCTTGCCTGGTGTCTCAGGGCTGGGTATGTCTGCACCCATGCCACACCACCCCCTGCCCCTGGCACTCCCTCTCTGCCACCTGTCCCACACCCCTCCCACAGTGCTCCACCCCATCATTCCCAACATCCTTTACTCCCACCAGAGTTATAAACTAGCTCCCTGGTCCACATTGACAAATACAGTACTGTGCAAAAGTCTTAGGAGCCCTTGGAGTATTTGGCGAAGACTTTTGCACAGTACTGTAGTTTGTTAAACTGTACTCTGTTGCTTTACTGGACATTTATTGGATACAAACTGTGTGTGTGTGTGTGTGTGTGTGTGTGTGTGTGTGTGCGCGCGCGCGCGAGTGTGTAAGCAGGATGGTGAAGGTCACGATAGTTTTGAATATATTTGGACAGGTTGGAAGTATAGGGGTTTTACACCTTTGTAGGAAGAATAAAAGAGCAGACTAAGTTCTCAATGCAATTGAAATTAAGAATCTGAGGTGCAAAGGAACTTAAGGGTCCTCATGCAGGATTCCCTGAAGGTTTACTTGCAGGTTGAGTTGCTTGTAAGGAAGGCAGATACAATGTTAGCATTTATTTTGAGAGGACTGGAATATAAGAGCAAGGATGTGATACTGAGGCTTTATAAGGCATTAGTCAGGCCTCACTTGGAGTATTGTGAGCAGTAAAAAGGAAAATCATCTGTTTGTAAAATTAAATAAATACTTTGTGTCCTTGTTTACTTGAAAAAAGAGAGTATAAATATTGGTTCAATGGTTCCATTTAATATCAGAGAATGTATGCAGTGTACAACCTGAAATTCTTACTCTTCACAGACGTCCACCAAACAGATGAAAAACCCCAAAGAATGAATGGCAGATAAATGATAGGACCCCAAAGTGCCCCTGCTCCCTCCCACACACAAGCAGCAGCAAAGCATCAACCCTCCTCCTCCCCGCCCCCCATCGGCCTCAACAAAAGCTTCAGCCTTCACCACCCACCATGCGGGCAATAGCAAAGCCCCAAAAGAAACCTTGATCTAGAGTCCGTCAAAAAAACACTGTTCATTCCAACACTTCAACATGCCACAGGCTCTCTCTCTCTCTCTCTCTCTCTCTCTCTCTCTCTCTCTCTCTCCCCCACCCCACACACACACACACACAGACTAATGAAAAGAGAGGGAGTTATCACTCCTGATACAGTGAGAAGGGGGGCCAACTGCTCGCTGTTTCGATATTACAGTCTGCAGCGTCGTTTATTTCGACAGCAGTGTACACTCCTGTCTCGACGTTTGGATTTCCAACGACAGTTCCATTGGCAACACCGCGAGGAGCCGGGTTGTCCACAGGGCCACAGAGCCGCCCAAGGGCACACATCTTCCAGGCCACTCCTGGAGATATCAAAAACGCTCGGCCACTAGGCTGCTTGGTGAGCTCCGAGAGCAGGAACTCACCACTGTGAAGAACTGCAGTTTGAGTGCAGCTGTAGAACACAGTCTCTGACAGGACCCCGGCCACCTTGAAAAGGAGAGACGAGGCATTAGAGAGAAGAATTCAAACTACTCTGCAGATAAACTTGAAGAAGTCACTGTCTGGCGCCGTCTTTAGCTCCACCCAAGAGCCAGGTATCCAGCAAGACCATGGAACAGAAGAATACCGGTGGACGTGAGATGTTTTTCTGAGGGAAGCTGAAGATGATAATTTCCAAAACCATGATTATCTTCAGCCCAGAGATTTGAAAGAGGTGGTTTCAGAGGTACTGGCACATTAATCACCATCTTTCAAAATCTGATTGATTCTGCAATGGCTCCTGCAGAGTGTGATTGCACTACTTAGAAAATAGAGAATGATAAACCAGCCAGGATGAAATGGGAGAGCAGACTCAAGGGGCTGACTGGTCTAATTTTGCTCCTATATCTTATGGTCTCATAGTCTTGTTACAAGGATCTGCCTCTTAGTAATAATGATCAGGGAGGCACAGAGAGAATCTGTAATTACTGACAAGTACCTTTATTGTCTCAGTGGAAGAGCACATGAACTTACACAACTGAATACTAAGTTTTCCTGACCCTTCACAAATAGTCCAACAATAGGAAAGGTAACACTAGTCAAAGGAGTCTATGCTGGCCATTTGTTCCTCATGGTCCCACCCAGTCTCTCAATGTCTGTGGGGTCATTGACATCTGCGGCTGATGGTGGGACACTAGTGGTTGGAACGTTATCGCTACTTTGCATTCAAAGTCTCTGCTTTTGGATTCCTTCCTTACCAATTCAAATGTTGCACTTCAAGAATTGTCCATGGGTCATCTGACTGACCTATAACACCTTCTTATTTGCTCCAGTTCAAGGGCTACAAAATTTCATGTCTTAGGTGACTTCTGTTCTCTTCGACTCTTGTTCAAACCAGTCAAACCAGGTCACTCAGACACTGAACCAAGATAACAAGATTATCTCTGACAAACTGCCATTGTACCCTGTACACTGCTTATCTGAGAATGATGTCAGCTTTAGCAGGTCAATAGAAGAATCTCCTTGAACCCCATTCTATTGCTCTGATTAGATCATCCCAGAGTAAGAACCAGTTTATCAAACGGTTCACAAGATGGAGGTTACAGAGCAGCTGAACAAACTGGCAGCCGCCATCTCTTTCAAGCACATGGCAAGAACAAAGATAATTGGATTGTCTACTTCCACTGTCCTTGATTCATTCTAATTCATTGATTTGTAGATTGTAGTTCTTTCTGGCCAACAGTCCAAAGGAGGGAAAGAGAAACATAGAAACATAGAAAACTTATAGCACAATACAGGCCCTTTGGCCCATAAAGCTATGCCGAACATGTCCTTACCTTAGAAAACAGGGAATTGCCAAAGAGTCAGTCTAATATCAGAGTCTTAGAACAATGCAACATGGATACAGGCCCTTCAGCCCAACAAGCTCATGCCAACCACATCATCTACCTTCTGTTCAGCTCATATTTGTCCCACCATGTATTTATCCAAGTTCCTCTTAAATGATACCTTTGTACTTGCCTCAACCACTTCCTCTGACAGCTCGTTCTGTAAGCTCACCACTCTTGGGTGATCCAATTTGTACCTTCAGAACATAAAACTGATTCAAAGAAAATGTCTACTTCATCTTACTTTCGGGAGGCATGCATGTATGATGTGGTGGCATAATGACGTATGCCATACACTTACTTTTACATATAACTGGTAATGAATTATGTAAACAAATAAAGAATGCTTAATCAAACAATATATTTACAATATTAGTTTCTTAAGATTGTCATAAACAGAGGATGGTAATGGGGATAAGTTTCCATTATTTATTAAATACTCCCATTGGGGTGCTTCTCAAATAACCTCTGACAACCAAGTCCGACTCCTGGCCTTCATGTGTGTCTTAGCTACTAAGTTTGGTGTAACCTTTTCTAGTGACAGAAGGGGCAAAGGTGGGTTACTGGTGCCTTAAAACCAGTTACTTAGGGCAGATGGGGATCGTCAGCCATAGTTGGCAGCTCAAGTAGGAGAAGGCAAACTCCATTCTCAAAATTCCACTGCCTTGTGGCTATGACAACTCATGGGGAAGGATTTGGGACTAAACCCCAAGGGAAAAACCCAGAGCTGGAGTCCCTAAGGCAGTCCTACATTGAGTTCAACACTGAGTGGCAACTCCTGCGAAACCGTAAAACTGTATCGGTCTCTGTCATTCCTTTGGGTTCCTTCGTGTGGAGAGGGGGAGCCTGCTACATGGGCAACAGCTTGCTCTCCATACCGTACTGCCCTGGCTTTCCTACCTACAAAGCTAGGATGCAACATCAAATGACCTTGTCTGGTGTCTCGGGGCTGGGCGAGTCTGCACCCACACCACTCCTTGCTCCAGTACTGCTTTACTGCCACAGTCCTATACCCCACCCGCCGTGCTTCACTCTCTGCCAATCTCAACAGCCATTACTCCCGCTAGATTTATGAACTTGCTCTCTACTCTACATTGACAAATGCAGTGCTGTGCAAAAGTCTTAGGCACCCTGGCTATACATATGTGCCTGAGTCTTTGGCACAGTGCTGTATGTACTTGTCATATTGCTTAAAGTAGTAATGTCTCTCACTCTCTGTAGGAATCACACGTTGTGTCTCTCAGCACATGCCTTAGGTCTGAAAATAAGTATGAGGTAAGCTGCAGATATCAGTGCTCCAGAGTAATTAAGAGGCAGAGCTGCGGGAACAACAGGATATAACACTGAATTGTTTTCTCTTCCCTTCAACACTTCCATTACTCTGTTATCAGTGAAAAATTCTGTCTGAGTCAGGGCTGTGAGATGGGTGATGGAGGCACAGGTTTCTGATGATAAATGCAAGAATTTCTGCAGATGATGGAAATCCAGAGCGACATACAAAAATTGCTAAATTCCAGATGGCTTCCAGATCCATTTCTAGGCCTCCTGGTTCAGACCCACCGAGGATCCCAGGTACTCACACTCAGTTGACTGCTTCTCCCTCTGAATTCTGCACGCCACCCTCTCCGCTTTGCGGGGATACCTGTGGGCCCTGTGTCAGTCTCTGCCACAGCTCCAGGCCTCACTCTCCTCTGCCTGAGATGGATCTTTCTGACATTCCCTCCTCTGCTGGATCCAGTCCTGATGAATGGTCTTGCCCTGAAACATCATATCCATAGATGCTGCCTGACACAGCAGTAAGTTCAAGTTTAATTATCATTCAACGTTCAAAGTTCAAAGTTCAAAGCAAATTTGTTATCAAAGTACTGATAGGTCTCCATATACATCCCTGAGATTCATTTTCTTCTGGACATACTCAAATAATCTATAGAATAATAAACATAACAGAATTAATAAAAGATCACATCAACTTGGGTGTTCAACCGTGTGCAAAAGACAGCAAACTGTGTCAATACAAAAAGAAAGAAATGGCGAGACTTCCGGTAGCGCTCATGGAGTGAAGTCGCGTTCTTGACTCGCTCCATTACCTCTGAGTTTTTTTTCTCTATGGTCAGCTATACTTTAATTAACCATTAAGGCATCAACTCTTACAATACTTTGAATTAAACTGAATTCTCTGACAATTGGATGATACTGAGATCTGCTATGTCTAAGAACGAGAAAGACGGCAAGGATGGTAAACCTCCGGTTAAACCGAAAGCTACGGATCTCCCTCCGACTGAATCACCGGTGACTTTGAAAGCGATATCGGAGTTAATTCAGAGGGAAATCTCAACCTCTGTTAGGGAGATGATTCGTGCGGAAATTGCAGGCCCTGTTAAAGACCTGATTCATACGGAAATCTCAACTAATTTCCAGAAAATTGCCGGTTTAATTGATAAGATGCAAACATGTATTGCGGAACATCAGTCGGCTATATCTGATCTTCAAAAATTCGCGCAACAAAGTGAGCTTAAGATGGGGAAAATCGAAGAAACACTTAATGTAATGAAGAAGAAACTTGACTTTTTGACTTTTAAAAACTCTGACTTGGAATCTAGAATGCGACGGCAGAATTTACGAATGATTGGCGTGAGGGAAGCCGCTGAAGGTAACAACCCCATGAAATATTTCTCCCAACTTTTAAAAGATGCATTCCCTACTGTATTTCCTGACCAACCACCGCTACTGGATCGTGTTCACAGAATCCCATCATACTCGTCTAGGTCAGATAGACCTAGGCATGTTATCTTACGTTTTCATTACTTTCAAGACAAGGAGAGACTGTTTCGATTCGCTCGATCTAAAGGTTTCATTGATTTTTCGGATCTTAAGTTCCGATTCGTGGAAGATTTCAGTAAACCAATCTGGGACCAACGGGTCCGTTACAGATCCGTGATGTCGGAATTCTATAAGAGGGATTTAAGACCAGCGCTGCTGTACCCTGCACGTCTAAGGATTCGCATGTCAGATGGAGCCCTTCGTTTTTTTGATTCTCCATCGGATGCCCAGAGTTATCTGGATCAACTTTCATCTCCAACATCTTAATTGCTTTCTTTTTAATTTTCTCCATCGATCGGAGGCTGTGAATTGGTTGGTTTTAACTTTTCTGTGCCCTATTTGGGCAGAAAAGTTTACTTTCGATTTCTTAATATGGCTACTAAACTTTCTTTTTAACTGCGTCATTTCTTTCTTTTCCCAGGGGATTCTGGGTGGTTACTTCCCTTTTGTCATCTTACGTATTTCCTGTGCGGCCTTAAATTTTGTAGTTTTTGTTTAAATTTTATTCTGTTTTGCTTTTTATAATCACTTTATGTTAATAATCCTATTTTTTTTGTTGCTGTGTCTATTCATGAGTTTGAGGTATATTGTGGTTTTTTTTTAATATATATTTTCCGGCTTTTGTTCTGTTCTGTGTGTATTCTAATTGAGCTAACTTTTTTTTACTTATTTTTTTACTGTTTTACAATTAGCTGATCCTTTTCATATTTATACCTTTTTTTTAGGGAGCGTATACCGGAAGTCATGGGGGTAGTTTTAGCGCTTGCTTCTTTCTGGCGGGTCTGCTTTAGATTTTGCCTTGGGGTCTTGGGCTGGGGGGTGGCGGGAGGGGCTTCACGTTTTAGTTTGTTTTTCTTTGGGTTATATACATTATTGAAGTACTGGTTGCGTCCTTTTCCCCGGTATCTTTTGTATGTTCTGTTCCCTCTCCGGGTTTGTGGGTCGCGCCTATTGTCAATCCTCCCTGTTGTGGGTTGACTTTAGGATTTATGGAGTCTATTATTAATTTTGTCTCCTGGAATACTAATGGTCTTAATCATCCTATTAAAAGAAAAAAAGTTTTTAAAGTGTT